>NW_027532250.1:8408616-8434445 GCF_008692635.1 Crocuta crocuta
GGGGGGGGGGGCAGAGGGGGAGGGCTGGGTCCCCTCCCAGGGCCTCAGGCAAAGAGTCCCCTCTGGGAATGGGAGATGATGGAACTTGGGGGCTCTCTAGAAATCTTCTCACCGTGACTGGACCTTTTTTTTCCCCCATAAAAATTCTTAATTAAAAATTTTAAGGCACATTTTACATGCGAAATATACAATATTAAATGTAGGGCTTGATAAATTCTTACATATGATTTATCCATATAACCAACATCCACGTTAGATAATATTGCCTGCACCCCAGAGAGTGTTTCTCTCCGTCAGTATCCCCTAAAGTATCCGCTCTTCCGATTAAAAAAAAAATTTTTTTAATGTTTATTTACTTTTGAGAGAGAGAGAGACAGAGGGAGACACAGTGGGGCACAAGTGGGGGAGGGGCAGAGGGAGAAAGAGGGAGACACAGAATCCGACGTGGGGCTCGAACTCACAAACAGTGAGATCATGACTTGAGTAGAAGTCAGGCCCCAGCCAACTGAGTTACCTAGGCGCCCCTGATTTCTTTCTTTCTTTCTTTTTCTTTTTTCTTTCTTTCTTTTTCTTTCTTTCTTTCTTTCTTTCTTTCTTTCTTTCTTTCTTTCTTTCTTTTCTTTCTTTCTTTCTTTCTCTTCTTTCTTTTTCTTTCTTTTCCTTCCTTCCTTCCTTCCTTCCTCCTTTCCTTTCTTTCTATTTATTCTATATATTTATTTATTCGAGGGGGGGAGGAGCAGAGAGAGAGAGAGAGAGAGAGAGAGAGAGAATCCCAAGCAGGCTCTGCGTTATCAGCTCGTAGCCTGACACGGGGCTCGATCCCCCGAAACGTGAGATCGTGACTTTGAGCTGAAATTAAGAGTTGGCTGCTTAACAGACTGAGCCACCCAGGCGCCCCTACTGTTTGGATTTCTGTCATCAAGATTAGTTTTGCTTGTTTTTGAACTTTATGTAAAGTGGAATGATGCAGTATATGCTTTTATTGGGTATCTTTTAATTAAAAGCGTTATAACTGTACACGTATACATGACTGTATGTATGTACATAAAAACTGCATATGTTGTATGAATACTTTATGTTTTTGTTTTGTTGTATATAGAGTATATGTAACCATCCCCGTGGTCCAAATTAAGAAGGCGTAACTAATGCAGAGTGAAAAGTCAGCTCTGGAGACGGTGAAAAGATCCGTGGTTGCCAGGGGGTGGGGGCTGGGGCGGAGATGGAGAGGAGCGTTTTCCGGGCAGTGAAACTGCTCAGTGTGATAGCGTGATGATGGAAGCCTGTCATTCTGCCTTCGTCCAGACCCACGGAATGCACACCACCGCCGGTGAGCCCTCACATAAACTGTGGACTCGGGGTGCTTGGAATACGTCAGTGCAGGGCTCATGGATCCCACCGATAATGGGGGAGGCTGTGCCTGTATGGGGGCAGAGGCACCGGGGAAATTTCTGTATCTTCTCCTCTGTTTTGCCATGAACCTAGACCTGCTCTAAATCAATAGACTTGAAAAGAAAAAAAATCAAAGCCAGCCGCTGGCCCTGGTTTCACATAGGACCTGATAGTCTAGACCCACCCGCTGGTACTGACGTTTCTGCCCTTGGCTTTGGCCCCCTTTCCATCCGATGTCAGGGAGCTGGTTCCATAGCAGCACAGGGGATTCCCTATGGTTGTGCTGGGTTTTTTGGTTTTTATTATTTTTAAAATTTTTAAATTATTTCTTTTGCTTTTAAAAAAAATTTTTTTTAATAATTTATTTGAGACAGAGCATGAGTGGGGAGGGGCAGAGAGAGAGGGAGACACAGAATCTGAAACAGGCTCCAGGCTCTGAGAGCCTGATGCGGGGCTCGAACCCACCAACCGTGAGATCTGACCTGAGCCGAAGTCAGATGCTTAACCGACTGAGCCACCCAGGCGCCCCTATTTTTTTGTTTTTTAAAGCTAGTCCCCTTTTGAGGGACACTGAGCCCGTTCCCGTCTTTTGCCATTACCGATGGTGTACGGCAGACATGGGACCCTTCACACCTGTAGGTTTATAGGTTTTCTTTGTTTGTTTTTTTTTGGAATGAAATTTCTGGGTTAAAGGGTATATGCACTTACAGTTTTTCTTTCATCCTTAATTATGTGACAGATAGGAATGCGATCTCTCTGCGGAAAGCTACACCATTACAGATGAGGTAACCCTCCCTTCCTGTTCCCAGTAGCCCCCACCTACAGTTTCTCTTGTTACTAGTCTGCTCTGCACCCTTCCAGATTCTTTCCCTGTGTTCATGTCGTCAACACACATAAAGATGAGACGTGAAATGACAGGGCGTGCTTTTACGTGTGTGCATGTGTGTGACTAACAGGCATCATCAGGCTGAGGCTCTGGAGCAGGTAGTTAACAGCTGTAGGCTCTGGAGCCTTGGCTCCTGCATCTGGCTTCTAGCTCCCTCCCTTACCTGCAACCTGAGCTCAAATGGCTGTGATTACCTAGCATCCTGCTCTGCAGTGGGCTTTGTTCACTGAATGTGTCCGCTGGGTGATCTTTTTCTTTATTTTATTATTTTATTTTGTTTTATTTTATTTTATTTTATTTTATTCTATTCTATTTTCTTATTTTATGTTATTTTATTCTATTTTATTTTATTATTTATTTATTTTTAATGTTTTTATTTATTTCTGAGAGAGAGAGAGAGACAGCATGAGCAGGGGAGAGTCAGAGAGAGAGGGAGGCACAGAATCTGAAACAGGCTCCAGGCTCGGAGCTGTCAGCACAGAGCCCGACGCTGGGCTCGAACCCACAAACCGTGAGATCGTGACCTGAGCCGAAGTCGGATGCTTAACCAACTGAGCCACCCAGGTGCCCCTATTTTATTTTATTTTTTAATGTTTATTTTGAGAGAGAGACACACAAGCATGAGCAGGGGAGGGTCAGAGAGAGAGGGAGACACAGAATCTGAAGCAGGCTCTAGGCTCTGAGCTGTCAGCACAGAGCCTGACATGAGGCTCGAACCCACGAGCGAGATCATGACCTGAGCCAAAGCCAGACGCTCAACAGACTGAGCCCCTGAGTGATCTATTCTGTGTTGTTTTACGTAGTTCCAGCCCATTCCTTCTAACTTCTGCCTACTGGTGTGTAGAGCAGGTATACTGGGTTTATATCTATTTCCCTGTTGGTGGGCATCTAGGTAGTTCTTTCTCTTCTGTGTCAGGAATTCTCAGCTTCAGCACCATTGACAATTGAGCCTCCTCATTCTTGGATGTGGGGGGCTGCCCTGTGCAGTGTAGGGCGCTTAGCAGAATGCCTGGCCTCTACCTGCTAGATGCCGATAGCGCCTCTCTCCCTTGACAGATGCTGCAGGGAATTCTCTTGTCCGGGCCTCTCTGTGCACTTGGGTGAGGTTGTCATTATTGTGTTCCCATTACACAGATAAGGAAATGGAGGCCCAGAGAGGTCAAGTCATTTGCTCAAGTTCACACAGCAAAGGCATGGCAGAGCCAGGATTTGAGCTCGCGCTTCTCCCCATCTTGGGGGCACCCTCCTAGTGCCAGGCACAGTTCTGGACCGAGCTGGGTGTTTAGTGGGCGGCAGAGCAGGCCTGAGCCCCTGCTCTCATGGATGGAGAGTTCTCGTAGAGCCGCAGACAGGGCACCCCGGTCANAGCGAAAGCCGGAAGCTTAACCGACTAAGCCACCCAGGTGCCCCAACACCCTGGTCATCTGATAGGTACTTGATGCCTCGGGTGGTGGTTGGTGGTGAGGGTAAGGAGATGAATTACAACAACAATGCCAGCTGACATTTGATGATATTTTACGGAAATAACCAGCTTGTCCTGAGGGTTTCAATACATCAGTTACAGAAATGAAAGAGTTCCATGTGATTAAGTCGCTGAATCCCCTCCCAGAACCCCCTTGAGATACCATTAGTGGTTTTCCCTCAGGGCAGGTGGGGAAACCAAGGCACAGAGGTGTGAAGTCCTCTGCTGGGAGGTGGCAGAGCTGGGCCTGGACCCCAGGCTACTAGAACCCATGGGCGCTCTGAGCCCTGCCCTCACGCCCAGGCTATAGCACCTGCTTTCCAGGGAGTTGTGGGGACTCACCTGGGCCGACAGGCCGACTCAGGGTGTGATCTGTGTGGAGCAGGCATTTATACAATTGCACAGAGTAATTTTATGGCAGTGAAGTCTAATATGAAACAAATTAGGCTTTCAGTCTTTTCACTTTTCAAATAATTCATTTTTATTGCATCTTACAAAAACACAAGTCTCAAACGGAATGGATATTAGGGGAGAACAGCTCTTCCCCGCCCAGGGAGGGGTGGGGAGGCACCGTGTGAGGGTGGGACAAGCTGGGAAGAGACGTGAGCTCGCAGCAAACGGGAGCTGACGCCTGGCTCTCTCCATACAAACCCCTGGCAGCTCTAGGACAAGCTGAGGGCTCTTCTCCCCATTTAATGGATGAATAAACTGAGGCTGAAGCAGGTTGAGGACTTAGGATTAGCTGGCGGGGTCTGGATGCTGGGGACCATCTCTTCGCTCACCTGCCTGGGCCATGATTTTCATGCTTCAGCCCAGGCAGCTGGATAGGCCCCAACCTGCAGGCCTTCCCTGGAGGTGTGGTTGGCCAGCACCTTGGAGTCCTGGTTAAACAGGTCCTAGAGGGAGGCTGGGGCCCCTCTTGAGGAACCATCCTGGGCATCTCATCAGCTCCCCTCTTTGGCTCTGTGGCCATGGCAACTTGCCGGACGCTGGGCACCCCCAGGCCCGGCCTGCAGCCTGACCAGCCACTTCCTCTGCGGAGGCCTCGCTGGTGGCCCTGAGCAGCCCAGGGAGGTCCTGCTTCTCCAGGGCAGTGGGGAGAGGGGTCCACCAGGGATCTTCCCAGGAGGGATGGGGTTCTGTTGTCCCATAGGAGCTCCTCCTGGTGAGGGAGGGGCTCCCCCAGCCGGTGAGGTGATCTTTCTGCCTGGTGAAGAAGGGATCCTCCTGGTGGGACCTCCTTAGGAGGCCGTGGGCTGCCGAGCCCCTTGCTCTGACCTCCGTGCCAGCCACGTGAAGGGCTTGGGCTTGGAAACGCCAGAACGTTCTCCTCCTGTGCACATGGGAGAGGCCAGCGCCCCCTGTGGGGTTCAGCTGTCCTCATAGATATGAATAAGTAATGCTTCACTACAACGCCCTGGACTTGTATGACCCTTGAGGGCCTGGGCAAGGGATGCAAACCCAGAAGCCCGGGACTCTGCCCCGTGAAGCGGCCAGGGGGCGGGGGGTGGGGGGGCAGGGAAGGAGCGCACCACCCTCCGCATCCGTGTCTTCACTCTCTCCCCTGTCCCCATCACCCTGGATCTGGAGAATTCTTTATCTTTAATCTCTCTCAGCCTGGGTTTCTTCATCCGTAAGATGGAGATGATACCGTCCATCTCCTAGATGTTTGTTTCTTCTTTTAAAAAATTTAAAAGTTGAGATAGAATTCACGCACCGTAAAATTCACTGTGTTAAAGCGTCCACTCCAATGGCTTTTAGTCTGTTCCCAAGGTTGGGAGCCGCCACTGCTTTCTAGTTCCAGAACGGTATCGCCACCCCCGAAATGGATTCCAAATCCGCTAGCGCTCACTTCCTCTCTCCCCGCCCCCCGGCCCAACCCTGCCAGCCACTGATCTCTTTTCTGTGTCTGTGCTTTGGACATTTCAGATAAATGGAACCATACAGTCTGTGGCCTTTTGGGTCTGGCTTCTTTCCCCGAGCATCATGTTTTCGAGGTTCATCTACGTTGCAGCAGATGTTGGAGTTTCATCCCTTTTTAGGGCCGAATAATATTCTGTTGTTAGTGTCTCACATCTGTGTTGTCCTTTCATTAGTTGACGGACATCGGCTTGCTTCCCACCGTTTGGCTCTTACGAATGATGCTGCCGTAAACATCCGTGCACCGGTTTTCGTAGGGACGTAGTTTTCATTTCTCTTGAGTGTATACCCAGGAGTGATCTTACAGGCTTTTTAGGAAGATCAAATAAATCCATAAAAGTGCACCTCTTAGAACAGGGCCAGGAAGTAGCAGGTGCTAGGAGTGTGCTTGCTCTTTGTTATGACGAAACAATTCTTCAAGCCCTTCGACTTGGTGTTGGGCGTTAGGGGTGCAGCAAGGCTATTGAACACTTAATGAGTGCTTACTAGCTGCCAGGCACCCGTCTCACAGAGCAGCTGCTCTTTTTCAGGTGAGGAAACTGAGGCACAGAAGCACTAATTTGCCCGAGATCAAACAAGGTATGAGCCAGCCCTGGTAGTATGGCTCCAGGGCCCAGGCCACTGACCCCTGCGTGGCTGAGCACGTGGCCTTGCCCTGTGTCCCAAGTCCAGTGTAAAGGGGGCGTGGGGTGCTCAGTCCCAGGCGGCAGTGCTCACGTGGGAATGCGAGCCCAGGATCGCCAAAGCTCCTGACTTTTTAAGGATGTTTCCCAGCAGCCGGAAACGTGTAGAGTTTTTGGTATGAAATCATTCGATTTTTAAAAGTTGGCAACTCCATCACATTTTTCACAAACACTGCAGTGGCCAAATCAAACACGTCTGTGGGCCAAACCTGTGGGTTGCCAGTTTGCACTCTTTCCTAGGGCAGTGTTGGGGGGGAGGGGCACATCCTGGCATTGACCTTGTCTGCAGGTTACCCCTGGGCCTTGGGTGCCCGCCTTCGCTGGGGGTCTCTGCCTGTTGCCCTTTCCTGGCACAGTGGGTTTGTTGAAGGCCCCAGGGGCACCTGGTCATTTTGGGATGCTTCCTTTTCAACCCCAAGGTCTTGAAGCCATAGTTTGCTCAGATTGGATGCTCAAAGGATAGCCCTTGCCTTTGATTTTAGGAGTTAACCATCTTCTCACCTGGTACATCAGAGCCTGGGATCTAGTTTCCATCCCTGGCTCAAACTCTAGCCCCTCCACTTCTCAGCTGTGACCTTGGGTGTTACTCAGTCTCCCTGCACACCTGCGGGATGGGATGAATACATCGTTTTGGGCGTCAGTACACAAACCGTGATGGGTGTGCACGTGGAGCCTAGGATCCTGCATCGCTAGCTGGGCGATCGCAGCAACAGTATCAGATGGTGACATAGGACACTGTCTTGGAAGCCTGACTGTCTGGGTTCGAATCCCAGCTTTGCCCTCAGCCGCGGTGTGACCTTGGGGCAAGTGGTGTGACCTTTGTGCCTCAGTTTCCTTGCGTGCCATATGGGGTAACAATAACACCTCCGTGTCTGGCGCAGGTAAGAAGTCAGTAACGTCAGCTGCCACTATTATTACACACAGACAGATGCTCAGACGTGCAGACTCGGTAACTGCCATCTGGCAGAAACAGCACGAAGGTGATTATGTCTGTGTGTGTATCTGCGTGTTTGCTAAGGGAGCGATGTGAGTGCATGTGCTTGCACGCGTCTACATGGTCCCGAGCCAGCTAGCTGGGGTGCTGTTTTCTGCATATGGATCGCTTCGCATTAATGGAGTGTCTATATTATGTGTGCATGCGTGCTCTCTCGCTCTCTCTCTTTCTGGCAAAGCCCCAGAGATAAATATACACTGGGTTTGTGGCTGTGAACCCAGTCCCCAGAGCAGCCGGCTATGTCCCAGTTGAGCAGGGAGGGTGAGAGCTGGTGGAGGCGGGTGGGCCCAGGTCCTGGGTACCGGGGATGACCAAGAGCTGCTGGGGAGGTTGGGGTGTGGTGGGGAGAATGTCAAGGACACGGGGGGGCTGAGCCGGGGCCTTGGGAGCGACACGACCGCTGGCCCTGGCTGCTGGGAGAGGCTCGGGGCCCCGGCTCACCCTGCTGGTGTTGAGCGCCGGTCTGGGTGGAGCGCCCAGGGGCCCAAGCTCTTCTCTGCTCTCTCCACCTTCCGTTTCTCTGCTTGGCATATTGCGGGCGCTCATTCCGGCAGACGCTCCTCGGAGGCTGAGAAAAGCTGAAGCACGCAGAATTAGCACAACAGAATTTAGCTCTCTGGAGAGGCAGGCGAGGCTACTGAATTTATCTTTCTTCCTCCTCACTCATGTCCCCCACCGCTCAACTTCTCAGATTACCTTGCAGCCCACCGGCCTCCTTTCTCTGTTGAGCCTGTGGGGAGTAGAGCCTTCTCCCCTCTTTTCTCTGTTGTTTCTGAAAGGCCTTCTGGAAAGGCTCTGCTCACAAAAGAGTGAGGTGGATGGATCTCGGATCCTTGTCCTGTCCTGGTCCTAGGATGGGTTCACTAAATGATTCGTCATCCAATAGCTGACATATCTCGGGCATTTAGGATTCATCAAACTGTGTCTGGAGCATTCTACATGCGGGGACTCCCTTGACCCTCCCAATAGCCTTGATGGAGGTGTTCTTATTATCTCGTTTTACAGATGGAGAAAGTGAGGCACAGGGAGGTTACATCACATGCCCTGGGTCCTGCAGCGAGGAACGGCTGGGGCAGCATATGAATCAGCTGCGGGATTCCAGGGCCCCAGTCTCTTCACCACAGCACTGTGGTGGCTTAAGTCATGGTATTTCCTGAGCACCTACTATGTGCTGGGCCCAGTTTTCTCCTCTTCTCCCCCTCACTTCATTCTTTTCTCCTCCTCTCTTGTCCATCCATCCATGTAGCCAGCCAGCCAGCCTGCCAGCCAGTTAGTGTTTCCTAAAATCTAGTCATCCAGTACCCGTCTCCTGATTTCTGTTGTAGTCATTTCTCAGCGGTACACGTTATTTATTTAACATTTTTACTTAATCTGATTTTCCTTGCTTTTTGAAAACTTTAGTCTTAAGCAACAATGTTCCTGAGTCATGGATTTGATACGATGGCCCTAGTTATTAATATCAAAATAAGACCTGTTCATGAGTGGTGAGGATGCGGAGAAAGGGAAACGCTCTCGCACGATTGGTGGGAATGTAAACTGGTGCAGCCGTTCCGGAGAACAGCAGGGAGCTTCCTCAAAAGACTAACAATGGAGCTACCCTATGACCCAGCAACTGCACCACTAGGTATTTATCCAAAGGTTACAAAAAGAGATTCGAAGGGCACACATACCCCGATGTTTATAGCAGCGTTATCAGCAATAGCTAAACTATGGGAAGAGCCCAGATTTCCACGGGCTGATGAATGGATAAAGAAAATGTGGTACACACACACACACACACACCGGAATATTACTCAGCTATCAAAAAGAATGAAATCTTGCCATTTGCAATGACTTGGATGGAGCTGGAGTGTATTATGCTAAGCGAAATAAGTCAGTGGGAGAAAGATACCTTTATGATTTTACTTGTGTGGGATTTAAGAAACAAAACAGATGAGCATATGGGAAGAAAAAAAAAGAAGGAAGCAAACCATAAGAGACTCATAACTGTAGAAAACAAACTGAGGGTTGCTGGAGGGGAGGGGGTGGGGGGATGGGCTACANAGGGCACTTGTTGGGTGAGCACTGGGTGTTGTACGTAAGTGATGAATCACTTGGGTTCTACTCCTGAAAGGAATATTACACTACATGTTAACTAACTAGAATTTAGATAAACATTTGGAACAAAGGAAATATCATGAGTGCTGCCTGCTCCTCTGTTCCCTCTGCGCAGCGCTGCAGGGAAGGCCTGGGGAAGTCTGTTGTGAAGTCAGCGCAGCAAAGTTCACGGCCCCACAGCAGGCCTGGGGTGGCCGGCGTGGCTTAGAGCTGGGTTTTCTGCTGGTAGCTTTTACCGTAATGGGGAGGGTCAGACAAAAGCCTGTCAGCTGACGGGCAGTGGGGAAAGTGGCTAACTTTACTGCTCACAGTGCTCTGGTCACCGAGGTCACCTCTGGCCAGAGGGTCAGGAGGAGGGGGCATTTGAGCAGGAACCCAACATAGGATTTTGTTTTTTGATTTGTCAAGTTATGTTTTGAGTTCCTGGGCTGGATGTCCGGGGTAAATGGGAGACTTGTTCCTGACCTCGTAGGGCTCACATTCAACAGTGCTTGGGTTTGGAGACAGACAGAAATTGAGGGAGTCAGGCAGGAATCTCAGACAGTGGTCAGGGCTGTGAAGGCTGGAAAGCAGGGCTGGAGTGGTGGGTTTCAGTGGGCCGTATTAGCATGGGCAAGGAGGTGGTGTTGTCACTGAGCCACAGGAAGGAACAACATTTAGAGTTATTTGGGCAAAAGGAATAGCAAGTGCAAAGGTCCTGGGGTACGAGGTAGGCGTGAGAGCAGTGAGCAAGTGAGGAGACAGCCGGGGCCAGATCTTTCCTGGTGAGGTGAGCGTGAGAGCAGTGAGCAAGTGAGGAGACAGCCGGGGCCAGATCTTTCCTGGTGAGGTGAGGAGCTGGGAGTTTTTCTTAGGTATGTGGGAAGCCAGCCATTGGCAGGTTGGGGGCAGGGCAGGGACATGAGTGGGTTTTATTTCTAGAAGATCCCTCTGCTGCTGTGTGGATTGGGGCAGGAGGCAGACCAGCGAGGAGGGCTGTGGTCGTCCAGGTGAGGGTAATGGTGGCCCTGGCCAGGGAGGAGGCAGGGAAGAGAGGTATTTAGAAGGTGGGGCTGATAGGATTTGCTGATGGTTGAGTGTGGGGGNGAGCGGGGCGAGGAGACAGGAGTTGAGGGGACCTGGGACGTGGTGCTTGTAGGACCCCGAGGGGGTGCCCTCCTCCCTCTCAGCTGAGGGTGACTGTGGGGTTTGGCTTGAGCACCTGAGCGGAGAGGCTTCAAGAGGGAGAAGGGGGGGAGGGGGGATGGGCATGGAGGAGGGCACTTGTGGGGATGAGCACTGGGTGTTATGTGGAAACTAATTTGATAATAAATTATTTGTAAAATAAATAAATAAATAAATAAAACATACTTAATTGGATTGTCTCCCCAAAAAAAAAAAAAAAAAGAGGGAGAAGGGCTCTTGCAGATGAGGGGAGGCACTGGCGGTCCTCACGGTGGCCCTGGGGTCTCAGCCCTCCCTTGAGCAGGACACAAAGGGGTCTGGGGGAGGGGCGGCTTCTCCGCTCGTCTGCAGACTAATGGTCCACATAGCGCTTTTTTTCCCCACGGACAAGAGTTTTCTTACTATGGCTGATCATGTGAGGACCAGGGTCAGGACTTGAGGTTCCCTTTGTTGTCCTGGCAACAGAGGTGAGTGGAGACACTGGGGAAGCAGATCCCAGATTGCACTGCGAGGTGGGGCGAAGCTGGATGCCTGCAGTTTGCCCTCCTCCGTGGCCCCCGAAGGGCTTGTTCCATTCTGCACTGGTGGTTATTTGCAAGGGATGGAGTCTGGCTGAAGTCAGAGTTTTGCTTAATCCTTGCACGGTGGACTCTTTACGCCAGTGGCTCAAAACCCAAACCAAACTGACTTAATGTCACGTCCTAACTCACGATGCTGAGACATTAGCTTTAGGTACCGTCCGATCTGGGGGTTCTGTGTCCACCTCTCCGTTCCATTACCCTTTCCAGTGGCTGCGTTCCTGTGCCTTGTGTGGCTAAGGCGGACCCCTCAAGCAGCACGGGGGTGCTTCGCTACAGAAAAGGGAAACAGAGGCTGGGGGCCAAAGAAAGGATGCCTGCCATTGCCGCCAGGGGCAGAGCGTGTGTCAGAAAGGGGCGCTTTCTCTCTGAGGGCGGGGGTGGCGGGTCTTGGGGTCTCAGTCCTGTATTCTGCAGTTGGGATTTGTGAAGGGCATTTGAGGGCTGTTTCCATGACTCATTCTTGGATGAATTCACTTCACCCAGGTTACATCATCTCCCCAGACATCTGCCCTCCATCCTGCAAAAGGCTCTAGAACACGGGCTGCCTGTCCGTTGGGTGGTGGAGGACGGGGGTCCGCGGTGGACGCCGTCTCAACGGGAGAGTGTCCGCGCTCACACAGCACTCCCCACAGGCTTTAGAGACGGGCCAGGAGGGGCACAGGCCCCTTGCACGCCTCTCTCACGCCCGCCTCCTGGGAGGCTCCGTGCTCGCTTTCTGGGTGCGTTCATCGCGAAGCCTCTGGTCGGCCGCACGTTAAGTCACCACATCGGCAGTTTTTCTAGTTCTTTTCTTTCCCTGGGCACTTGTGACTTCCCTAATTTTTAGGTTTCTTAAAAACAAAGAAAATAAAAGAAAACCACAGTGGTGTTTCAGACCCCAGCATCTGGTGGCCACTTGTAATTTGGGGATGTTCAGGGGGAAAAAGTGTTTTGATCATTTTTCAAAATTAGACTTAAAAAAAAAAAAACATCGTTGGGTGTTTCTGTGTTAAAAGTTTTTTTTTTTTTCTTTTAAACACATTTTGCAGTCAGCCTCTTTAGGAGTTTCTTTAGTTCTTTCATCCCCTACCCTCCAGATTGGCTTAGAAAGCTCCGTGTAAAAATAGGTTTTTCTTTTTTTGCAAGAGGTTTTCGTTTGTTTGTTTTGTTCTCAATGTGACTCTTAATGTAATGAGCAGCAGAAAGAGCAAATGAGCTAGAAAAGCTCAGGCCCTTGAAACATTCTCTCACAGACCCTGCTAGGCCTGCAGACTGGTGTCCCTTCAGACACTTGTTATGTGTGTCTGTCATGTTTTGGATCAGCACCCCCACTTTTTTTTAAATATATAAAGGACCTTTATGATGACTTTTTTTTTTTTTAATGTTTTATTTATTTCTAGGAGAGAGAGAGAGACAGCGTGAGCAGGGGAGGGTCAGAGAGAGAGGGAGTCACAGACTAAAACAGGCTCCAGGCTCTGAGCTGGCAGTCAGCACAGAGCCCGACGCGGGGCTCGAACCCGCGAACCGCGAGATCATGACCTAAGCGAAAGTCGTACGCTCAACCGACTAAGCCACCCAGGCGCCCCTATGATGACTTTTTAAAAAATGTTTATTTATTTTTGAGAGACAGAGCATGAACAGGGGAGGGTCAGAGNCTACATGTAAGTGGTGCAGGGCTGGGCTTCCCATTGTTGGTCAGGCCCCGCTGGCCTGTTAGAGGGGCCCCCAGGCAGGGGGAGAGGGGCACCTATAGGCAGATCAGCACTTCTCACAAATATAAACTTCCTTGAGGTACGAATCACAGAATATAAAACGTACCCATCGAAAGCCACCAGGGTGGGTCCTCAGGCAGCAGGCAGGGGGCTAGGGGCTCTTCCTGCCTGGCTGGTGGGCTGGGAAGTGGCCGCTGTGGGGTCAGGGGGGTCGGGGGGGCACTGGGTGCTCCCCACTCAAGGCTTCACGGCCATCCGTCCCCTTGGCTTTCTCTTCTGGAGGGTTCGTGGTTCCTTGGGCAAATCAGCTTCTTGTCTGCCGTGAAGCAGTTCCCCCGGGGAAGGCAGGGATGCCTTTCTGGAAGGCGGGCCCAGCAACCTGTAGATGGAAGACAGCCTGGCTGTCCCAGAATGACTGGCATTGGAGAAAGGTGTGCGGCTGAGAATCCACCGAAAATGGGTCCTAACGTAGCAGTGTTGCGGGTGTTGGCCAGGTGGGGACTTCACCTTGGAAAAGAAAATCAGGACCTGAAAATACGTTGAATTTCATTTTTGTTAATTGGGATATACTACTGAGGACTGAGGAGCAACTCAGCATGAGTTCTTAGGATCAACAAAGAGGGAAAGAGTGTTGATCATTTTTTTCCAGTTGGGGGATGCATAAGTTTTTTGATAAAAAGAAATGATTGCATGATATGATGTCTTTCATGTAAGGTTGCCCTTTGCAGGGTGATGATAAAGACTATGAGGCCAGGGACGCCTGGGGGGGAGGGGGGTGGTGCTCAGTCTGCCGGCCGTCACTCTTCGGCTCAGGTCATGATCTCGCGGTCCATGGGTTCGAGCCCCGTGTCAGGCTCTGTGCTGACAGCTCACAGCCTGGAGCCTACTTCGGATTCTGTGTCTTCCTCTCTTTCTGCCCCTCCCCTGCTCGTGCTCTGTCTCTCTCAAAAATAAACAAACATTTAAAAAAATAAAAAAAGAGCATGAGAATAAAGTCATTTTTGCTAAGACATGGGAGCCTGTTTTCGGCTCTCTTGCCTGTACGTGTAAAACACACAGCCTCTGCTCTGACTGTAATTCCTGCCACTTGTTGGCTTTGTAACCTTAGATCAGTCACGTTACTTCTCCGGGCTTCAGTTTCCTCGTCTATGAAAAGGGGCTGATCGTAGTGTTGTGGAGAGGAGTACGTGCAGGAATCTCTGTGAAGCGTGTAGAATAGCATCCAGTATATAATGACTCCTCAGTGCATGTTAGGTTGTGAACACTAACGTCATTTTTATCACTAGGCTATAGCCTCATATGTGCATCTTGAACTTTTTGGGGCACATTAAAAAATTTAATGCTTATTATTTTTGATGCTTATTATTTTTGAGAGAGAGAGAGGAAGAGAGCCTGTGAGTGGGGGAAGGGCAGAGAGAGAAGAGGACAGAGGATCTGAAGCAGGCTCTGAGCTGTCAGCACAGAGTCCGATGCGGGGCTCGAACCCACGAACCATGAGATCATGACCTGAGCTGAAGTTGGACTCTTAACCAACTGAGCCTCCCAGGTACCCCTTTTCCTTTTTTTTTTTTTTTTTTAAGTTTATTGATTTATTTTGAGAGAGAGAGAGGCAGAGAGAGAGAGGGAGAGAGAGAATCCCAAGCAGGCTCCATGCTGTCAGTGCAGAGTCCAACACGGGGCTCGATCTAGTGAACTGTGGGATCATGACTTGAGCCGAAATCAAGAGTTGGATGTTTAACCCACTGAACCACCCATGCGTCCCTCGGGGCACATTTTAATCTTCAGAATTTCCCTTCGAAAAGTCCAGTGTGGATGGGGTCATTCCCATTTTGCAGATGGGGAAACTGAGTGCCTTAGAAGCTCACTGGCTTGTTGCAGCTGTGGGGTTCTGTTGCCGAGCAGTGAGCAGCCCCAGCCCTGGCAAGGGAGACCGAGCAGGATGCGCTTTCCCCTTTGGAAGCTAACCTCAAATTAGAAGGGTCCTGGGGGCCGGGGCCTCCTGGTGGGTGGGTGGGTTTCTGGCATCAGGAATGTGGGAAGCTGGGGAGAGACGTCATGGGGCTGTGGCTGGGGGATGCGAGTAGGCATTGCCCTGGCAAAGGATGCGGGTCATTCCGAAAGTCCTGCCTGGGGGGCAGGGGGGTTCTCTTGGTACAGAAAATGGGTTCCCAGCCTTGTCTTCCTTCCTCTGTGCCCTTGGGAGCCTTAGGACTGGGTCCCAGGTGTCCAGAGCTCAGGAGATTTCTTTCTCCCAGGTTGAATCTGAGCCTCTCTGCCTCTTATTCCCTGGGCGCCAAGTCTCTTAACTCCTTGTGTCATTTAGGAAATTGAACTCCTCCATGTAGCCTGCGTGTCCGCTGCCTGCCTTTCTCACCACCTCTCCTTCCTTGCTCCTCTCCAGCCTGTGGGCCTTCTGCAGCCCCCCAACAAACCATACTCACTCTGCCTCAGGGCCTTTGCACCTGCTGTTCCCTCTGCTGCAGGGTTTTTCCTTAGGTTGCCCCTTGTTTTCATCCTTGAGGTTGAACCCCAAGAGGGCTAAGAGGATGGGCTTGGCTTATCTCCAGATCTTAGCTTTCCCTAAAGGCTAGAAGCCCCAGCTGAAGTTACAGAGAGAGCAAGTGTGCAAGAAGTGGTGGAATCTGGTTGTAATAGGTGTAGCGCCCAGGGTTGCTTTAGGGATTAGATGTGTTCATGCTTGTAAGAACATGGTGAGCATCCAATAAATATTAGCTATTGTTATTATTATTATTATTTGGAGGTTTTTTTGTTTTTTTTGTTTTTTTTTGTTTTTTTAATTTTTTTTTTAATTTATTTTTAGGAGAGAGAGAGAGACAGCGTGAGCAGGGGAGGGTCAGAGAGAGAGGGAGTCACAGACTGAAACAGGCTCCAGGCTCTGAGCTGGCAGTCAGCACAGAGCCCGACGCGGGGCTCGAACCCACGAACCGCGAGATCATGACCCAAGCGAAAGTCGGACGCTTAACCGACTAAGCCACCCAGGCGCCCCTATTATTATTTGTTAAAACAAACTCATTATCCTTTGGGGATTTGGTCTGTGTGATACACAGCCTTCAAGATGGCCCCCAAATCCCCATCTCCTATTATTCACACCCTGTACCTTTCTGTCCCCGTGAGTGTGGGCTGGATTTAATGACTCACTTCTGATGAATGGACTAAGGAGTAGGAGAGAGTGACTGAGACTCTCAGTCATACAAGGATTGTGGTGGGTGTTCTCTTTCTGTAGAATCGGTCGCTAGGGGACAGTTAGCTGCCGTGTGAGAGACAGTGTGTGGAGAGGCCCACGTGCTCAGGAGGTAGCAGAAGGCTCCAGCTCAGCACGGTGGCAGTGGATCCTCTGGGCCCCAGATAACTGGAGTCCCGGCTGGGAGTTCGTCTGTAACCTCGTGAGAGGCTCAGAGTTGTTAGACGTATTTGTTAGCCTAAAAGTGAAAGGCGTACAATAATAAACACTCGTGTCTCACGTTGTTTCTGCGGGTCAGGAATTTGGGAGCACGTAGCTGGGTAGTCCTCCTGGCTCAGGGTCTCTCAGGAGGTTACAGAGAAGCTGCCAGCCAGGTCTGCGGTCTCATCTGAAGGTCTGACTGGGGCCAGAGGATCTGCTTCAAGATGGCGCCAGCACATGGCTGTGGCTGGAGGCCTCAGTTCCTTGGGTCTGTCCACAGGTGGACGTGACAGATGGCTTCCCTGGAGTGTGTGCTCTCAGGGGCCACAGGGAAAAGCCACAGTAGCTTTTCTGACCTTGCCTTGGATGGGTCATATCATCTGTTTTACTCAGCTGTGGCCTCTTGGTCACGACCCTGATGGAATGTGGGAGGACCCTATACATGTCCCAGATGTTGTGAGTACCGGGGGGTGGGTTCACCGGGGCTCCTCTCACAGGCTGCTGATCACATCGCTCTTCTGAGCAGTGTTGCCGTGAACCTTGCTGAAAAGTCTCCTGGTGCACGCGTGCTGGAGGGGGGAAGGTTCTGGTCTTGAAACCCCCCTCTCCTCGCTCATTTTCCTCTCATTCATATACCCTGGAGCTTGTTCTCTCTAGTACCTCTGGTACTTCCTTATTCTTTTTCACAACTGCATAGTTTTCCATACTTTAAGTGGATCCTAATTTGTTTAGAATTGTTTAAACAGTCCTGCAGAGGCTCAGTCGGTTAAGCCTCCGACTTTGGCTCGGGTCATGATCTCGTGGTTCACGAGCTCGGGCCCCACGTCGGGCTCTGTGCTGACAGCTCAGAGCCTGGGGCCTACTTCCAATTCTGTGTCTCCTCTCTCTCTCTGCCCTTCCCCTGCTCATGCTCTGTCTCTCTCTCAAAAATAAATAAAAACATTAAAAACGTTAAACAATAAACAGTCCTGAAGTTAATATTCTTGTAGCAGTGTTTCTGTGCCTATGTGTGAGGCTGCCTCGTGTATGAAGATGTTCCTAGCAGGGGAGCCTTTATTCATAAGCTGAGGACCATTTTCCTGCCCTGCCTGCTTGCTTCGCAGCGTCCTGGGGCTCATAGTGCTCGAGACAGTGCGGGGTGCAGCCATGTCCAAGTTGAATTTCCTTTCCCACTCAGAAGCTGTGGCTGCCCTTCGGCCGCTGTGTGTTGCTCTAATGAGAAAACAGTATCACCTAACATTAGCTATTGTAGCTTTCCTTGCAACTTCATAGCAAGGCACGCTCACCATTCATCAGAGCCTCATGATAGCCCTGAAGGTTGACCCTTGCCCCATTTTCAGAAGAAGAGCGGGAGTCCCTCCCCTGTGCTCCCAGTTAGTTTGTAGCAGGGCCTGGGTTCGAACCCAGCTTTTAGTTATAGCCCCAGGCTCTTGGTACTGCAGACTCTGGGTGTGGCCATAAAAGCTGATCAAGAGGGTGGCCCTGAAGGCTGCTGCCCTGCGGAGCTTTGCATTTTTTAAAAGTGTTTATTTACTTTTGATCGCAGTGAGTTGGGGGGCGCAGAGCAGAAAGAGGGAGACACAGAATCCGAAGCAGGTTCCAGGCTCTGAGCTGTCAGCACAGCAGCCAACGCAGGGCTCGAACTCACGAACCGTGAGATCATGACCTGAGCCGAAGTCAGACACTCAACTGACTGAGTCACCCAGGCGCCCCTGACCTGGGGAGTCTTTCATGCACAAGTTCAGAGAGTTTTTTTTTCTTGGGCCTCCCTGGGGAGGAACGGGGGTGTCAGCTGTAGAGCGGTATACTTGTCTGCTCAGGCCGGTGTAACAAAATGTCATGGGCTGGGTAGCTTTACTGAGACATTTGTTTGCTTACAGTCTGGAGTCTGGGAAGTCCAAGGTCAAGGTGTGGGCAGATTCAGTTCTTGGTGAGGACTTTCCTCCTGGATTGTAGACAGCTGCCTTCAGGCTGTGTCCTCACCTGGCAAAGAGAGAGCTCTGGTTCCTGTTCCTCTTTTTTAAGGACGCTAATCCTACGTCCCGGACACCACCCTCATGACCTCGAGTAAACCTGATTACCTCTCAGACTCCCCACCTGTAGTATCACGTTGGGAACTAGGACTTGAGCATGGGAACCGGGGGGTCAGATACAAACATTCAGTCGGTAACAGCCCGGAGTGTGGGCCTGCGGCTCATGGACCGCATTTGTTGTGCACATGTGTGTTCTTTGACCAGTAGATGAGTTAGCCTGTGTGGCCAGCACAGGGTTTCTGACTTTGAGATAATTTTAGACTTACAGAAAAGTTGCAAAAATAGTACAGAGTTCCGGTACATCCTTCATCCAACTTCCCGTTAAGTTAGCATTTTGTAGAAATGAAGTACAACGATCAAAAATGAAGAAATTCCTCTTGACATAATGCTGTTAACTGTTCTACAGACTCCTTGGATTGCACGGGTTTTTCCACTCGTATCTCTTCTTCCCAGGGGCCCATCCAGGATCCCATGGTGCCTTTAGGTATCGTGTCTCCTTGGTCTGTTCTAGTCTTGGATGATTCCTCAGTCTTTCCTTGCCTCTCATGACCTTGACACTTTTTTTTTTTTAAATGTTTTATTTATTTTTAGGAGAGAGAGAGAGAGAGACAGCGTGAGCAGGGGAGGGTCAGAGAGAGAGGGAGTCACAGACCGAAACAGGCTCCAGGCTCTGAGCTGGCAGTCAGCACAGAGCCCGACGCGGGGCCCGAACACACGAACCGCGAGATCATGACCTAAGCGAAAGTCGGACGCTCAACCGACTAAGCCACCCAGGCGCCCCTTGACACTTTTGAAGAGTCCTGGTCCAGTATTTTATAGACTGTCCCTCATTTGGGTTTGAGGTTCAGCGTTACCGGGAGGGACGGGTCAGGGGTGAGGTGTCCTTCACAGCACATCATATCAGGGACCCATGGTGTCAATACTGATGAAGTTCACCTTGATCAGTCGCCTATGATGGCGAAAGCCAGGATTCTGCATGGTAAGGTTACACTTTTTTCCCTTTGTAATTACTAGATATTTGGAGGGGGAGATTCTTTGAGACTGTGGAAATATCTTGCTTTTGCTTAAATTTTCACTCACTAATTTTAGCATCCATGGGTGTATCTTGCCTGTGGCACTTCTTACTGTGGCATTCTGATGGCAGATTTCTTCACTCTTCCTATTTTTATTAATTGGAACTTTTCTGTAAGAAAGAATTCTCCCCTATTTACTTATTTATTCATTCAGTTATTTGTATCAGGAAGGACTCATAAATCAGTGCTGTCATTACATATTTTGTACACGTGGTTCTGGCTTTGGCCCTGGATGGGGAGCTCTTTCCACTTGGATCCTATGCCCTTTTGATATGCCTCCATCCTTCTAAAAAAATAAAAATAAAAATATATATATATATATATATATAATCTTTTGAGGAATTCTCTACCTGCTCACACCACATAGCACTTCAGGCTCATCTTGTATTTTACGGGTCCTAGCCCTGGGAACAGCCAGTTTTCTAAGGAGCTCTGGGTCTTTTTGTTTTTGGAGGATGGAGTGTTACTGCTCAGTGGACTCTGGGAGAGCACTAGGGACACATGGATACATAGTAATTCATGAATGCACACACGTCTATATTCTGTAGCATTTTTTCTGAGTACCTCTTTAAAAAAACCTGCACCTGGGTAGCTCTGTCGGTTAAGCGTCAAGCCCCTGACTCTTGATTTCAGTTCAGGTCACCATCTCAGATTGGTGAGATGGAGTCCTGCGTTGGGCTCTGCACTCACGTTGTGGAGCCTGCTTGGGATTCTCTGTCCATCTCTCCCTGCCCCTCCTTACTTCTCAAAAATAAATAAATATTAAAAAGAAAACAAAACCCAAACAAACCCTGAGTTCATATTGTTGGTACCCAGTACGAGATTTTTTAAAGATTTAATTTTTCAAATTCATGTACGGAAAAATCCGACTTTTTCTGGGTGTAGAGTTTGATGAGTTTTAACACATGTGTGGAGTCACGTTCCCTACCCTGCGGTCCAGATCTAGACGAGCAGAAAACTCTCCAGCGTGCCACTGAGTGGTCGCACCATGGGCATAACCCCTGCCGACCACTCATGTGGATTCTACCCCGGTAGTGTTGCCCTTCCCAGAACATACGGGCACCACATCAGCGGAATCATACGGCCTGCAGCCCATTCAGCCTGAAGCCTTTGAGATTCATCTGTGTCAGCGCATGATCTGTGGTTTGTTCCTGTCTATCACTGAGCACTGTTCCATCACTTGGGTAGTCCGGGTGTTTCCATCCATCTGCCTGTTGAAGGACAGATCAGTTGTTTCCGCTTTTTGATAATTATGAATAGAGTGGCTCTAAACAGTCGTCATGTACAGGTTTTTGTGTGCATGTACGTGTTCATTTCTCTAGAGTAAATGACCGCAAGTAGATAGTTAACTTCATGAGAAGCTGCCAGACTGTTTTCCAACGTGGCTGTGCCAGTTCACGTTCCCACTGGCAACATACGAGAGACCCTGTGGTTTCGCACCCCTGTGGGCACTTGATAGCGTCCGTTTTCTTCAAAGCTGTTCCCATCGAAGCGCAGTGATATCTCATTGTGGTTTACACTCCTGAATGTCTAATGATGTGGAATATCTTTCCACGTGTGTCTTTTCTATCCATATATCCTCTTGGGTGAAGTGTATATTCAGGCCTTGTACCCATTTTTAATTGTTTTCCTATTGAATTTATTACTGCTTTTTTAATTTTTAAAAATGTTTTTATTTATTTTTGAGAGAGAGAGCACAAGCAGGGGAGAGGTAGAGAGGAAGACACAGAATCCGAAGCAGGCTCCAAGCTCTGAGCTGTCAGCACAGAGCCAGGCGCAGGGCTTGAACCCACGAGCTGTGAGATCAGGACCTGAGCCGAAGTCGGACGCTTAACCGACCGAGCCGCCCAGGCGCCCCATCTTCCTATTGAATTTTGAGTTATATTCTGGATGCAGATCTCTCACCAGGTAATGTCTTTCACAAATATCTCTCCTGGCCTGTGGCTTCTCTGTTCATTCCCTTAACAGTGTCTTCTGCAGAGCAGCAGTTTAGAATGTTCATTTATCACGTATTTTCTCTCATGGAGGTTACTTTTAATGCCCTGAGGACTTTTTGTTGAACATCAGGTCGCAAAGATTTTCTCCTGTTCTCCCCGCACCCCGTCCCCGAGAGTTTCCTAGTTTTACATTCAGATCTATTTCGAGCTCACTTTTGTGTAAAGTGTATAGTTTAGGTTGAGGGTCATTAATTCACATCTGACGTCACTGGTGCCAGCACCATCTGTCGAGAACCGTCCTTTCTCAGCTCAGTTGCCTTCGCGTCTTTGTCAGAAATCAAGTGGCCGTACTTGTATGCGTCTGCTTCTGGGCTCTTTCTCTCAGTCCTCTGGTCTGGTGTCTGACGATGGGCCAGGACCACCCCGTCTTTAGTGTAACTAGTAACTTACTGTAACTTTAGAGACTGTCTCAAAATTACGTAGCACGACGCCTCCAACATTGTTCTTTTCAAAACCGAGTTGGCTCTTCTTTGCCTTTCCATGTACAAAGAATGGGCTCGCACGGCGTTTTAAAAGTAGAGAAGACGATCACAAAGATCTGGGTCCCGATTTCTCTTGGACGACAGACGCATCTGGCTGCGTTTCTGCCTGTGGATGTGGACGGTTGATGGGAGTCGGGTAGCGGCTGTGCCTTTCGATGAGCGTCTGCGCTCCAGGCTGCCACGGTCCCCCTTGCATCTCCCTCTTGTGCCACCCTGGCCAGCTGCACTCATCCGCCCTAACTGCGTGGCTCCCGGGGGCACCGCCCTGGGATTGGTAGCCCCTGGGGAAGGCTTCTTGGGCTGTCCCTGGCTGGGGAGGTGCGGGGGACACCGGGTGGCTCAGTCTCTTAAGCGTCCGACTTCAGTTCAGGTCATGATCTCATGGTTCGTGGGTTCGAGCCCCACGTCGGGCTCTGTGCTGACAGCTCAGAGCCTGGAGCCTGCTTCAGATTCTGTGTCTGCCTCTCTCTCTGACCCTCCCCGACTCGGGCTCTGTCTCTCTCTGTCTCAAAAATAAAAAATTAAAAAAAAAAACTGAAATACTGATAATTCTGATGGTGATGACACAGAGGGAGCAGTAGCCCCGGTCAGAGCTGTGTTGCCGGCACTATTTCTCAGTCTCGATTGTAATCCACAGTCTTTGCTGCTATAGGGCGCCACTTCTTCCGCCCATTTTACAGATGAGGAAGCTGCGTCTCAGAGAGGCGAAGCTCCAGGCCCAAGGCCCGTGTTACATCAGAGCGCGCTGTATGTGGTTCTGGCTGCCTGGAGACTGAGGGCAGAGACCCTGGCAGCATTCAGACTCTCCACTCCCCACCCCCACCCAGCTCTTTGCTATCGAGGTTTGTTCTCACATATGTGAGATGTGTGGCATTAAGAAGCCATTTATTTCCTCACAGGCTCTTGAGATAATTCCAGGGGGTGGGGGTAGGGTGAGTGTCCAGCTTAGTGGCCAGCCCCAAGGGACACGGGCTTTCTCCATGGCTGCCTGGGGTGGGATTCCAGTGAAAGCCGGCACACCCTCAGGGGAATGGTGGGGTGTGGCTGGCGGGGGCGGGGATGTTGGGGGGTGTGGCTGGGGGGNAGTTGAACTGGGGACTTGGCGGCTTTTCCAAAGGCAGACCCCGATTGCAATGACCAGATGCCTACTAAGTGGCCCACGTGCTGTGGCAGGTTTTGGCATCAAACTGCAGTTTCACGGCTCCCTTCCAGGCAAGTTGCTTCACCTCCCTGGGCCTCAGTTGCTCCTCTGTAAAAAGGGCCATCAAAGTGGTCACCTCACAAGGCTGTGAGGACTAAGCGAGCCAGCGCGGTCCAGTGCCTGGTCCGTACGATGCACTCAGTAAACGGTGGCCTCAGTTATCACCACTGTTACCACTACTGTAGGAATATTTGCTGACTGCACCAACCCCAGGCCCTTCATACAACAGAGACAGGGTGACGGCATGGTTAGGAGGCCTGGCACGGAGGTCAGCCTCTCCGATTCTGCCCCTCTGCATATGATGCTTTACCTTGCAGTGCCTCAGTTGTCCCCATCTGTAAAATGGGAAGAGGACACAATAACATCTGCCTCCGGAGGATTCAGTGAGATCTTGGCACACAGAAGACACAGTACCGAGCCTGGCACACAGCGTTCTTTGTAAATGCTTGCTGTTCTTATGTTTGTGTATTAATGCCAAGTTCTCACGCGTCCATACATGGCAGGCATGGCCGCCCTTCGAGAGAGGACACAAAGCGCCTGGGGAAGCCAGGCGAGCCGCTCAGGGACCCAGGGCAGGGCAGTCTGGGCCCTTGCAGGCAGTGCCCGCTGGCCTTTCTGAGGCACTGTGAGTCACGCTGCTTTAGAGAGGAGCCTGGGAACCCCCCTGCCTCGACTCCCCCTCTGGAGCGGGGCCTGGCCTCCCCGGCCCCAGCCGCCGGTTGCCATGGAGCCCGGCTGCCATCCCACCCCGCCGTTGCTAGGCAGGCGTCTGGTTGCCAGGCACCACCTCCTCAGACACCTTAGCTTTCAGAGAGCCTGTTTCAGGCTGTCTGAGGGGGGCCAGGTCCCCGGGGGCCCAGCTGCTCTCAGGGGCAGAGGCTCAAAGCAGCCCGAGGCTGGGGTCTGCGGTGCTCTGGCCTCCACTTTCAGAGTCTCAGCCTGCTCCTGGCAGGACCCCGTGGGAGGCTGGGCAGGGCTTGTGTCTCCATCTTACAGATGGGGACAACTGAGGCCCAGGGAGCCGAGGCAGGGGGTCCGATGGGGGACGTGGGAGTCGGTGTCGGGCCTTAGAGTCCTCTGCACCGCCCTGGTTCCGGGAAACGGGGCTACACTCCCCCGCCGGCCCCGAGGACTCGGAGTTTTCCCTTGCCTGTCAGAGCCTTGCCGGCCGTGCTTAGAACAGAGCCCCGTGTCTTCAGCCTGTGTGATCTGACTCCCTGTACCTTGCTGCCTCCGGGTCACCTGGCCCGGTCCCCTCCCACTCACCTGTTGGCTCTGCTTCAGCCTCTGTGGTCCCCCCCTGTTCTGGACACCGTGGGCACCCCCTGCCTGGGCCTCTCCTGGCGTGGGCTGTGTTCTCCCCTGCTGTTCCGTGGCTCACTCCATTTGTTCTGGGGCCTTCCCTTTCCTACCTCCCGACCCGCCTGTTGTGATGCTCACATCCAGTGTTTTTTGTTCACCGCCTGTGTCTCACCCATCAGCTCTGTGGGGTCGGGGCTTTGTGTCTTCTGTTCACTGTCACCCCCGGGGCCTGGAAAGGTGCCCATCGTGTGCTCTGGGGAGTGAGCGAGTGAACTCATAGTGTATTGAGGGCGCAGAGGCCGTGAGTCCCGGGAGGTGTGAACTGGGGACGGTGTGGTCACTGGTTTGCGGAACAGCGGCCCGGCCGGCGCCCTTTCTCCCCAAAGCTGCGGAGAATCGGCTTTCTTGTTGCCGGCCTGCCGGGCCCCTCTCCTCTGTCTCGAAGCCTCTGCTGCCCCGCGCAGCCGCTTAAGACCAAATTCGGCCTCACTGTGGAAAAACACGCTCGCCCTGTGGCACGTGGGAGGCTGTGCGTTTTCACAGTTCCCGTTTTGAGCCGATGGAAAATCCCAGCAGGGACGGCCGGGGCGGCGGGGGGCAGGAGGCTCGCCCGGGCCGGGGCTCCAGGCCTGTGGTTTTCACCCGGCCGCTCCCTGCCCGTCCTTTTCCAGCCTCCCGGACAAAGCGGCTTTCACCGGGGCTCAGGGCAGGCACGCCACATCGGGAGGGGGAGGGGGCCTCCCTCTCTGGGCTTCCAGAGCTTCACTCCACCCCAGAAGGTTGGCACGATCACCCCCGTTCATAGACGAGGAGACTGAGGTGTAGAGGGTTTAAGTGACCAGCTGAAGGCCACATGAGAAAGAGGCGGCTCTGGGACTTGAACCTCCCTCTGTCTGACCCCACAGTTCAGCCACTCAAGCCTCACTGCCTTCACTCCTGGGCTCCGTCCCTGTCGGTGTGGAGAGCGAATGAAGCACTGAGGACAGCAGGGAAGGCACAGATGTGCCAGCTTTCCTCAGCTCCCTAGCCCTTCTCAAGCTCCTCGGCCTCTTGGCCTCAGCTCCGAAGTGCCTCCTCCAGGCAGCCTTCCCTGAACGCCCTCGCCTGGGTCCCCTTGCCCAGTCCTGCTTCCTAGTGCTTAGTACAATCGCACTGGAGTCCACGCTGGTCAGTGATTTGCTGCCAGTCTGCCTTCCTTGCCAGGCTGGCTTGCGTGAAGGCAGAGACTGGAAATGGCCCAAAATGAACGCTCACTCTATACCCCCAACCCCCAAACCACAGTCTTTCCTGTCTCAGTAATGTGACCTCCCTCCTGCCCATGTCTCAGGCCAGATACCAGGGAGTCGGCCCGCACGCCCCTCTCTGACCCCACAACCTCCCGTCCATCAGGAAGGTCCGTGGGCTCTGCCTTCACAGCGCATCCAGGATCTGACTGTCGCCCCCTGCCCCACCCCCACCTCGGGCCAGTCCA
>NW_027532250.1:8434477-8437369 GCF_008692635.1 Crocuta crocuta
ACCATCGTCCCCACCCCCC
The DNA here is from genome assembly GCF_008692635.1 of Crocuta crocuta. Taxonomy (NCBI): domain Eukaryota; kingdom Metazoa; phylum Chordata; class Mammalia; order Carnivora; family Hyaenidae; genus Crocuta; species Crocuta crocuta. The sequence continues at coordinate 8,434,497 of NW_027532250.1, forward strand.
CAGGCTGTGGCAGCAGGCTCCCCGCTGGACTCCCTGCGTCCACTCTCTGCCACTCCCCCGCTGAATGGATCACCGCCCATGGGTCACCCCCTCTGTAAACTCTGAATGAATGCACGAGAGATTCTGTCCCAAGAAAGGTACTTCATGGTTGGTGGTGACCAGGAAAGGGGTTCGTGTGGGACACTCGGAGGCTGGGGGCCAGGGCCTCGCCCAGCCGCAGGAGGCAGTAACCAACCAGATGCCGGGATGAAAAGTTTGAATCTCATCATCGTTACGGACATTTTAAGTGCGTGCCATGTGCTGGGCCCCGGCCCAGGAAGCGGTCTGTAGATCTTCCCTTATTTAAATTTGCCACGACAGTAGCCCTTAAGACAGGTGCTGTTTTGCCCATTTTCCAGATGAGTAAAACTGAGGCCAGTGGCAGTAGGCACTTGTCCACGGACACACAGTTGCTGAGTTGACTTGTTTGAGTTCTCCAGACAACTTCTCCATCTGCCTCGGGGCGCTGCCACGCGGCACCCCTGGCCGCACGGTCCCGGCCCAGCCCGAACCCCCGTTCCTCTTTCCCCGGCAGACGTGAAATGATTTGTGTCTCGGTCGCCGTTCCTCCTGCTGCGTTGCCAACTTCCTTTTCAGCCTGATGTGGTGGGAAGTTCTGCAAAGAGAAAAAAGGAACTGCCGCTTCCGTTTGGAGCTGAGCAGAGGATTCTGGGTCTGTCTTGCGGCTCTTAGGGCCCCGCGGTGCGTCCTCCTGGCTCAGGCCTTCCTTCCGTCACTGATTCCCTGCCACGGCCCCTGGGCCAGGGGCTGTAGGACATCCATCCAGCAGGCAGGGTCCAGAGTGACACTGGCTGTGTGTCTGTCACCCAGCGTCACGGGGCAGGGCCTTATCTCCAGGAACGGCTCTCCCACAGGGCCTGGACGATGACCCCTTGTGCCCCGTCAGGGGTGTGTGCCCTCTGCCTGGCCGTTCCCGTGCCGTCTGAGAAACCTGGCCCCGCTTTCCGGTGCCCTGATTTTGCTGTGGTCGGACAAATCCACAGGAAAGTCAGACGCAGGTAACAGTAGTAAGGAAACATGCGTACCGAGTGCTCCGCGCACGTGGGCATGTGGGCCCCAGCGCACGGGGCCCTGCTCCCCGTCACATGGGTCTGTGGTCCCCAGAGCACTCAGGACTGTGTCCGGGTCAAGTCAGTTCTCAGGGAGCATAAGCCTTGAACGTCGCACTCCCCGGGCCTCACTTCCTCCTCCCTGTGTGCTGGCGGGACTGCGACCCTGATAAGGCTCCACCTTGATGCCTGTGGTGTCACCTGGGGGCAGTGAACGGGTACAGGTCCTTGGGTGAATCGCTTAGCAGACTTAGCAGAAGCCTCCCAGACACGATGCCCCCGGAACCGTGGGACCCTGCACTTGGAAGTGGAGTCTAGAAAAATCTTCAGGGCGGGGGAGTTTCTGTGCACCAAGGTGTTCCGAGCGCAGCATCTGAGAACTGGACCCTGGAACAAGCCGGATCCTGAAATGGGGAAATAGTGAGGTAAATGACACACGCCCACCACGGCCACGCCCACCACGGCCACACCCACCCTGTCAGCCCTGCAGAGGCGCCAAGCCAGGGACCCGGTGATGACTGGACGCGCCTCCAGAATGGCGCAGGGCCCAACACTGATGGCCACAGGTGGAAACATTCGCAGTGGGTGCTGCTGGAAGGTCTGATGTCCAGTCTTCTCGTGCTGGAAGGCGGTGCACACCCAAACCAGGGACCAGACTCCGCAGGTGCTCCGGAAACCTCAGGCCTCCTCTCAGCCAACGTAGAGCATTTAAAAATGCAGATGGGGGGGCGCCCGGGTGGCTTAGTCGGTTAAGCATCCGACTTTCGCTCAGGTCATGATCTCGCGGTTCGTGGGTTCAAGCCCCGTGTCGGGCTCTGTGCTGACTGCCAGCTCGGAGCCTGGAGCCTGTTTCAGAGTCTGTCACTCCCTCTCTCTCTGACCCTCCCCTGCTCACGCTGTCTCTCTCTCTCTCTCTCCTAGAAATAAATAAAACATTAAAAAAATATTAAAAATAAATAAATAAATAAAAATGCAGATGGATTTGCAAATGGATCATCTGTTCCCCCTCCCCCCCTGCCCCTCTCCTGATAGATAGTGCGCGCCCTCTCTCTCAAAATAAACAAATGTCTAAAAAAATGCAGTTGCTCAGGCCCCTGCCATCCTGCTGAATTGGAGGCCTCTGAATAGCAGGGCCCAGGAACTGGCTTAACCTGATCTCGGCCATTTGTCAGGATCCTCTCTGTCCCCCTCTTCTGAGGAGCCCTCCTTGACCACCTGCCCTGTTCCCAAATTTCCCAGGCCCTTCAGCTCTCCAGGACTGTCTGGGAGCTTTGACAAAGGCACACGTTCCCTTGGCTTTCCCTAGGCTTCTTGAATCAGGCTAGAACTTCCTGGTGCACCTCCTGGGCAAATGTGTCTTTTTTTTTTTTTTCCAGTTTATTTATTTATTTTGAGAGAGAGAGACTGAGCATGAACCAGGGAGGGGCAAAGACAGAGGTGGAGAGAGAGAATCCCAAGCAGGTTCTGAGCTGTCAGAGCAGAGCCTGACGTGGGGCTTGAACTCATGAACCGTGAGACCATAACCTGAGCCAAAATCAAGAGTTGGACGCTTAACCCACCGAGCCACCCAGGCGCCCCCAAATGTGTATTGTTGAAAAGTTCCTCAGATAATTTTTATACCCAGCCTTTGGACATCAGACCCAGTGACCTAGGGGTGGCTTTCACCTGGCTTTTAAAACCGGGTTTCTGAGGCGCCTGGGTGGCTCAGTTGGTTGAGCGTCCGACTCTTGATTTTGGCTCAGGCTGTGCGTCCAGGGATGGGGG
>NW_027532250.1:8437653-8443503 GCF_008692635.1 Crocuta crocuta
TCTCTCTCTCTCTCTCTCTCTCTCTCTCTCTCTCTCTCTGTTCCCCCCCCGCCCCTCTTCCCTGCTCACGTGTTCTCTCTCTCGAAAAAAAACAAACAATTCCTCCAAAAAAATATTTTAGACTGGGTTTCTAGTTGTGCCTTTTCATTTTTTATTACTTTTTAAATTCTTACTATTAATTTTTATTTTATTTTAATTTTAATTTTTCTATATTTTTAGTTGTTAGAGAGTGAGCGAGCACACAAACAGGGGAGAGGGGCAGAGGGAGAGAAGGAGGGAATCCTAAGCAGGTCTCACACTCAGCACGGAGCCTCACGCGGGGCTCCATCCCACGAGCCTCACGAGATCATGACCTGAGCTCAAGTCAAGAGTCGGTCACTCAGCTGACTGAGCCACCCAGGTGTCCCTGTGCCTTTTCAGTTACAAAGTTAAGACATACTCGTAACAGGTTGGGAACAATGTGGAACATTAGAAGAAAGCGAATCCTCTGCTAAGCCTCTGGTTTACCTTCTTGGAGCCCCAAGTAATTTATCGAGCCCTGACTATGTACCAGGTATTGGGGATGCAGTAAGTGCACAAGACAGACAGAAGCCCTCGCCCCCAGTGGGTTTACAACAAACGTACACAATGAGGATATTAGATTAGAAACGCTTGTAGTGTTAGTGGATGCTAAGTGCTCTGGGAAGAAAGAAGCAAGGAGACGGCATGCTGGGAAGGATGTGGCAGATGGTCAGGCTGGGCCTCACTGAGGAGCTGACGTTTGAGCAAACACCTGAAGGAGGGGAGGAAATGAGTTGTGTGGATATGAGGGAACAGCTCTCCAGGTAGAGGTAACAGCCAGTGCAAAGGTCCTGTGGCAGGAGCCTGCTGGGTGTGTCCCTGGAAGGTGAAAGGGGCTAGTGTGGGAGGCAAGGAGAGGGAGGGGAGCTGGACATGTTAGGGCTTGAAAGCTGCAGTAAGGACTGTGGTTTTGTCCTGAGGGTGGTGGTGGCTCTCGGAGGGGCGTAAGCAGGGCAGCAGCCGTGGGACGTGCTGGCCTGTGACATGCAGGCATTTCCCGTCAACCGTAGAGCCGGAGCTTGTGGGTGTCCTTGCGCCCCTGGTGGGTGGGGGACACCCACTGGACACCCAGATAGGATCTCCTATGGTGTTCGAGACGTGTCCCATTCAGCGGGGAGGCTCCCCGGCCTTCCCCTCCCCTGCACTACCACCCTTGACATTTTTGCTTCAGAACCTCAGAGCACACTTCCTGTTCTGGCATCTTCTCAGAATCCGGGCCGGGGGGCCGTGGGGGAGGGGGGTGTGTGGAGGGTGGCGCGTCTCTTTGGCAGTTGGCCCCACAGAAACCAGGGCCACGTGGGTGGTAAGAGCCGCCGGGGTCTGCCCAGAGCCGGAGGGCGCGTTGCTGTCGGGGCCTTGGGGAAGCCGGGTGTGGGCGAGTGGGTGAGCCCAGCAGGGTGGGAGCGACCCCCTGGCCATCGCTTTGCTGAAAATCATTTTTGGAGTAATTTTTATTGCAGTGTAATTACATACAGTAAGGTGCACAAGTCTTTTTTTCACGTTTATTTTTGTGTGTGAGAGAGAAACACAGCGAGAGCAGGGGAGGGGCAGAGAGGGGGAGACACAGAATCGGAAGCAGGGTCCAGGCTGTGAGCCATCAGCACAGAGCCTGACACCGGGGCTCGAACCCACAATATGCAAGATCATGACCTGAGCCGAAGTCGGACGCTGAACCGACTGAGCCGCCCAGGCGCCCCTGGTAAGGTGCACAGGCGTCCCCTTCCCTGCCTGCACCGGTGCACCACCACCAGGCGAAGATCTAGAACATTTGCGGACCCCAGAGTTCCCCTGGGGACCCCTGCCAGTCCCTGGCAAGTCAGTCCAGTCAGTCCCTGGCAAGAAGAAGTAGCGACTATTGGTTTTGGGCTAGAAAAGGAACGGCTTTTGTAACTTCATGATCGAAGATGCGTTCTGTCGGTTTATGGATTTTGTAGAGCGGGATCCCATGGGACGCACCTACTCGTGGCTCGGGCAGTGTGTCGGGGACACATCCACGTTGTGCGTGTCCACAGGTGTTCTGATGGCTGAGTTCTAGGGCATTGTGCGAGCACACCACGATTTGTTCAACCGTTCTCCCGTTGATGGGCATTTATGATTTTTAAAAGGCGAGCTTTTATCGTGTTCTTTCCCTGTGCTAAGCGCTTTGTGTTACATGTAATGTTTTCTTTAATCCTCGAAAGAACCCTATGACAGAGGCTCTTGTTTATCCTGTGTTACAGAGGTAGACGCAGGAGGCTCGGAGGCTTATGTAACTTCCCTCCTTTCATCTTTTAACAAGTCATTTGTGAGCATCTTCTGTCTGCCTCACCCAATTCTAAGGCTGTGGATATAGCAGTGAAGCAGACGCACAGAAATCCCCACCCTCAGAAACTGGCTGCTGTGGTGCACAAAATAGCATGTGCATTGTGATAACTGCTTTACGGGGAACTAAAGCAGGGTTGTTGTGGTGGTGAATGACTGGCTCTAGGGGTTTGAGGGAGGCTCCTGCAGCCAGGATGATCAGAGATAAGCTCTCCGAGGAAGCAACATTTGACCTGTCCTGTGCTTTAAAGTTCTGGAGGAAAAAAAAAAAAAAAAAAAAGGCCAGGGAGCAGCATGTGCAAAGGCCCTGAGGTAGGAATAAGCCTGGTGTGTCCTAGGAAAGGGCAGACCAGCTGGTATGGCTGGAGTGGAGTGAGACACTCGGTTTCGGGGAAATGTCAGGGACGTACAGTGTGGTCCATCTCTTGGGGGTAAGGTTTTCTTTTTATCACAACGCACTCATGGATAAATATAATTTCGGTGGTGGTAACAGTAAATGGCATTTCATAAGAAGACCTCATTCTGGTATGACACTGAAGCTGAGGCTCGTTATCTGTTTTATCTTCCGAGGTAGGCGTTCGAGTCTCCGCTTACAGAAGAGGAAACTGAGGTTTACACTCTTGTGCCTTCCCCAGCTGGTAGGTGGGGGCTGGGACCAGAGCCTCCCCCACCTGCCCTCCCGGGGGCCCCTGAGTCAAGGTTGAGTCTCCCAGGGAAGGAGCCATGGAAAGACTCCCCTGCCTTATCTCTGATGACGTGTCACTCCGTGGTGGGGCTGGCTGCCACTGGTCTGGCTGGATGGCGGCGGGGGGCGGGGTGGCTGGGGTGAGCGGGCCTGGCCCCACGGCTCTGGAGCTGGCCCCTGCCACCCCTGCTTCACAGGAGAGGGACTAGAGGACAGAGCGTGGGAGTGGCTTCCCCAGAGTCACACAGAGGCAGTGCTGCATTTGGAAACTAAGCCAGCAGGTCCTGAGCAGTCGACACCATGTTGTACCCATTGTGCAGAGGGGTAACTGAGGCCCAAAGAGGAGGCGTCAGTCTCCCCAAATCACCTAGCTAGTGTGCCTCATTTCTCGTAGTACTCAGTGATCCTTAAAGCCGGCACTACTGTTCCTCCTATTTTACAGATGAGCCAACTGAGCTCCAGAGAAAGGGGCCTTTCATTCATTCATTCATTCATTCATTCATTCATTCATTCATTCATTCAGCAGAAGTGTACTTAGCACTGTGGTACTAAGTCCTGGGCCTAACACTGAATGCAACAGGAATAAAACTATGTCTGAGTAAGAGCTCTCCGTTCGGTGAGGAAGACAGCCATTAATTGAATCATCTCAAAATCAAGGCTCAGTGACAGCTGTGGTGTTGCTAAGAAGGTGATAGGGAGCTCCTGGAGCCTGTGTGGGCTGTGGCCTTGTCGGGGGTGGGGGTGGTGGAGGTCAGGGGAGGTGACTTGTTAACCAGGTGAAGGGAAGGAGTGGAGTGTTGGAGGTTAGAGGGAACAGCATGTGCAAAGGCCCGGGGGCAGGAGCAAGCTTGGTGTATTTTCAGAACAACCTGAAGAGCCTAAAGTTGGGCTGGCTGCAGCGTACTTCAGTGGTGATGGGGAGGCTGGGGCCTACTTTTTGGTTGTCATTCTCAGAGCCGTGGTGTGCCGTTGATGGGCGTGGGGGCATTGTAGGAGGTGACTACATTTGCATTTTGTCAAGATCCCTTTGTGACTTGTCTATTGTCACTCCAGCCAGGGATGCTAATTCTTTGTTTTCGTATACACACACACACACACACACACACACACACACACACATATGTGAATGTATGTATTTTATTTTATTATTATTTTTAATTCTCAAGTGAGTTAACATACAGCGTAGTCTTGGCTTCAGGAGTAGAACCCAGTGATTCATCACTTACATACAACACCCAGTACTCATTCATCCCAACAAGTGCCTTCCTTAATGCCCATCACCCATTTTCCCCTTCCCCCACCTCACATCAACCCTCAGTTTCCTGTATTTAAGAGTCTCTTATGGTTTGTCTCCCTCTCTGTTTATATCTTATTTTTCCTTCCCTTCCCCCATGATCATCTGTTAAGCTTCTCAAATTTCACGAGTGAAAAATTTATGTGATGTCTTTCTTTGACTTGTTTCGCTGAGCATAATACCCTCCAGTTCCATCCACGATGTTACAAATGGTAAGATTTCATTCTTTTTCATTGCCAAGTAGTATTCCATTGTGCACATCTTCTTAATCTGTTTGTCAGTTGATGGACATTTGGGCTCTTTCCATGATTTCATCCAGGGATGTTTAAGTGGTTTCCCAATTCCTCGTCACCCCTCAGGCCACACTACTCCCCTACGCCATGAAACTCTCCCAGTTTCTGAACTCAAGAGGCAAAATAGTCCCCTGCCCAGGAACGACTTGATGGTAAAGCCTAGAAAGGCTGTGCTTTTGCTCCCGGCCTGACCTCAAGCAAATGACTGTACTCCTCCTTTACTGCATTTCCTCGTCTATGAAACAGGATTACAGCAGTCTGGTACTGCCCGCATAGACCCTTGATGTTGATACATAGTAGGCACTTGATACATGCGGACTCTCATTCTTGGGTCCATACGGCACTGGGAACACAAGCCTCCTATAGTTCCGGTCACGGTGTCTGGAGACTCCCTCATCTGATCTTTTACCAAATGGCTTCTTGCTTTCTACCCTCAAGAGCTGAATACAGTTAGTTTAGGGTAGTTTCTATTACTATAATTATAGTAATAATTATTGTTATCACACCATCTGTCCTTAATGCATATTTGCTAATAGAGACCGTGAATGGTGGAGAAAGAAGACCTTTCACAGCTTACTAATTACCAGCCTGGTGAATAATGTATGAAACAGGTGGCTGTATTGTAGCGTGATATCTATCGTGTATTCCTGATCGTTAGCAGTGCGGTGTTACGACTGGGTCCGCTGTTAGCGGCGGGGCGTGGAGGCTTAGTTTTCCTCCCAGCTAAGTGGTTATGTGTGTTTCCTTTTGCTGCTGTTAGAAAATTGCCGCAGACATGGTGACTCAAACGACATAGATTTTTGATCACAGATTTCTGGAGGTCCGGAGTCTGAAATGGGACCGACGGGGGCTGACGTCAGGTTTTGTCAGGGCCGTGCCCCCCGCGGAGGCGCTCGGGAAGGATCCACTTACCTGCCTTCCGGAGGCTGCCTGCGTTCCTTGGTTCCTGGCCCTTCCATCCTCAAGGCCAGCACTTAGCAGGTGCAGAGTCTTGCTCCCTGACGCTGCCTCTCCTGCCTCCCTCTTTCCACAAGGGCCCATCTGTTTAATCTGCGACAACTTCCCCACCTCAAGCTCATTAGCTTAATCCCATCAAAGTTGTATGTTCACAGGTTTGGAGATCGAGACTCCGAGGTCTCTGGGGGGCCCTTATGCAGCTGACTGCAGTGGTCAGGGGCAGGTGGGGGCTCTCTCCCCTATGGCATCAAGGTGTCCCC
>NW_027532250.1:8443575-8456508 GCF_008692635.1 Crocuta crocuta
GGGCTCAGATGGCTGGAAGCTGTGCTAGACCCTGCGGAGGAAGGTGTCTGCCCTTGTAGAGCAGGGCGCAGTTGGGGAGAGCTCAGCGAGTGGCCCCGTCAGGAGTGGACGTGGGCGGGTAGTCTGGGAACCTGAGGGCACAAGACAAGGTCAGAGTGGAGGCAGCGGGCCAGCGTCTGGGCTCTGAGAGCCCAGAGCTCAGATCCCAGCTCTCCCCACCTGGCTGTATGTGGTGGGCTTGGCAGTCCATCCACTGAGAACCTCAGTCTCCTTTTCTGTAAATTGTGGTGAAGTGGGCTGGGACGAGGCAGCCTGTGGGAAGCAGTAGGGATGTAGCTGATGCTCCCTAAATTTACGACCCCCCCCAAAGGGAGTATGAGTATCAAATGTCAGTGCCCTTGAGATTGGCACTGCTGTCGCAGCCACTCCCTGCACCTGGGCTCCTCCCCTGGCGGCTGGGAGGGCGCTGGGAAAAATAAACCAGACGAAGCCTCCACGCTGAGCCTCGTCCCCTGGCCGGTCCCTGAGTACCGCTATTTTTACAATCTCTCACTTTTGTGCATTGTTTCCTGACTCTCCAAACACAATCCTTCACAAGCTGGGGGGCGGGGGGGTGCGGCTCCCTCACCAGCCCTGAGAGCAATTGTTTGGGGAGAAGGAAAAAAAAAGGCACCGAGGAAAAAACAAAACCTCTTGAAAGTCATTGTCTTCAGATGTCAAGTGTCAGCCCCCGTGGAGAGGAGGCCACATTCCACCCATTGTCCTGCCCCAGACGGGCACAGGGACCCCAGGACGTCCCGCAGCCCCGCCCTGCATCCTGGGGCCCCCACTGGCCTGGTTTGCTTTGTCTGGGACATTCCGGCGGGAAATGCCACCCAAAGCGCAGCCTGTTCCCAGCCACCACGTTTTGGTCACTTTGGGCTTTTCCGTGCAGCTGCCGCCCGTGCCGGCCCCTGGTCAGTGTGGCCGGTGCTGAAAATAGGGGCGCAGGCTCACGGTGCATTTGTTCTCCGGCGCACCCCTTCTCAGCTCATCCAGGTGGGGGCCTGGCGTGCGTGCGTGCAACAGCTTATCAATACACAATTCACGTACTGCACAACTTTGAGTGCAAAGTGTACAATACAGTGGTTTTTAGTACATTCAGTGAGTTGTGCAGCCATCACCACCGTCTAATTTAAGGATCTTTTCGGCCCCCCCAGAAAGAAACTCCATACCCGTCAGTAGTCAGTTACTAGTTTTGTACCCCCATTTCACAGACAGAGAAACAGATGCAGAGAGGCTGCCCAGGGCCCGGCGGCTAGTATATGACGGAGCCAGGGCTGTACCCATTTTCTTAACTGTGACGTAATGCAGTGGCTCTCACCGGGGAGACATCCTAGCCCCTGGGGGTATCGGGCGATGTTTGAGGGCGGGGTCTGTTACTATATCCAGTAAGATGAGGCCAGGGACCCCGGTAAACGTCCTCCGACGCTACCCAGGATGCCTCCGCAACAAACAATTCTCTGCTCGAGGATCAGTGGTACTAAGCTTGCGAAGTTCTGCTACTTGAGTAGTTCATCCTACTCTGAGGAGCCCATTCTTCAGGCATAAAAGCTGAGGGACCCAAAGGAGGGGGAGAAGGTGGGGTCAGACCAGGAAGGATCTCAGGCGGTGTTACTGGTATCAGGGACAAGAACAAGGGAAGAGACACGGAAAAGACTCAGCGGGAAAGAGATCTGTGTTCCGTCAGCGACGCCTGCCACGGGCCAGGGCGCGGGGACAGTGGGCCCTCAGCTGCCAGGCCTGTGTCTATAGCACGGGGGTCTCACAGATGCCCCTGGGCCGGGCAGGAGTCGGGGTGGGTGGGGAAAGAGCAGGTGCAGGGTAGCACCTGCCCTGGGGGGCCTGGAGCTTTTCCAGAAGAAGCGAGGAGCTGGGATTCTGATGGGAAATCCGACGTTCATATCGAGGCTGGAACTTTCTCAACCAACGCGCATGCTGGTCGCAGGAAACACGTCTGTGCGCCACCAGTTTGAGAGTGAGTTTTAGCTTTGCTGGCGTGCAGGAGGCATCGCGTGCATCTGCGTTGAGAGAATGGCAGGTCATCAGTGAGTTCAGGGGAGGCTGCAGGCCGGGCCCCCGCGCCTGGGGTGGGGTCCGTGTGGGGAACGGTGGTGACCCCCCTTCCCCTGTCGTTGCATCAGCCCTGTGCACAGAGGCTTGCTTCAGCCTCACTAACTCCATGGTGGGGAACGGAGTAAGGCTGGGTGAGAACTGGGCACCTATTTCAGGGCCTAGAAACCAGGCTGCGGGTCAGGGGGCGTCTTTTCCAGACGATTGATGACGAACCACACGAAGGCTGTACCCTGTGATAGGCCCAATCCTAGGCTCTGGGGATACAATGGTGCCTAGATGGACAAGCATCGCCGCCTTCCTGGAGCGGGCAGCCTGGTGTGCTTGATGAGTGATAGACTGATAAGTGGACACACGTGATGTCCACACTGATCGGTGCCGTGGAGAAAACAGGGCAGGAGTAGGGACACAAACTTTAGTAAGGATGGCCTTGGGAGGACTGAATGTGCCCCAGGGCCTTTGCACCATCAGGTCCCTCTGCCTAGAATGCCTTTCCTCCAGATATCTGCAGAGCTGCAACCTCACCTCAGGCCCCGCGTATCTCCTCAAATGCCAACTCAACAGAAAGGCTTTCCCTGAACGTGTCTGTGAGGTCACTCCCCGACCCCAACTGTGTGTGTTTCCTTGTGCGGCTTTATTTTTGTTCCTAGCACTCATCCCTAACCGCCGTTCCATTTGAAAAGCAGGGTGTAGCCGGTCTTGCTGCTCTTCTGTGAGGGCAGAGAACGGTCTGCTTTGTTAGGTCACAGCCACGTCATCGGCTCCTAGAACACTTCCTGCCTGGTATACAGTGGGTGTACAGTAAGTGCTGAATAAATGGGTGAACACAGGAATGCATGAGTGCCCCTGTGACAAGGGTCATACCTTGTGAGCCTGCAGTGCCCAGCCATGTGCCTGGTGCACATGGGCCCGGGTGGCGTGGCTGGTGTGGATAACACTCGACAATGGCTTTCTCCCCTGAAAATATAATCATAACCAATTTCCTGTCTTCTTATGTCGCCCAGCCCAGCCTCCCCTCCCCCAACCGCTTCTTCCAGGAAGTCTTCATAGTTATAGAGCTTTTACCTGCATCAGCCTGCGTAAACCTGAGCTGCCCCCGTCTGCAGACGAGGAAACAGAGAAGCGCAGTGACTCACTGAGGTTACGCGGTTGGCGTCCGAGGCAGCGGGACAGCAGGCGTGCTGGGCGGGGGTGGGGCGGCGCGCTGCGGGCCACAGAGCCTTTCCTCTTGGTCACCCCGACTTGGAAGCAGTCAGAGCAGAACTGCTTTTAGGATGGACAAAAACAGATCACTGTCCTAAGTGAAAATAACGTGGGACACGTGTAAAAGTCCCTGGAGCTCTATAAACGGGGTTGATCCAATTCCAGAAGTTTCCTTAGGAAACACAGTGGGTTCATGTCTATCTGTAGTACCAGGGCTTGGGTTCCCAGAAGATACCCTAACTGTTTACTGTGTACCAGGCATCATTCAAAGTGCTTGCTCTGTATGTTAGCTTCTCCACTCCTAAGTATAGGATTATATCCTCTGTGCTCATCTTATCCCCATTTCATAGAGGAGGAAACTGAGGGAGACAGAGCCAAGTGATTTGCTCAAGCTTGCAAATGGCAGAGCCGAGGTACCACAACTTACCTAAGCACTTAGCCCCCCCGTAGCCCGTGACGTTGATGGTTTTATTCCTGTTCATGGTACAGAGGAGGCACAGAGAGGTGGAGTCACTGGCGTAGGTCATACAACAGCAGCTGGCAAAGGCAGGATCGGAATCGTGCATCAGGCAGCTGGTTGCAACCTATCTGTGCCTCATCCTCTTGTACATCCTGCTTCCCTGAGAGATGCAGACCCTTCTAGCATCTGAGAAGGGAGAGTTTCAAAGAGCAGAGAAGACTTTCAAAAGAGGTGGGGGTGGGGTGCAAGAGAATTTGGGGTGCTGCTGTGTCTCTGGCCTCAGAGAAGAGTGTGGGTAGGTGCCCGGCCATGATGCAGGGCCCCCTCCAGGTCTGGCTCGGTCCTGTCTGTTCCTCGGACTTCAGCCCCTTCCCTGCACTGTCCCCCCATCCCCCCTTCGAGATTTTGCGCATCACTGACATATTTCAGTGTTTTAACAACCAGGAAGGCCATCCTGGTCAGTCCGCCCTGGAAGGGCCTCTGTTAACCAAGCCCGCGGGCCTTCGTTCTTCAAAGGCTTCTCTCCTGCCTTGGAACAGACCTTCCAGGTGTTTCCTCCCGCCCCTCCGCAAGGCCCTAGACCTTTCTTCTGGAGGCTCCAGCCAGCCCCTCCAGGGCACCCCAGCCGGACGCCCCACTGCCAGCCCCTGCAGCCCTGGCCTGGTGGCTCCGTGTGGCCCCCAGATCAGCTTTGGGCCTTACAGGGCCGGCCGGAAGTGCCAGGGAAGTGACACCCCGTCCCCACCGCATCCGGGAAGGATTGGTGTATGAATGTCCCGGATCACTCAGACACACATGTTCTACACTGGCTCTCAAGGGGCCTCAGAGGGGTTGAGCCCCCGTCTCCTGCCCTGAACCGGCTGCCCCTCCCTCCCTGGGCCCACCCCTCCCGGCCCCTGCCTGCGTTTGCTGGAGCACCTCCCAGCCTGACTACTTGCACTCAGACCCTCGAACCCTGGTCTCAGTGCTGCTCGGGCTCAGCCTAACCCCCACCAGGGCCAGCCTGCTGAGATGTGCCCACAGCTGCGCTCACTGTGCCGTCCGTAAGTGTAGCAGCTGGTTCGTACTTGATGCCGTGATGTTGGTTATGCTTTGTGGACCTTTAGATCAAGACTTACTCATGTGACTGCACAGTTTTCTCTTTGTATTTGGAACTAATACTCAGATTGATTTAAGGTCTCCGGTCTGAGAATCAGCACCTCAAATGCCAGAGAAGCCAGCGGAAGGGGCGTACGCTTGGCTAACACAGAATTAACAGCGTCTGCCCCGTCCAAGGTCATTTACTGAGCACTTACTACGCGCCCCTTGAGCCTGAGGCCGACCTGGATCCTGGGGGCTCTCAGCACGCGGGTGGGGGAGACACAGAGGCTCCCGGCAGGGCTGGTGACACACTGTGGTGTGTGTGGTCCTCACGTGAGCCGCCTGCCAGGTGAGGACCTCTACCCACGACTCCAGAGCACCTGTGGGCTGACTTATGCCCTGGTTTCCTCTTCCCTAAAATGGGTCCACCCCCAGCACACCTCGTGGGGCCGTTCCCAAGCACGGACACGCTGGTCCTTAGGAACCTGCCCACCCACAGTTACCCCTCTGCACCAGGCGGTGCTCGAGGCTCAGGGACGGACTCTGCGTGAACAAGCCGCTGCTTTTCCTGGAGCGGAATGGTAGGGGGGAAACGGGCGACAAGAAGGAAGTAGGTGTGTGTAGATGCAGGTGGGTGCTGCAGGGGCAGATGAAGATGGATAGAATAGAGAATGGAGGGGAAGGGTGGGCCGCTTTAAGTGGGGTGATGGGAGAAGGCCTCTCAGAAGTGATGTTTCTAGATGGGAAGGAAATGAGTGAGGTAGGAGGCCTGCGGATGTCTGGAGAGTGTCTTCCAGACAAAGGGAACAGCAAGTGCAAAGGCCCTGAGGTGGGATGGTGCTTGGTGTGTTCATGGAACGGTATGGAGGCCTTGACTGACTTATTTTTAGTGCTTGCAAGAAGGTATTCATCTGTTAAAGATACAACACGATGGAACATCATTTGTGCTGTTTTATCTAACGACGTGAATTTTATACACATACGTGTAACTCATAATGTGCTGTGCGAGTTGTGACATAAAGGAATAAGTGTAAAGTTGTGAAGAGAGTGTTATCTTCTCTCAATCCTGTCCAGCATGTCTGTGACCGAATACGTAACCTTCCTTGAAGATGATGTCTCAGGTCTGAAATTTGGGTATTTTGGGAAGGTAGTTCTGGGTGTTTGGGGAAGGTAGTTCTGGCCAGTGGCTCTCTGCGCCTGGCACGGGCCCCATGAAAGGGGGTGCTTACTGAGAAGCCTGGGTGGTGGTAGGGGCTGTGGGTGGGGGAGGGTCTCGTGTTCCACCCTAGCCTCCCCAGGCCAGCTCATAAGGGGCCAGCCACAATGGGTACCTCCCCAGGGGGCCTTGCGGCTTCCAGAGTCACCACAGAGAAGGGGGGTGGGCAGCTCAGAGGCCCCACTGAAGAAGCAAAGGCTTCTCGTGTCGTATCTGCTTGGCCCCTGCTCTCAGCCCACAGGCACATGCCCTCCAGGAGGAGAATGCAGACCAGCCTCCTCGAAGCTGAAGAAGTGATACTTGGGTAGGCAGGAGGGCCTGGTTGGTGTAGCAGCCTCTCCTGACCAAAAAGAAAAGAAAAGGAAGAAAAGAAAAAAAGCATGTGTTTATATTACAGAATGACTTTTGATTAAAGTAGCATGCTCGTTTTGGAAATTGGGAGAAAAACAGAAATGAAGAAAGAAGAAACTTAAAATCCCTGATAATTCTTCTCTCAGAATTAAGTTCCATGGCTGGTGATAAAACCCAAATAAGAATGCCTTGAATGAGATGGAAGTTTCTTTCCTACCAAATTATAGGCTGCCCAGGGCACATCCTGGGCTTCTCTGTCATTAGGGACATGAGCTTCTCTGTCACTGGCCCATCTTCCTCAGTACGGTTTTTGCTTCATGGTACAAGGTGGCTGCTTGACCTCCAGCCATCACACTGGCTATCCAGTCAGTAGGAAAGAGGAATAGCAGAAAAGAATCCCTGCCTGTGCTTCTCATCCCCAAGGGTACTTCCAAGACGTTGTACATAATACACCTGCTTCTAGCCCACTAACCCAAACGTAGTCCCTCGCTGTAAGGGAAGCCGGGAAATACAGTCTCTATTTAACTAAAATCTTGAATCATATTTCTAAAGGAAACGGAGAGACCAGACATTGGTGGACAGTAATCCTGGCAATATTCTCACACAGTTTAGGGCATTTCCTTCCATGCTTCCTTTGTGCTTATGTAGAGGATTTATTTAACCAAAAATGAGATTATATTCTATATATTGTGTAACTTGTCCCCCGCCCCCAGTTAGGGATACATCAATAGCCTTTGTCCCTACCATTAAACGGACTTCTGAAAACCATTTCTAGCATGGTTGGCCTTTGTGAAGATGGACAATTTATTTAACTAAAACCCCAAGTGATAGAATTCCAAATCAGATACTGAAGTTAAATCTCAATGTCACGTGTGAGATTTACTTTTCGCCATGGCATAAATGGCCAGAACTTGTGTGGATGGAGCATAGGATTTGGGCGTTTGAGGGGTCTCCCCGAGCTCTGGCCTGTGGGGGGCTGCGTGGAGCAGGCCATGCACCCCCCACCGCACGGTTGGTGTTACTGTTTTACTACTGTTGCTTGGATTCAAGCCCCCTGCTCTTTTGTGACACTCTGCTTTGCTGGACCCCGGCCACCCAGATCATGTGGGGGGATGGGTCCCTGCTTCTTCTGCCCTTGTGATAGCCCCGGGGCTGCCTTCTCCCCCCCCCCCCCCCCCCCTGCTGGCGGGTCCCCTGGCCCTCTCACATTTCACCATATGTCTGGTGAGGTCACCCCGGCCAAGGCAGGGATGTCCTTGGGGGCAGCTGGGCCCCCTCCCCTCTGCGATCAGGTTGCTGGCCTCAGTCTCAGAGAGCCGCTCGGAGGCCTCTTTCTCTCCTTTTATCTCCAGGGAGAGACTTATCCCCCCCAGGCTGCGGCTGCAGGTCCCAGGCAGACGGTAGCTCCCCAGAGACACCGAGGGGCAGCTGCTACCTGTTTTCTGCTTACATGGTTTGTCGTCTGTAGTTACTCGCTGGTGATGTGTGCTGAGGGGTAGGGTGGGGACTCGTCACCAGACCAGACTGCCCGTGTTTGAGGCCCGGCCCTACTACGTGCCATGTGTGGCTTTGGGTAAGCTCTTTTCTGTGCTCGCCTCAGTTCCCTTCTCTGCAAAATGGGCACAGTAATAATAGCACCCACCTCCTACGATTGCTCGAGGATTAAAAGAATTAGCACAGCACTTGGTGCTAATAGGGCCCTAAGATGTAAAGGTTGATAAAACATAGCAAATATATTACTACTACTACTACTACTACTACTGTTATTATTGAAACTACTACTACTACTACTACTACTACTACTACTACTACTACTACTACTACTGTTATTATTGAAATACTTCCAGTTCTGTACTGGTTGCTTCTAGAGCCTCTTCTGGACCCGCTTCCGCAGTGTTTCTCCCTGTCTCCCACGTTTCCTCCACCCCTTTGTTGAGCACCTGCTACGCGCTAAGGAGTCAGTGGTGAATGAAGCCGCCTTCTGCCCCGAGTCACCCACGCTCTGTGGGGGAGAGGATACCAGACAGTGAGATCCATGCAGAAGTCCATCAATGAGACCACAGCCAACGGCGATGGGTTCTGGGAAGGGGTTGGGGTGGCTGTGGGGGTGGGGCAAGACCCTCCTTTCTTTCTTTAAAAAATTTTTTTAATGTTTGTTTATTTTTGAGAGATAGAGAGAGAGAGAGAGACAATATGAGCTGGGGAGAGGCAGAGAGAGAGGGAGACACAGAATCTGAAACAGGCTCCAGGCTCTGAGCCATCAGCACAGAGCCTGACACGGGGCTCGAACCCACGAACCGTGAGATCATGACCTGAGCCAAAATTGGACGTTTAACCGACTGAGCCCCCCAGGCGCCCCTAACACCCTCCCTTCTACGGGTCTAAGAGGAGATCTCGTTGAGGAGGGGTCTCCCTTGCTAGTCAAAAGCTCCCAAGGCAGAGAGCAGCCACCTCAGAGGCCTGGGCGGGCACAGGCACGAGGCGGGCATTCGAGGGGCGAAGGAGACCAGCTCGCAGCAGCTGAGCGCGGTGCGGGAGGAGCCCTCGTGCTGTCCCTTCTCTGGGTTTGCGTGGGAGCCTCTCTGAGGCAGGGTCTCTCGTCCTTGGCACCACTGACGTTTGGGGCCGGGCCCTTCTCTGTGCCGCTCGACCAGGCCCCTGTGGGTCATCTAGCAGCATCCTTGACCCCTGCCCAGAGCACCCCATCCCTCACCGTGACAACCCCAGATGTCTGCAGACAGTGCCGTCTCATCGGGGGGCAGAGTCACTTCCGAGCTGGGAGCCGCTGCTCTACGGCCAGACGGGGCAGGGGCGAGGCCGGCCTGGCGTCCAGAGACCCGGCTCTGACCTGCGTTCCCTCAGCCTCAGACCGGCCTCTCCCCTGCTGCCTGGCGTCCTTGGCTCAGTCGGAGCTCCCCGGAGGCGGCGCACACAGCCCTGTGGCCCCCGCCGCCCCCGCAGCTGTGGCAGACAGCACTCCCCGGTGGCGCTGTGTCTTCCTGCTCAGCCCGGAGCCCTGGGCACCAGAGACACCTGGGCCTGGTGAGCGGTCTCCCTGGTCCCCTCTGAGCAGCAGGTGGGGGGCCGACAGTCCTGGGCCAAATGACTTCTGTTAGGTCACTCGTCCTCTGGGCCTTTGTTTTCCTCGCCTGGAGAGTGGGACCAGAATGCCCACCTTGGAGGCTGACGGTGGGGCCTGAAGTGGACTTACGATGGGACCGCGTGGTCTCAGCACTTGTCTGCTGCACGAGGACCCCGTTCTGGGTGTGGACACGGGGCTCACCTGCTGCTGGCTGGGGTGTATGTGGGCACAGCCCCGTCGAGAGCCACTTGGCGTGAGCGCATCTCGAACCTCTGGCCAACACCTGGGCGAGTATCTGCAGGGACCCGCATGCTCGGAGCTCCAGAGATCTGGGAGCGCGCCTGGAGGATCTGGGCCCCTGGGCCCCGTGGAGTGAGTCGTTGTAGCATCATTTACAGGAACGACATTCAAACACCTCAAACTTCTGCCTCGTGAGAGCGGGTTCTGTCATTAGAAAAAACGTTGTCATTATTATTAAAGTTTATTTATTTTGAGAGAGAAAGAGAGAAGCAGAGACAGAGTGCAAGCAGGGGAGCGGCAGGGAGAGAGGGAGACACAGAATCCAAAGCAGGCTCCAGGCTCCGAGCCTTCAGCACAGAGCCCAATGCGGGACTCGAACTCATGAACTGTGAGATCATGACCTGAGCCGAAGTTGGATGCTTTACGCCCTGCACTTGAGAGAGGGCCCTTGGGTTACAAGACTTTCCGACAGTACTGACAGCTGGCGGTGGGGCCGGCGTGCCCCAGGGGCAAGGACCGAGGGGTGCGCGTGGGGTCTGGATGGCAGGTGGGGCCAGGTGCACATGTCCGCGTGGGTGAAGGTGGAAGATGTGACGTCGAGCGAGAAAAGCAAGTTGCTGAAAGCGTGTCATTTATAGAAATGTTGGAAACACGCAGAGCAGTGTTCTTTATTGCTCCTCTGTTTGCGTGTGCATGGAAGTGGGCAAGGGGCATGCGAGGGAATGAGGAGCATCGGATCCAGGACAGGGGGAGGGGTCCTGGAGGGGGGCAGGTGCACAGGTGGCCCACGTCTCTCTGTAATGATTCACCCCTTCCAGGTTCCGCACGGAGGTTTGATGCCCACACGGCACACGGACGCAGCGAACTGATCGTGTGTACGCGCCGACGTGGCTTTGGCGTGTGCATCGGCCTGCGTAGCCGCCTTCAGAGCACGAAGCAGAACATTTCCAGCACCTCCCAGGGCCCCTCGGGCCCCTTGCCCATCTGCGTCTTTCCCAGATTTGATGCATTTCTTTCAGAGCATAGTTTAAACAGGTTTGGGATTTTAACCCAGATATGGCAAATCTGGGTTTGTGGATATTGTTAGATTTTTCTCTAGTCCTTTTCTACATCCTTTGCAGCCACCACCATCATCGTCATCGACAAGCAGGGGGGGTACTTGGGCAGATGTGGGGGCCGGGCCCGGCAGCAGGTGGCAAAGATGGGGGCGCCAGAGCGGAGGCCCCGGCGGCCCCCGGAATCCCGAGAATGGCCTTCTCCCTAAGGGACGTTCCCAAGACCCAGCTGCTTTCGGCTGAATGTTCCAGAGCCATCGGGGCTCGGACAGGAGTGGCCCCCCGAGGGTCCCTGTAACCACGCAGCCTGCACAGAGGGCACTGGCACGGCCTGGAAGAGCCGATCGTGCCTTGGGCAGCAAGGGCTGGGCCCAGAGCCCCTGCCCACCCGTTCTTTCCGGGTCACCGGCTGCCTATTGTGCCCCTCACGCCAGCCTGTTTGCGGCAGCTCTGTGGGTGGCCCGAGCCTCTCATTGTCCCAGCACAATGGTGGTGGCTTTGCTTGTGCGAAGAAACCAGGACAGGAAGCCGATCTAGGCCAGCCCTCCCGGCTTCCTGCTGTCCCTGTGGTGCTGGGCCAGCGTGCCTTTGTCCCCCTCCAGTCCCAGGAGGCTGGAGGCCAGGCTTCCCAGCAGCGGCGTGGCCCTGCCGAAACATCCCTAGGAGCTCCTGTCCCCTCCCTCTTGTCCTTTGCAAGGAAAGCCTAGCAGGCAACCGAACCTCTTCTCTGTGTCAGGCACGTTCCTTCCCTTCCTTTGATTTTTGGATGCTCTGCCGCGTGCCAGGCACTAGTCTAGGCCCAGAGCTACAGCTGGGTGGAGAGAGACAAGCTCCCGGCCCTCAGGGAGCTTCATCCACTTAATCCTGTTACATTCTGAAAGGCAGGACTATTGCTATGCTCCCCTAGAGTAAACAGACTCAGAGAGGGCAGTGCATCCTCCTGAGGTTACACAGCAGGAAGGAGGAGGATCTGTAGTTTAAACCCAAACTCTCAGTTTCCAAGCCTGGCCTCCACTGTTGGATTGGGGGGAACAGGTTTCATCCCAGCCATGGTCCCTTCTAATCTCGGCCTTTGCCTTATGAGCTGGTGTAGATTGCCTCACCTCACCTTTTCACCTGTCAAGTGGATTTTTAATGCAAGATGGGAAGGTGGGACGGGTATGAAGACAAGGAGGGCTTCTTGGAAGAGGTGACATTTGGGCTAAGGCCTGATGGAGGAGAAGGAGCCGGCCCATGGCAGAGCTGGAGAGAAGATCCTGCTAGTAGGAACCGCATGTGCAAAGGTCCTGAGGCAGGAATGTCTCCTGGCAGGTGGACCAAGTAGAATGCTAGCAAGGCTGAAGATTATCTAGGTGTGAGGTGATGGAGTGCTAGAAGGTGTGGTCGGAGAGGTTAGGACGAGTCTGTGGCGGCCTTATGGGCTGCAGAAGGATTTGGTTTTTTGTTTTGTTGTTTTTTTCTTAAGTGTAGCAGGAAGCCATGGAGAGTTTTAAGCTGTGGATTGACATCTGCTTACATATTTCGTAGGATCCCTCCGGCTGTGTGTGGAGAAAGGACTTTGGGGGCAATGAAGGGGAGCAGGGAGCAGGTGACTGCGTTAGGCCAGGCAGGAGATGGCGCCTTGGCTGGGACGGGGTGGCCGTGGATGTGGGGAGGAGAGGTTGGATTTTTTAATAACCTGTTGAAGGTGAGGCCGAAGGCATTTGCTGACAGATAGAAGACGGGTTGGGGGGCCCCAGGAAAAGAGAGGGGCTGGGGGCGACTGGGCCAGCTGCGGGGATTTGACTGGAGCCCTTGGCAGGCAGAGGCGCCGTTAATCAGGCCGGGAGGAGCTTGGGGGTGTGGGCTTGGAGTCAGGGTCAGGAACTGGGTTTTGGATGCCCCCAGGCCTCCCGGCAGAGGTGTCTTCAGGGGGGACGTCCCGGCTGCGATCGGCTGGGACTGATTGAGGCTCTTGTGCGCTGTTTGCTGATGGACAGGAGGCTGCCTGGCTCTGTGTCCTCGACTTTCCCCTCCGTGACCCACTGTGCAAGCCACCAGTGCAGCGCCTCCTAGGACACCTGAGTCTGCAGGTGGCCAGCGCCCCAGGACAGCCTCCGACGTCCCTTGGGTGATGGAAAAGGACCTGATGGAA
>NW_027532250.1:8456588-8567304 GCF_008692635.1 Crocuta crocuta
CCCCCGCTGTGATCAGCCGTGGCAGGAGGGCAGCCAGCAGGCCACCACCGCTCATCATGGCCCCGTGGCCGTCACAGGACTGGGACTCATTCTGTCAGGGGACACAGCCTGGGTGCAGGTCCTAGCGTGGGGGCAGCCAGGCAGAGCTTGCCGAGCAGGGCCCGGCCTCGGTCTCCCTCGGGTGTGCCCCCCCCCCCCCACTGCTGCTGTCCCACCCACACCAGGGCCAGGCTGCCATCATTTCAGCATGGCTGCGCCCCTCCATTCTGGTGCCCCCACTTTCACATTCGACCCCTAAAATCCAGTTCCTCACAAAAACCACCAGTATTTTGGGGCACCTGGGTGGCTCAGTTGGTTAAGCTTGTGACTTCAGCTCAGGTCATGATCTCATGGTTCGTGGGTTCGAGCCCCACATCGGGCTCTGTGCTGACAGCTAGGTCAGAGCCTGGAGCCTGTTTCAGATTCTGTGTCTCCCTCTCTCTCTGACCCTCCTCTGCTCACACTGTCTCTCTGTCAGAAATAAATAAAGCATTAAGAAAACTTAAAAAAAAAAACCACCAGTATTTTGCCAATGTTTAAAAACCGGGAGACTTTGCTTTAAAACTCTTAATTCCTGGTTTCTGTTGCAAACAGATCCCAGAGCACCTGGTGCCACCGGGCTGCCCCTTCCCACCTGACCCCAGCATCCCCTCCGACGGGAGGTGCTGGGCAGCGCCCTGCAGTCCCCAGCGCCCCCCTGCCGTCACCGTCGGCTGTCACATCCCACAGGAGAAATGTGACTTCTCTATTCGGAGCCCCTGAGAACAGTGGCAGAATGGCTGGGCTCCGTCCATGCAGCAGGGTCCTGGGCAGCTGTGGAGAGAACGGCGGGGTCTGAGTAGGGATGCGGAGGCTCTCTGAACCGTGTTAAGTGGGAAGAGCAGGTGCGGCAGGCCCAGGTGTGCGGCTGTTTGGCGTACAGAACAGGGAAAAATCAGAATTCATGTGTGTGTGGGGCGCCTGGGCGGCTCAGTCGGTTAAGCATCCAGCTTCAGCTCAGGCCATGATCTCATGGTCTGTGGGTTTGAGCCCCGCGTCGGGCTCTGTGCTGACAGCTCAGAGCCTGGAGCCTGCTTCGGATACTGTGTCTCCCTCTCACTCTCTACCCCTCTCTCACTCATGCCCTGTCTCTCTCTGTCTCTCAAAAATAAATAAGCGTTAAGAAAAAGACATGTGTGTGTGTATATGTATATTTGTGTTTCTTTTTTTTTTCAAAAAAATTTTTTTTAATGTTTTATTTATCTCTAGGAGAGAGAGAGAGAGAGACAGCGTGAGCAGGGGAGGGTCAGAGAGAGAGGGAGTCACAGACTGAAACAGGCTCCAGGCTCTGAGCTGTCAGCACAGAGCCCGACGCAGGGATCAAACCCACGAACCGCGAGATCATGACCTAAGCGAAAGTCGGACACTTAACCGACTAAGCCACCCAGGTGCCCCTGTATATTTGTGTTTCTTATTTTTGCATGAAGATTCTCTGGACGGATATGGAAGACACTCATAGTCCTGGATCCGTGGGGTGCGGGGGATGGGGAAAGACCAGATGCCTTAGGGCTCGGTATGTAGGAGAGAGACTTGTCTTATTTTTGACTTTTTATATTTTTCACTTTCGAACCATGTGAATGTGTTATTATTTAGAAGTTAATTTTTTTTAAGTTTATTCATTTTTGAGAGGGAGAAAGAGAGGGAGAGAGCCAAGGGGCAGAGAGAGAGGGAGAGAGAGAGAGACTCCCAAGCAGGCTCCGCCCTGTGAGCACAGAGCATGATGTGGGGCTCGAATTCATGTACCGGCAAGATCATGACCTGAGCCGAAATCAAGAGTCATAGGCGTATGACTGAGCCGCCCAGGCACCCCTGGAAGTTAAATTTTTGAAAAAGGTAGATGAATTTTAGTTAGAGAGAGGCCTGTGGGTAAGGAAGCCCCCAGGGCAGGCTCTGCGGTGTTTTCTGCACAGGGCCTGGCGCGGGAGCCCCTCGATGGATGTTGGCTGACCGAACGGGGGTGGGGGAGGCCCCGTGTGTTTGATGCGGAAGTTGGGTGGCTTGTCCCTCTCCCCCACCCCTGCTCCCGGCCCGGGGTCCCTCCCGTGTCCTAGGTGGCATTTGAACTTGTGCCCTCCATTGAGGCCTCCCTGGGATATCAGGGGCCCATGCTCACTGTCCCCACCTCTCTTCCTCCAGGCCTTCCTGCATCGCATCCGCCAGAACGTGGCTGACTCCGTGGACAAGGGCCTCACGGAAGAGAACGTCAAGGTGAGGATTGCCGGGCCGGCCCCTTTGCAGATTGTCCTGCCGCCGCGTGCCCTGCTCAGCACGGCCATCCTGCCGTCCAGGCTCCTCTGTGCCAGGCTGCCTGGCGTGCCGCCAGAGGAAAATCCCTTCCCAGCGCCCTGGGAGCCTGGCCCCTCCGGCTGCCCTCCTGGCGGCCTGGCCCGCGCCCCTGCCCTGGGCCTCAAGTGTTCGGGCAGAGCGGTTGAGTAATTGGGTCCGGCCTTCATCTTGGCCACGGCTCTGGGGGTTTTTGGAGGAAGTCAATAGGCCCTCTGTGTGCGTGGCGGGGCCTTCGCGCTCCCCAGGCCTGGCTTTCCAGGGTGACCTCACTCTCCGGGAAGCTGCCTTTAGTTCTGGGGGCCCCGGGGTCCCGGTTCAGGGGGAGCGGGGAGACAGTGTGGGCCGGGTGGCAGAGGTGCCTGACCTGTGGCCCAAGAAGGACGTGGTCAGACAGGAAGTTGTCCCCACACGTGCCGGCTTGTCTGCACAGTAACCTTGCAGTTGATGATTCTGGGTTCAGTGTTTGGATAAGAAACCTGAGGCTTTAGGTGCAAAGAGATGCCCGGTCACTGCATGGCTGGTCCCTGATGGCCTGGATTTCAGCATTTTCTGCTCACAGGCATTCATTCATTTATTCACTCATTTGTTCAGCAGATGTGTACCGAGGACCTGCTGTTGGTTTATTACGTGTATTTGGCACAATCTGTTTATTGTGATTCAAACATTTTTATAATTTTAAATTGTAACTGATTACAGTCTCTAAAAATTACTTTCCTGGTGAGGTATGTAAGTCACACATAGTAAAGGGTGCACCCTACGGGTCGGACATGATGCAGTTTCATGTGTGAACACATCTGTGTGACTGTGATCCAAATGAAGACAGAGCATTTCCGCCCCAGCAGGCTCCTCTGTGTCCCCCTCCCAGTAAATGCCTGCTCCCCAAAGGTAACCATTGATCAGTTTTTTTAATATTTATTTATTTTTTTAATATTTTTTATTTATTTCTAGGAGAGAGAGAGACAGCGTGAGCAGGGGAGGGTCAGAGAGAGAGGGAGACACAGACTGAAACAGGCTCCAGGCTCTGAGCTGACAGTCAGCACAGAGCCCGACGCGGGGCTCGAACCCACGAACCGTGAGATCATGACCTAAGCGAAAGTCGGACGCTTAACCGACTAAGCCACCCAGGCGCCCTGATATCTTATTTATTTTTGAGAGAGAGGAGAGCGTGAGCAACGGAGAGGTGGGGGGAAGGAGAGAGAATTCCAAGTAGGCTTCACGCTGACAGCACTGAGCCTGCCGCGGGGCTCGAACTTACGAACTGTGAGACCTTGACCTGAGCCGGAGTCAGATGCTCAACTGACTGAGCCACCCGGGTGTCCCAATTATTGATTAGTTGTGCCTGTTCTTGAACTTTCTGTAAAAGTGAGCTTTTTTGTGTCTGGTATCTTTTCTCACTGTCACGTGTGTGAGATTTGCCCGTGTTGTTATGTGTCGCTAGGAGCCAACCTTTGTCATTGCTGGGCAGTAAATCCTAGTATGAATGTCCCATAACTTACCATCCATTCCCTGGTGGATGGATATTTCCCATTTTGGGCTTTTCTGACCACACAGGCTCTCATTTCGTTTGGGGACGCACTGAGGAGACATGCTCGTTTCGAAATTTTACAGCCATCCCTGGAAGTGAGCATGTGGCATTAGTATCCATCATATCTGTCTTCAGCATAAGCTGATTGAACCATGTGCCCTGGACCAGGTGGGAGGGAGAAGAACAGTGCAGGTGATTCTTCCGTCTCACATGAGGAGTGTGTCCCCCAGGGCAAGGGAGAGGAAGAAGAGACTCCCAGGCCTCTCAGAGTGC
Source organism: Crocuta crocuta (assembly GCF_008692635.1). Lineage (NCBI taxonomy): Eukaryota > Metazoa > Chordata > Mammalia > Carnivora > Hyaenidae > Crocuta > Crocuta crocuta. The sequence continues at coordinate 8,460,751 of NW_027532250.1, forward strand.
AGGGACTAAGGAATGGTCTCCAGCCCCCCAGCCTTCCCTGCCCACCCTCAGGCCGTCTCCCTCTGTAGACTTTCTGGTACATTCCAAAGGTCCATGGGGTTGAGGTCTGGATTCGCCTGTCACCTCAGTGTGGCTGCGCCCTCGGACTCCCTTCCTGTTTCACTTTTGTCCGTTTTAGTTTTGTCTTTAGTGCTTCTTACCCTTAAGAAAACTCTATTTTTTTGTTTTTTTAAGTAGACTTCATGCCTAGCATGGATCCCTACGTGGGGCTTGAACTCAAGACCCTGAGATCAAAACCTAAACTGAGATCAAGAGTTGGATGGTTGGGGCACCTGGGGGCTCAGTTGGTTGGGGGGCTACTTCAGCTCAGGTCATGATCTCATGGTTTGTGGGTTGGAGCCCCGCGTTGGGCTCTGTGCTGACAGCTCAGAGCCTGGAGCCTCTTTCAGGTTCTGTGTCTCCCTCTCTCTCTGCCCCTCCCCGACTCACACACACTCTCTCTCTCTCTCTCAAAAATAAACATTGGGAAAAAAATAAAATGTCGGGCGCTTAACCAGCTGAGCCACCAGGTATCCCCGGGGCGGTTAAGCATCTGACTTTGGCTCAGGTCATGATCTCACAGTTTGTGAGTTTGAGCCCCATGTCGGGATCTGTGCCGACAGCTCAGGGCCCCTTTCAGATCCTCTGTCCCCGCCCCGCTCTCTCTGCCCTTCCTCTGCTCATGCTGTCTCTCTCTGGGAAAACAAAACAAGATAAAAAAACATTAAAAGACAAGGAAACTCTGTTTTAGTTCTCTGTTGCCTGGCCCCTCCCATTAGAATGTCACCTCCGTGGAGGCCGGCACATGTGTGTTCCCTGCCATGTCCCCAAGGGCTTCTAAGTGCCTGGCACACAGTAGGTGCTCAGTCAGTGTTTGTTGCACGAATGAATGAGAACCCCTGGAGGGAACTGTGAACCAGCACTAACACTGGCTACCCCGCTGCTGGCCCTGGTGGGATGGGGAGGAGGGATTGCTCGCTCGATTCATTTTACTGTGTTTTAGTTCTTTTTTGTTATTTAAAAAAATTTTTTTTTAATGTTTTATTTCTGAGAGAGAGAGAGATAGCGTGAGCAGAGGAGGGTCAGAGAAAGAGGGAGACACAGAATCCGAAGCAGGCTCCAGACTCTGAGCTGTCCGCACAGAGCCCGACACGAGCCTCGAACCCACGAACTGTGAGATCATGACCTGAGCCGATGTTGGACACTCAACCGACTAAGCCACCCAGGCGCCTGCACAGCATATTTTGAGCATCCTTCCCTACCGTATTTTCTTCTGCCTCATCACATAATGGGTGTGGAAGGACCCTTGTCGTTTAAAAAATCCATCTTCTGATTGGGCGTGCTAGCAGTTCGCCATGATGAGAATCGTGCTGAATGTCTTAATATATAGTTGCCGGCACGCCAAGTGTGACCCTCACTTCCGCTGCTTAGCGGGCTGTGTGACCTGGAGAATATTCATTTACTCTGGGTCCCTGTTCATCTATAAAAGCGGGATGATGGTTGTTTCTGCCTCATGGAGTCACACTGAAAATTCGATGCCGTAAATGCGTGTAACGGTCTCAGCGCAGGATTAGGCATCAGTAAATGTTGGCAGTACTTTGTTTTAGCTTTATTTTTATTCCCGGTTGAACCTGCGCCCGTGCATCAGCATGCCCGCTGCGTCGTATCCTCGTCTACACTGGGGCTCATGTATTTTTTTATGCTTGATGCTGCTCTCTCTCGGGCCTTGATTAACTCTGTGCTCGGGCCTCTCTGCTCCTCACAGATCCTGTTCTCGAACATTGAAGACATCCTGGACGTTCACAAGGATTTCTTAGCTGCCTTGGAGTATTGTTTACACCCCGAGCCTCAGTCTCAGCATGAACTTGGGAATGTTTTCTTGAAATTCGTGAGTATGCGGTGCCCCAGCCCCGGTTGGAGCCTGGGGATTTGGGGAGGTGGGCTTCTCCCCCCGGCTTCCTCTGCAGGACTGTCTGGGACGTGGAGAGGCAGGTGGCCAGTGGGCCCAGCACCTGCCCCCAGGAGCAGAGGGAAGCAGGTCGGGCCCTGCAGATCAGTGTTATTTTTAGTTGTCTCTCCTTCCCCTCAACACCATGTGGAGGGCGGCGCCCTTTTCCTCGGGGCTCCTTGCTGGATGACCGTGACCTGGGGTTCCCGTGACCTCCTGGTCTGGCTGCAGGGTGGCTGACAGGGTAGTCACTGCCAAGAGGGTCAGCCTGGGCCAGACAGACCTGGGTGCGAGTCCCAGCATAGCCACCATGACCCACCAGGGTGTCCTACGTTCCCACTCAGCTGCTGGTCGGAGATGGCTTTTCACATAGTCTGTCTCCTCCTGCAGGGCTCCCGAGTTGCTTGGAATAGTGCAAGAGTGGTTGGGGGAAGGAGGGAGTGGGCACCCTAAAACCCGGCCACTAACTCTGGAGTGGATCACACGCCAGCACAGACATTCTCTCCGCACCGGGCACTGTTCTGTGCTTCACATATTTTAATTCATTACAACTTCACAAGCTTCGACAGCATGTACGATAATTGTACAAACAGGAACGGAGGCCCTGAGGGCGTAGATTATAATGCAAGTTCACACAGCCAGGGAGTGTTGGGGTCAGGGTTCGACCCTTTGTAATCTGGCCCCGGGGCTTATGTTTTCCATCATCTTACATGAGAAGTTTCCCGAAATACGTCCTAAACACCTACTGTGTGCAGGCACTGTACTTGGCCCTGAGGATGCCGCCCTAAATAAGACAGATTTACTGTTGCCACCGTGAGGCTCATGGGCTGGGGAAATGGAGATGCCATTACAGATGGTGACGCGGGTCCTGAAGGATATGAAATACAGATCTGACGAGGAAGTGACTGTGCTCGAGGTTGTTTGAAACAGCATTGCTAGATGGAGCAAACAAAAATACCCACGACATCTGAGCAAATTTGGCAAATGAAAGATACCTTTTTAGTACAAGTGTGTCTCATGCACTGTTTGGGATGTACTTATACAAGAAATGTTTCCTGGTTCATCTGAAATTCAGACTCACAGGGTGTCCTATGTTTTGTGTGGCAGCCCTGATCGCCTCAGGGCAGGCCCATGGAGCATGGTGACATGGGATGATGTTGGGGAGGGGGACATTCCGAGGGAGACACTCTCAGGGGCAGGGGCCCTGGGCCAGGTGCGGGCACGTCCACGGGGGAAGGCAGGCAGGCCGGTGTGGCCGGCGCCGAGTGAGTGATGGAGGGGGTGCAGGGATCCGTGGGGGCACATCCCACAGAGGTCTTCCCTCAGGGTTGTGGGTTTAGCCGGGCTGTGTGGTCTGAGTGGTTTTCAGCCCCGCTCCCTGCAGCCGTGTGGATATGCGGACGGCAAGTTGGGGAAACCCTCGCAGGAGTGAGACCTGGGTCGCATGCCTCCCTCCGCGACGGAGGGAGGAGGTGTCTGTGCGGCCAGCCCCTCGCTGATCTCAGTCGATCTGGGTGCGAAGTGAGTGGCTTGGAGCAGACGGCGTCCGTGCAGTCCGTGTGACTCCCTGGGTTCCAAGGACGGCAGCCATCACCTTTGATGGTCGGTGAGCCCTCCATGGGGGCTCGACTCTCTCCCCTAGCTGTCCCCAGCTGGCATCTGTCCGCTTCTCCTCCGTCACAGCCCAAGCCTGCAGCCACACGCTCCCTGCCCCCCACATCTGTGTGTTCACATCACTGCTTGTCCATTTCTTCTTGGCACAGCAATCAAAGCCCCGTGGGGGCCCCTGTGAGGAAATTGAACACTTGGGGGCTCTTAGCTGTCACATCAGTACTTCCATACCTGCAGGGTCTCAGGCCTGAGGCGCAGCTGGGATGGTGCTCCAGGAAGGGACAGGGGAGTGACGGAGCTGGGCGTGGGTTTGGGGGGTGGTGTCACCATTTGCTAAATGTAACTTCCCCAAGCCTCAATCTTGGTCCCCTGCCTTTTTCACAAGCTGAAGGAGAGGATGACATTGCAGAAAAGGGGCTCAGGGGATGAGGAATGACAAGCCCACAGCGATCTTATCATTTACTCCCCATCCTGCAGCCGGGCAGACATCACTAATCAATCACCGCATTCTACCTCGGGCTCCCTGGGGTGGGGGTGGGGCTTCAGAATTCTCACCAGTTCCCGCCAGTGTTCTCAGTGATTGGGGTTACATGTGAACACAGACGGGTTTGCCTCTGCTTTCTGGCCCAGTCTAGTCATGGTACAGTTGGAAATGGACAGGAAGACCTTGTCACCTCACCAGGCTTGGGTCCAGTTTTTCATTTTCTTTCACCTTTCAGAGTGTGCATTTCTTAGGACTGTCTTCACTGCAAGTGACAGAAACACCAATTCAAATAGGCTCTAGCAAACAAAAAATACTTTATGGCTCATACAAACGAAGTATTCCAGTGAGTGGGATTTAGGCATAGCTGGATCCAGGGCCCCATATGGTGTTTTCAGGACTTGGTCTTTATCTGTAGGCTCTGATTTCCCCTGTGTTGGCTTCATTCTCGAGGGGTGGGGGCTGAATGCCTCACGGGGTGGTGGAGGTGGCCCTCAGCAGCGTCAGGCTGACACTCGGCCAGCTCGGCAGTGACAGTTCAAAGAGAGCATCCCTCCACAGTAATTCCAGCGTGAGTCTTTGAAGGCTGTCCTTGGCCTTTTTCGGGGCACGTGGCCGCTGTCGCCAGCACAGGGAACCCTTTGACTGATTGAGCCTGAGGTGCCTGGGAGTGGAGTGGGGTCAGTGGGCTCAGTGGAGGAAGTGGTTCCGGGGGTGGGGGGACCAGGAAGGACAAGAGGGGATGGACGGTAGGTGGGTAACGCAAGACAGGCCCCCTGCACTGTGTGGGAGCCGAGGAGGGAGCCAAGGCTGCGGTCACAGTGGACCAGAGTCATCGAGTAGGAGCAGGAGCTCGTTTGAGGGCTTTCCCTTACTTCCTGCTGCTTTCCTGCCTTCATTCATCAAATAGCCACGATATCTGCCCTCTGCCAGCCAGTCCCCACTGGCCCTACAGCAGTGACCCCAGCGGATGCATGCAGCTCACAGTGCAGGGGGTGGATGGGCGAGGTGGACACTGTGCAGCTGGCACGGGAGCCGTGCCTGAGGTCAAGGGCTACCGCATTTCCCAGTCTGCCTCGTGTCCTTCGCTCCCGGCCTTTTCTGAAACTCACGCAGCTCCCTTCCTCCCCACTCTGCCCGCCTCTTCATTTCACCCACTGCCCCGCCCTGTTCACAGGCTGGTTCACCAACGATCCTAATGACGGGAGTAATAGCAGCGTCACTGACAGCAACAGTAATGCTAGCTAGTATCCAGCAAGCCCTTGCTGTGGGCCATTCGAAGCACTTATAACGTACTCACCTGACATTCCTCACAGCCACCTTACGGTGCGGAGGCCGCTGTTGTCTGCAGTTTATAGGCTCTGAAACCTGACATGCCTCGCCCGAGGCCACAGAGCTGGCCACCCGGAAGCCAGACTGTGAACTTGTACTTGCACTTAGGAGGCTGACGCCGATATGGTCACAGGACCTCTGTGAACTGTACTAATAGCAGGGTCTGGAGGCCCCGGGGAAGTTCAGGTTCTTTTGGCTGCAGAGCTGTGTTTCTTCCCCCCACAGAGCTCCTTACATGTGGTTGGGACCTCCCGCTGTCCTTCACGGGCCTGCATTCGGGGCCCAGCCCCCCGCTGTAATAGAGCGCTGCAGGCCCCCTCTGCAGGAGCAGGGCCCAGGCAGGCCACTTCCTGTCACCTTCAACCAGAAAGGCGCTTTCTGTGTCTGCAGCCCACCCCCCGGTGGTCTGCAGCTGAGGCTGGCTCTGCCCGCACCTGGCGGCCTCCCTCGCATCTATCTATCCTTGCTTGGGTGAACCCCTGCGGTCCAGACTCCTGGCCAGTCTCCGCTGGGTTTGGTGGTCCCGTGGCTCGTGGGAGACGAGTAGAAGTGGCAAGAGTCTGCGTGGGCAGGGTGGGGGGTGCTGGGGTCCGCTCTTCCCCTTCCCTGTCGTTGCGCTTCTGCAGATGCTGAGCAGGGGAGACTGTCGGGGACTCTGTCTCTGTGTGCGTGCTGACGTTGCTGGTGTTTGGAGCAGGTGGCTTGTATCCTGTAACGTTTCAGATCATTTGTGGCCACTCCATGGAGGCAGGCGTCAGGGCTGTTTGTCCTGGAGAGTCGTAACATTGTCTTGTTTTGGTATTTTTCTCTAATACTCATGTTTGTCGATTGCATTGGTAGCCAGTTCTTTCAGAGATCTTTGAAATATTACGTAGAGTTCATCGTGTCCCAGTTATATTAACTATTAAGTTATTGACCCCCCAGGAGCACAGGCAGTGGGGGGGGGGGCTGTTATCGTGCCTGTTTTGTAGATGAGGAAGCCAAGGCATCAGGGGCTGAAGCAGCTCGTCCAAGGTCACACCCGCTCCTTCTCCCACCCAGGCGGTCTGGCTCTAGAGTAGCTGTTTCATCCTCATCTGCCGTCCCCTCTGAGCTCCGGGTGTGGATTTGTGGCTTGAGATTTGCTTCCCTTTTGCCTCCCGCTCCCACCCCTATCTTTTGTCGGGACCTGGCTGCAGGGGAGCAGGGGAGCAGCTAAGAGAGGCTGAGTCCTGCTTCTGCCCCTTGGCCAGCATCACCCAGGCTCGGGACTCTTCTCGGTTTTCCCACGCGTGAGTGGCGGGGGCAGTAATCACCTGTCAGGTTGCTGCGAGGAGTGAGTAAGTTTACCCTCTTCCCGAGAGACCAGCGCGTGGCATGTACTATGTGCTCAGCACACGTTCCGTGTCGGCCAGCAGCTCTGGCTGTGGGCCCTTTGCTGTTCAGGGCGTCAGCCCAGATGGGGCCCACGGAGCCCCCAGAGGTGAGCCCGGGCGGCGCGGGCGGCTTACTGATTCTGAAACCCATTCTGTCTCCTCTTTGGTTTTCTTCTTCCTGCAGCTGCCCATCTGCAGGATGACTGGGGGTTTGTTTAGAAACAAGATGCTGGCTTTGCAGACCCACCTCTTCCTTCCTTGGCTTCTTGGGGTCTCCTGCCTAAGCCCCAGCCCGAGGTCAAGGCCCTCCAGCCCTTCCTGTCCAGCGGCTTTACCCAGGACATCCTTGTTTAGGGTTTGGCAGGTTGGGAAGCGGAGTTGTGTGAACCTTTTGGAACCAAGAACATTCGGTGCAGAACTTCCTGCCGGTCCCGGAAGTCCTGACTGATGGTTACAGACCTGGCGACCCATAGATGACCTCTAGATTGGAAAGAGTCCGACGTAGGGGGCATTTGGAGGTCAACAGAGGTATCCCCTTGCCTTAGACGGCCGCTGCACGTGACAGAGAGCTGGGGTCTGTTTCTCCCCCTCATTCCCGAACTTTTCCTAGATTCTTCAGGTTCATATAAACAGGGCATTGCACACAGTAGATGTTTAAGTTCAGTCATTAGCGGGTGTTCACTGAAGGGCCCACTGCATGCCAGGCAGTATGCCAGGGTCTGGGAACACCTCAGTGAACAAGACAGACGTGGCCACTGCCTTCGGGGAGCCGACTGCCATGCAGAAAAGACAGATAAACAAATAATCTGGATAATTCCAGATTGTACCTGGATGGCTACTTATGCTAGGGTAATCCAGGTGTCGTTTGAGGAGGTAAAATTTGAGTTGGGGAGTAGCCAGTCCTCAGGGTAGAGTGTTCTGGGTAGAGGAAGTGGCAAGTGCAAAGGCCCTGAGATAGAAAGGGGCTGGCAAATTCGAGGAGTAGGTAGAAGGCCAGTGAGATGAGGTCAGAGAAAGGCTGCGTCACGTTATCTGGCTCTTGAAATTCACAATCAAGTGTTGGATTTCCTTCTTAGTGTAATAGAATTGCCACTGAAGGGTTTTAAGCAGGGGTGTGACAGTCTGACTTATGCTTTAATACTCAGAATGGACATTTGTTGAGCACCTACTATATGCTCACATCTTATGCTTTAACTCATTTAATTCCTATAACAACCCCATGAGTTAAAGAGTGTTAACAACTCCACTGATGAGGAAACTGAGGCCCAGAGAGGTCAGGTACCTTGTGCCCAGGTTCACACCCGGAAATGCAGAGCCGGGATTCAATCTCAGGCTGCTGGCTTGAGTCCGTGCACTTGACCCTGGGCTGTGCTGCTTCCTCAAAGGCCACTCAGGCTGCGGGGGGCAGGAGTGGAGGCCGCGAGGCCCGCAGGGAGTTGTAGCCACCTCCCCTGAAGCCCCTCCTGCCGTGTGTCGCTCAGGCTCTGGGCTAGTCCTCCGCTCCAGGCGGGCCCAGCCACCAGCACAGCTCTGAGCGTCTGCGTCCCCACCACGGCTGTCTCCCACAGCTCTGTCGTTGCCTTGCAGAAGGACAAGTTCTGCGTGTATGAGGAGTACTGCAGCAACCACGAGAAGGCCCTGCGGCTGCTGGTGGAACTCAACAAGATCCCCACCGTACGCGCCTTCCTCTTGGTAAGTTTGCTTGGCCCCCAGTGTGTGCGGGCTCGCGGATCCCTGGGCATGAGGGAGTGTCCCGCGGACCCGTGTCGCCCGGGCCGCCTGCGCACGGCAGCTGGGGTCACGCTGGGATCACCAAACGTTTTCTGGAAAGGGCCACATTTTTGCCTTTTTGCGTCATGCGCTCTGTGTCACAATGACTCAGTTCTGCCCTTGCAGCTTGAAAGCAGCCATCAATAATCTATAAAGCAGTGAGCCTGGCAGTGTTCCAGCAAAGCCTCATTACAAACCAGGCGGAGGGCTGGTTCTGGCCCTCGGGGCAAGTTTGCCAATTTCTGGTCTAAAGTAATGATGCTAATAAGAGTGTAGCAATGGTAGTAATAATTGTATTATTAGGATTATTTAATTAGAAGTGAAAGAAAGCTCAGTTAATTGGCTTAAGCAAAAAAAAAAAAAATTATATATATATGGGTTCACTTTTCTGGGAAGTTTAAGACCTGAGAGGGCTTCAGGCGCAGAAGAATCTAGGTGTGTAACTATGTCACAGGAATGTGTTCTTGCCGCTGTGGCTCCCTTCCCGGGGAGTCTCTCCACGTGCTTACCAGCGTGGCCTCCCGCAGCTCCGGGCTTATACCTCTGATAACTGAGCAGCTTCAGGATCAGAGCTCCTCTTGCTCAGTCGTCACAACCAGAATGCTAGGTCTGATGCCAGTTGGCTCATCTTTGCTCGACACCTTATCCCCGAACCAAGTGCTGCAGATGGAGGGTTTGGGTTGCTTCTGGAGCCCGGGGGTCGAGTCAGCTCTGCCCATTCCTCAGCCCTGAGGGTGGGGTGGAGCCCGAAAGGGCAGTGAGCTGACCAGATGCGGGTCAGGCCACACCACACACATCCCTAATGGTCTTGGCTCTGCAGCGGCAGAGCTTTGCTTGTGCACGAAGGTTGTCGTTTGTGATTTCCTCGGAGCTTTACCAGCCATGGCCAGCCACTGTCTGTCGTGCATGAGCAAAGTACACATTCGTCTGCTGTGCAGGCATCCCAAGTAGCAGTGGTTTAAAGAAGATAGATGTTTACTTCTCTTTCATGTTAACGGCACAGATTTGGACAGTCTGGGGCTGCTATAGGGGCCCCTGGGTGAGGAGCCAGAGCCCTAGAGTGCACCTCATCAGCAAGGTGCTTCAGGTAGTGGGATGCAGGAAGGGTGGGGACGGGGCCGCCCTTCTCCTAAAGGCACCTTGCACACATTTCTTCTGCTCACACCCGAACCTCGTCATGCGCTGCATGACTTCTGTTGGCGTGGAAGAATGCCTGACGGGACACCGCATGGCCTTTGCCACAGGGGGCTGTGAGGACTCCGAACGTCTTCAGTGACTTTCTAAGAGTACGTGAAAAGTGATTGATCTCGTGCGTTCAGATCCTGATCCTTCACTTTTTTTTTTTTTTTAAATATTTTTATTTATTTCTAGGAGAGAGAGAGACGGCGTGAGTAGGGGAGGGTCAGAGAGAGGGAGATACAGAATCTGAAACAGGCTCCAGGCTCTGAGCTGGCAGTCAGCACAGAGCCCGACGCGGGGCTCGAACCCATGAACCGCGAGATCATGACCCAAGCGAAAGACGGATGCTTAACCAACTAAGCCACCCAGGTGCCCCCTGATCCTTCACTTCTAAATCCCCTGCTCATTCAGTCCAAGACCAACACTCCCGCCCCCAAGTACTGTTTGATTTCCCGCGGGCACGTAGGGAATAAAGCGGACAGGAGTAGAGCGGGCTGAGGGCGCCGCGTAAGGAGTGTGAGCCACGCGCCCAGGGAGCTAAACTGATAGTAACGTTCTTACCTGCACGTCTCCCCGGTGCACAGTCTTCGACAAAGTATTTCCAGAATTTTGATTCACAATGTGTGAGTTCCTGTTGTTCACGGTCCTGTCCCAGTGAGCTTCGGAGGAGAGGCGGACGGGGCGGTTGATTTCCGCTTTTGTCTCAAGTGTCTTAGCCTTTGGGACTGACGCTGTTTGCTCCTGCGTTTCCCGTTTTCTTCACCTTTCCAGTTTTGAACTTGCGTTCTTTCAAGAGTCTGGACCCAAAGCAGAGATAAAGGCATGGAGCCCAGGACCACACGTTCCTGAGCTTTATTACCCTCCCCCTTCCCTCCCTCCTTCCTCCCTCCTTCCTTCCTTCTCTCTTCTCTCCCTCCTTCCTCCCTCCTTCCTTCCTTCTCTCTTCCCTCCCTCCTTCCTCCCTTCTTCCTTCCTTCTCTCTTCCCTCCCTCCTTCCTTCCCCCTCCCTCCCTCCTTCTCTCTTCCTTCCTTCCTTTCTTTCCTCCCTCCCTCCCTCCCCCTCCCTCCTTCCTCATTCTCTGCNCTATCCCCCCTTTGCTCGTGTCTCCCAGCTTTTGGGCGCCAGCAGGAGAACTGTCCTGAGTCAATCATGGAGTGTTAGGCGTTGGTAACAGACAGGACCTGGCCTTCCAGTCACCATGTGCTGCGAGATGCAGGGCAGCTTCCTCATTCTGTGGCTCAGCTTTCTTGTCAGTAAACTGGGAGTACTTTATTCATTTACCCCCTCACGCTCAGTGCTGGGGAACAGCAGGGACCAAGGCAAGGAAAGCCCTCACTCACACGGGGCGGCCATTCTAGCGGGAGAAGCTTGCATGATACGTGACGTGGTATGAAGTCCCCGGGAGGAAACAGAGTATGTTAAGGGCGACAGGATGTTTTGAGAGTTAAAAAGGGAGAGCGGCAAGGAGTGTCCGGGAGGAAAGCATGCCGGGTGGAGGAATTGGAGGTCCCCAGGTCCTGAGGTAGGAGCGTGTTTGACGGATAGCAGGAAGTCAGGGCAGCTGGAATGAGGGTGGAAGAGCGAGCCTGAGGACGTGAGATCAGAAGGATGGAGAGGCCCGGTAGTGAAGGAGCGCTGGGTGGTGGAAGGGATCTGAGAGTTTGACAAAGCCGCTTCTGTTGCAGCGTGCAGTGTGCACGCAGTAAATGCACTCAGAGCGTGACACCTCACCCGAATCCATTCTGCGGAGGAGGAGAATTTAAAGAGATAATCCGCCAAAGTTCTTCCCATCGTGCCTGGAGTGTGAGCTTGCTAGAATAGCGAATGGCAACTCTGTGTGTGTTTGCGTCTTTTTTTTTTTTCTTAAATGAAAATAAAATGAAGCAGGAGTTTGGAGTGTTTGGGGGAGAAGTGCAGTTGGTGGCTTTGACGGCTATGTAAAAAACCCCTTGATCCTGGACAAAGAGGCCGGCCCTTCTCCCGCCAGGTCTTGGGGGCTTCTGGAAGGCTCCCCTACCCCCAGGCTCCCCTGTCTCTGCCCGGAGCTGACATCACCAGGGCAGCTTGCGGTGAGCACTGCTCTGAGGACAAAGGCCTGAGTGTGAGCTGTGTGGGGCCTGCCAGCTCCCAGCTGCCACGGCTCGGGTCCCCCATCTGTGCCGGGGGAGGTGTGGGGGCCACGCAGCCCCTGTCAGAGCAGAGGGGGCCTCGGGTCCCTGGGGTCTTGCTTCTCCAAGGAGAGAGCCCCTTGAGATCCCCGGAGTTTCGGACCTGCCCGTTCAGTTTCCTGCGCCAGCTGTAACGGGGAGGTAGGACCCCTGCTCGCGCAGGGCCGCGGCAATGAACTTCACACGGCACCTGCTCCCTGGTCTCACTCTACAGGAGTATAAGCAGGGCATTTGTCTGCTTTGTTGGGCAGGCTTCCCACTGCTCGGCTCAGTGCCGGCACATAGCAAGTACACGATGTATGTTTCGTGGTGCAAATGAATGAATGAACGAATGAATGAATGAGTATTCTTTCCCCCAAGAGTTCCTCTTTCATTTTCAGTCTGCCAGCACGGTGTTGGGAGGAAGGTGGAGGCTGTGGGGTGCTGACAGTTTGTTCCTCCTCTGTGTTGTTCATTCATTAATTCATTCACTCACTCATTCATTCATTCATGCACGCACACACAGGTATCTCGGGCACGTGGTGAGCCCCAGGGACAGGACTGTGAGGGGCATGATGGGGGACCCAGTTCACTTTCCCAGCCCTGTCACCCTCCCTCTACAGAGGTAACTGAACCCCGTTAGAATTGGGTTTATTATTTTTTTTCCACCCGTCTTTGCATTTTACTACAGATGTGTTTTCCATAAGAAATGCCTGATTTTGTGTGTTTTTATTTTTATTTTCTTTACATGTTTATTTTTGAGAGAGAAAGAGAGAGAGAAAGCATAGCTGGGGGGGGGGGAAGGGGTTGTAGAGAGGGAGACACAGAATCTGAAGCAGGCTCCAGGCTCTGAGCTGTCAGCACAGAGCCTGACACGGGGCTCGAACCCACAAACAGGGAGATGATGACCTGATCTGAAGTCGGACGCTTAACTGACTGAGCCACCCAGGTGCCCCTGTGTTGTGTGGTTTTAAAAAGTTTCTATGAATGGACTCGTACTATTCACATCCTTTTGTGTTTGGGGTCCATCAGTGTTGCTCTGCATAGCGTCAGGTCCCCTGTTTTGACCGCCATGTAGTGTGGTCTTGTGCAAATCTACTACGGGCATATCTTCCCATTCTTCAATTGATGGTTATATTATTTTTTTTTAGAAATTATTTTTAATTACTTTTAATGTTTATTTATTTTTGAGAGAGAGCGTGTGAGAGCCAGCTGGGGAGGGCCCGGGACGGGGAGACAGAGGGTCCGCAGCTAGCTGTACCCTGTCAGCGCAGAGCCCGATGCGGGGCTCGAGCTCACAAAACGTGAGCAGTTGATGGCCATTGACCCTGCTTTCCATTGTTTGCGCCTCCATCCACATTGTTTGCGCCAGTTGTGAGTGTCCGTGCTCCTGCGTCCCGGCCTGTGTCTGTGAAAGTTCCCATAGTTCCTCTAGATCAGGAGTTAGCAGACTTTTCTGTGAAAGGCCAGAGAGTAAACATTTCAGGTTTTGTGACCACACGGCTCTGTTACAACAACTCAGCTCTGTCCGGGTAGCTCGGAAGCAACCAGAAGTGGTACAAATAGATGTGCCTGTGCTGCAGTAGATCCTTGATTCCCAAAACAGGGGGTGGGGCAGGGCTTGGCCCACGGCCACTGACGGCCAGCCCCTGGTCCAGGCTTTGTGCTGGTTTGAAGAGATGCATATTTTCATCTCCCCTGGGTGGTGATGCTAAATTGCTTCCGAAGTCTGTCGCTGTGTTTGAGAGTGCTTCCCATGGGCATTTGAAGGTGGCCAGCTCCCTTTGCCATCCCTGGTGGGTTTTAATGAAGGTGTTCTGTCCCTTTGCAGAGTTGCATGCTTCTGGGAGGCCGGAAGACCACGGACATCCCTCTCGAGGGCTACCTGCTGTCTCCAATTCAGAGGATCTGCAAGTACCCCCTCCTCCTCAAGGTGAGGTGCCCACCCAGCTCCTTTCTCTGCATTTCAGGTGCCAGAGCCCAGCCTGGACTGGCTTAATTAAAACACCTGTGAGTTCACGTAGCTGAGATGTAAAGGGGTGGCTCGCACTGGCTTGGGGCCGCGCTGGATCCCTCCAGCACCTTCTGCTTTCCGCTGTTCAGCTCTGTTTCCCGTGTGGTACCTGGTGAATGTCGTACCTGGGCCTCGCACCTCCCAGAGTTCAAGGGTAGTGGGGAGGAGTGAGCCTTTCTTTGAGTAGCTCTGACCTAAGTCCTGGGAGTCCCTCAGGCTTTGGCCACCTGTGGCCAGAAGAACGAGGTCTGAATGGTTGGGGCCTGAGTCACGTGGTTTAATGTGAACCAATTACATGAAGTCTTTGCTTGTGCCCTTTATTCTTCTTCCAGGTGCTTAGATCTGCCCTTCACCCCAGTGGCTGTGAGCTGGGCCGTGTTGGGCTCCGATGGGGCGAGACGTGGTCCAGTGGCTGTGAACTGGGCAGTGTTAGGGTTTCATTGGCTGATATCTGGAGTGGGTGCTCCATGCCTGACCCAGTCGCTCTGAGAAACCAGCTCTAATTGGTGCAGATTTATGTCATGTGCTCCGTCCTCCAACCAATCACATGGTCCCACAGGCCACAGGCCAGTGGGTGGCGCATGCACGAGCCCGTCATCACGGTCCCCGCCTGTTTGCAGAGGATGATGTGGGGGTGCTGGGTGGACCAGGTGCAAACAGCCGCACACCTGCCGTCCTCTTCACCGTGAGCCGCCTTGGGTTTTGTCTTGCTGGGGTGGATCAGGGGAGACTTGCTGCTCGTGTGGTGACCCAAGAAGCCTTTTTAAAGTCATTATGTTTTTTTAATTTTGTATTTATTATGTGTGTGTGTGTATGTGTGTGAGAGAGAGAGAGAGAGAGGGACAGAGAGTGTGCGTGGGGGAGGGGCAGAAGGAGAGAGAATCTTAAGGAGGCTCCATGCCTGGTGTGGAGCCTAATAAGGGCCTCGATCCCCTGACCCTGGGATCATGACCTGAGCAGAAATCAAGAGTCAGATGCTTAACTGACTGAGCCCCCCGGACGCCCCCAGAAGTCTTAATTCTCAGCTTAAGAGTTGGCTTCTGGGCAGATCCCCAGATGAGTGGATGGCCCTGCCACCCTCCACCGCTCTCTGCCCAGGGTTTTCGACCCTTGGACTTGGCGGCTGTTGGCCCCGGCCTGCCCTGGCTCCGTCCCGAAGGCCTTGCATCTGACAGCTGTTCCTTGGGGTCCCTGCTGGTGGATTAATTTGGCTGATGGTGCCTCATTCATGCACCTGTCACTGAGGCCACATGCATCCTTGCTCCATGAATGGAAGGCAGAGGGGAGGGGACGATGACTAGGGCACACTTGAACTTGACTTTATGCTGGAGATGGTTGATGACCCTTGAGTCTCTGAGCTGGACCAGACCTGCTCTGGGGTCTGTGAACAGAGGCCTCTAACGTGTACAGCCGTGGATGGAGGGACACCGTACTCTCTTTACCTCCTCTGGTGTCTGTCTGTCCCAAGATCTCAAAAGGACTTTCTGTGGTTGTTCTCACAGCTGCTCTTGACCCCCGAACACGTGTTTGAAATGCCGTGTGTCTCTAGCTCTTCACCCTGGTGCAGAAGAAGCTCCAGGTAGAACTTGCAAACGGGTGGCCCATGGATTGACCTGGTCCACAGATGTGCTTCGTTAGATGTGTCTGGTGTGTGTTCCAAACTTGAATCGGGTGCCCCAGCCTTTCAGAGGTAGGACGCTGTAGCGGTGTAGGGCACAGGGTTGGCAAAACCGCGGCCTGAGAGCCAGACCCAGCCCATGGCCTGTTTTTGTACAACACAGGAGCTAAGAATGATGTTTACATTTTTTTAAAGGGTTGTTAAGAAAAAACAAACCCAAAAAACAAAGAAGGATATGCGACAGAGGCCGGATGAAGCCAACAAAACCTAAAATGTTTACACTCTGGCCCTTTACGGAACAAGTCTGCTGACCCCTGGGTTAGAGCCAGGCTCTCAGCCGTAGGCTGCTTGGATGTGAATTCGAGCTCCACCATTTTCTAGCTGCCCGACTTGGTGCAAGTCACTTCCCTGTGCCTCAGTTACTCTCGTGCAGTACAGGCTGTGTATTAATACAGATAGGGTCATTGTTAATATAGATGATTGAACGTTTGCTCACTTAATTCTTAGAACAACTCAATGAGGAAGGCACTGTGGTTAGCCCCATTTTGGAGACCGAGGCACAGGGGAAGGAAGTGGGCTGTTCACGGCCACATGGTAGGCGAGTTATAGGGCTCATGATTTGAGCCCTTTTCTAGAAGTCTGCCCTCCAGCCATTAGGCTACACTGCCTGTTAAGCACTTTGGGGAATTAAGCTGACAAAGTGCGTGGGTTTTGGGGATGCTGACCTTCTCAGTTCCCTAAGTGGGGGTCTGGGAAGGTTGGTGGCCTTGTGTTTTGTGGCTCAGTGGCTGCTCTGTTCCTTCTTTCCTGGGTTTTAAAACCTTGAACATCTGACCCATCAGAAGAAACGCCAGCTGCAGCCCCACAACCCAACCAAGGCCTCCTAGGTGTTAACCCTTTGGTTTCGGGACCTTGGCGGAGTCTGGGGTCTCAGCAGGTGCCGGCGCGGCAGTTTCCGTAATGTATCTCAACAGCCAGTGGAGCTAGAGCCCTGCGTGTGGGGGGTGGACCGTGAGCTCTCAGTGGGAGGCCCAGGCGTTTCTGAGGCCCCGGGGCCACAGTCTGGTCTGGTGGGATCTGTGGGCTCCGGGTTCCCAGGAGAGCGGCCGGAGAGGAACAGAGCCGAGCGACTGCCCACGGGAAGCAGTGATGAGGCCTGGCTGTGGCTCTGCTGTGCTGACCAAATGGCTGTTTACTCGTCCCGTTTCCTCGCTCTCCAGCTGTGTTTACCGGGAGCGCAGAGAGCGGGGGGTGGGGGGCGGGGGACCCGCCAGCAGGCCCTCAGATTCCTGCGGGGACGTGCCATGCTCGCCGCTGGACGGCACTGCTCCGTGGCCTGGCCTCTGGCACCCGCCACTGGGACGTTTGCATCAGAAAACAGCTGGGCCTGTGGGCAGCTCTTCATGCCCCTCCCAGCGCCCTCCTTCCTGTCACATTTTTCCAGTGGACTTTAAAAGGCGATACTATGAGCCCGAACCCGCGAGCCTCCCCCTCGGGCCCCTGCAACACTGCCGCCCTCACAGGTGTCCTTGTGTCCCTCTGAGACCCCTTGTCTGGCTGAACTCCGAACCCAGCAGGCGAACAGGGTCAAGGAGCCTGGGGGGGCGGACAGAGGAGGCGAGAATGAAAGCCTCGTTGGGAACAGCCCCAAAAAGGCTGAACTTGAACATTGCCTAAGAATAGCCGGAACATTCTATCTCAGCCTCCAGCCCAGGCTCAGGGTAGACAGTTGGCATTTTTAGGCTTTGTTGAGTTTTCCGTTGCTGTTTCCAGGGAAATGATTCAGGTTTGGGGTAATGCCCCTGGTGCTCAAATGACAGGTGCCTGAGGGGGGGCTGACCGTCACTGCCCGGTCCGGTTGCTTCCCAGCGATGCACAGATCTCACTGGGCCACTGCGCACCGGCTGCTGGCGCGGCTCCAGGCCCCCAGTGGTGAATGTGTGCTTGCCCCTCTCCAGTCAGACTGGGCCCAGTACGCAGTGGAGACAAAATGAGGCAGGCGCGGGGCGCACTGGACGGGTCCGTCGGCCCGAGGGGGGCAGCTGCCCTCCAGCCCCCCTTTCTCCTGCCCTCCGAGCCTCTAAGCATAGGTGGGCCTCTAAGCATAGGTGGGCCCAGGGCTCCGTCTTTGGGCTCCCGGAGTGGCCTCACCCATGTTGTGGCCTTTAAAAGAAAAAAAAAAAGTATTCAAAAGTTGTGTAACCTTCATCATAGTAATTCTAGAATGTTTTCATCAGCCTCCAAAGAAACTCCAGACCCATTAGCGTCCATTCTGCTTTTCACTCCCGCCCCAGCCCCCGGCAGCCATGCACGGACTTGCAGTCTCTGCGGACTTGCCTACTCTGGGCCTTTTGTATCGATGGGACCCTAGGACACACACCCGTTTGTGTCCGGCTTCCTTCGCTTAGCGCTGAGCCTCCCAGGCTCGCCCACGTGGTAGCCTGAATCATAACTTCGCGCCCTTTCTAGATGCATGAAATTCCACTGGATGGAAGTGCGTCTTGTTTATCCATTGAGTCACTAGCGGACATTTGGGTCGTTGGCACTTTCTGTCTGTTGTGAGCATCCATGTGCAAGTTTTTTTGTGGATGTTCTGTGGCTTTAAGTCCCATCTCTGTGTTGGACTCGCAGCCCGGACCTGTCCCCCGGCCCCCAGACCCGTTCTCCTGCCCCCTCTTGGATGTCGGACAGGCGTCTCCTCTCGGACGTGCCCAAAACCAAGCGCTTGGCTGTCCCCTCCCCCCAGACTGGTCTCCCCACCCCGCCACCCTCGTGTCCCCATTTCCATGAGTGGCTTCTCCTTTCCGGTGGCTCAGGCCAAACCCGAGCTGTCTCCTGCTCCCCCTACATCCAGTGTATCAGGGGGTCCCCTCGGCTCTGCTTCGGAATCTTTCCCGGGTCCTGCCCTTCTGGGTCCTTCACTACATCGTGCTCCTGGGCCTCCACAGCCCCCACGGGGCCTTCCTGCCTCCGCCCTTGTGCCCCACCGTCTCTTCTCAACTCAGCAGCTAAGCCTGAGCCAGCTCACGTCATTTTTTCACTCACAACCCTCTGGCAGCTCCCTGTCACTCACACTGAAATCCAGATTCCTCCTCACTGACAACTGTCAGGGGTTGCACAGCCGATGTGTGTTTCTTTCTGAGCCCCCTCTGCTTCTCTCACCGCTCCGTCCGCTCCAGCCGCACCTGTCTCCCCTTGCCGATCTCTGCACACAGCAAACAGGTTCCTGCCTCAGGGCCTTTGCACTCACGATTTCCTCGGGGACATCATTACCTCAGATATCCTGAGGCTCGCTCTCGCGTCTCGTCGGGCCTCTGTTGCTCACTTGTCCCCTCCTCGGAGAGGCCTTGCCTGGCCACCCCAGCTAGAGCAGAAGCAGCTCTGCCATTCTCTGTTCCCTCGTCCCTCTCCCGAGCTCACGTTCTGTTCTGTGACTCCTGGTGGACAGGTTGGTTTCTCTGAATCCTCACTAGGGCACCGGCTTGTCCAGGACAGGGGTTTAGGCCCGTTTTGTTTGTTGCTGTTCCCTCAGTGCCCCGAACGGTGCCTGGCACATAGTAGGTGCCCCCCAGGACTCCCTGACAGGCTGTGGAATTGCCCCTCTGGGGTTCCCAGCTGTTTCTAAGCCCAGAACTTGGGACTTTGATGCGAAAGCTCCTGACTTCCTAACGTCAGCTTGATTCAAAACTTGCCCGGCATCCCGGGAGCCCTCTGTTGGGGACAGATGCTCTGGCCGGTGGTGTCAGCAACGCTCTGGAGAACGGCCGCTGGGGGCGCAGCCTCGGGGCCCTGCTCCGCCTCCGGGGTCTCGTCCGTCCCACCTCTATCTGGGGGTCGCAGCTGTCGCCCACGCTTAGTGCGAGGACCTTGTCACTCGGGTGTTACCTCTGCCTCCCCGGGCACACAGACCGGACCGTGTCATCACCTGGGTGCTGTTGGCGTCTGTTCTTGGTGCAGGCGGATGGCTGGGGGGGGGCGGTGTTTCCCCGAGCTGGCAGACGTGCCACTCAGAGCTGGCACGGGGATATTTGGTGGCGTGAGAAGAACCTCTGTGGGCGGCGAGCAGTGGGGAGAAGGGCGGGCAGCACTGGGAACCGGCGAGTCCCGCGGTGAGCGTGTTCTTTTCTTAGCAAATTCCCCTGAGTCCCCCTGGGTCCCTCCTGGAGAGAGTTCCGCTCAGCGCTGCAGCGTCAGGGGCTTGCAAGGCCATTCGTCCACCATCTGTTGCTCAGCACCTGCTGCGTGGAGGCCTAGGTGCTGGAGATGCGGAGTGAACAAGACGGCCCAGAGCCCCGGCTCTGTGGGACGGACCCTGTGCTGGGGGAGACCGTCCGTGAACAGATGAGTAGGAAGTGAACATGTTGGTAGACTTGTGCTGTGGGGGACAAATGTCTCAGGCTAAGATGGCCGGTAAGGACCAGGTGAGGGGCTGCGAGCGTGACGTTTGAGCAAAGACCAGGAGAAGGTGAGGAAGGGGGACTTAGAGGTAATTGGGGGAAGAGTCGGTCAGATAGCGGGCATAGCCAGTGCAAAGGCCCTGCGGCAGGACTGTGTCTGAGGAACAGTGAGGAGGCCAGCGGAGGATCTGAGGGAGAGAGCAGAGGGGTGAGGTCAGAGAGGTGATGGGGCCAGATAGGCAGGGCCTTGTGGGCCGCTGTGGAGCCTTTGTCTGTGAGTGCTGTCGGTGCCTTAGGAGGGTCTGAGCAGGGGAGGGATATGGTCTCACGTTATTCTAACAGGATCCCTCTGACTGTGGGTGGAAAACGGACTGTGAGTGGGGAGTGGGGGCCGAGTTTGACTTAAGTGGTCCAGGGGGCAGCTGGCTGGACCAGGGTGGTGGTGGTGGGTTCGCTTTTTGAGAAACACCTCTTCACATCCTTTGCTCGTTTTCTGTTGGATAATTGTCCTTTGTGCCGACGCACCCTAGTTCTTTCTGTATCACTCTGGGGACTTCCGGGTGTTCCTCGGGACCTCTGCTCTGACTCTGAGGTTAGGAAGTGAGCTGCCATTGTCGCCATCTGGCTGAGAAGACACAGGAAGCCAGAATGCTCCTCACCGTGGCCACCACCCCGCAGCCCTTCCTCCCCCGCAGCAGCACCCACCCTCCATCCTGCATCCTGCTCCTCGGGCTGAGCTCTGACACCTTGCCCACAGCTGCCCTGCCACCCCTGGGCCAGCTCAGGCTCCTTCCTGTGCGGGGAGCAGCCTCTGGAGCGCCCCTCCCCCAGGCCGGGGCCCTGCTCTCACCTCTTTACTTCAGAGCTTTGGGTCACACTGTCGTCCCCCCTGATCTGATGTTATCTCAGTTGTGTTCACCACCTGGGGCTGTCGTCTGGTCCCCCTGCCCCTGTGGGAGCACCTGTCTCCAGAGAGATGTCCCACCCCTTCCTTTTTTTTTTTTTTTTTAAGTTTTTTTTATTTCTGAGATAGAGACAGGGTGAACAGGGGAGGGTCAGAGAGAGAGAGGGAGACACAGAATCTGAAACAGGTTCCAGGCTCTGAGCTGTCAGCACAGAGCCCGACGCGGGGCTCGAACCCACAAACCGTGAGATCATGACCTGAGCCGAAGGTGGAGGCTTATCCGACTGAGCCACCCAGGCGCCCTTGGGGTGTCTTTTATATTATTTTACAGATGAGAAAACGGGCTCGGTGGGGTATCTGTGGCTCCCTCTCTGACCTCCTGATCTCTGTCTTGTCTAGATTTCTCTCTCATTTCCGCCCCTCCAGGCACGCTGCCTCCTCTCTCACTGTGTGTCACGTGTGCTCACACCTCTGATCCTTTGCCTCAGCCGTATCCTGTCTGTGGCACGTTCTTCCCCAGGACTTTTGCAGGACTCCCTCCCTTGCTTGATCCAGCGTCTCTGTTCAAATGTCACCTCCTCTGAGAGGCCTCCCCTGATCTCCCCATTTGAAGGAGCACTTCCCTTGCCCAGACCATCTGGCCTGTCATTCGGGTTTGCCTTGCTGGCATTTCTGCCAGACAGTGTTCTGCATTGTCCCTTCTCGTTATTTTGGCTTCTCTCCATTGCTAGACTGTAAGACCCTCCAGGTGAGGAATTTTTCTCTGCTTTGGCGACAGATGAAGGAGGTGCTCAGGAGGGCATTGAATGAATGAATGAATGATGTTCCCCGGCCCCAGGATCCCTAGTTTGCACAGAGCACTGCTGGGACTTGGCTCAGGGCCGGGTGACACGGACACTGTGTTTGGTGCCCTGTGGGTCAGTGTCTCTCATCCGTGTCCCCACCTGTCCCCTAGGAGCTGGCCAAGAGGACCCCCGGCAAGCACCCCGACCACCCGGCGGTGCAGAGCGCCCTGCAGGCCATGAAGACCGTGTGCTCCAACATCAACGAGACCAAGCGGCAGATGGAGAAGCTGGAGGCCCTGGAGCAGCTGCAATCCCACATCGAAGGCTGGGAGGTGTGTGCAGGGCTGCGGCCTGCAGGGCCCCGGGGGGCAGGGGCGGCGGGGGGGGGGCNGCCAGCGATCTGGGCACCACATGCAGCCTGGAGGGCGTTTTTTGTTTGGCCTGCACAGTGTTTGTTAAAAAGAAAAAAAAGGAAGTTTAATTGTTCCAGTCAAGCCCACACAAAAGTCTAGATTTCAAGTTTCTTTTGAAAAATCGGGTGCAGTGGACCCCCGTTTTCCCCGACAGCAGCCACTAGAGGCTCCAGTTTTCCTCAGTCCCCACCCCTCCCCATTACTCCCCAGTCTCTCTCCTTCACATGTCACCTTGTCTGCCTGCTGTCCATAGGCCTCAGGGTGCTGTTTAGGGGTCTGCTCCGGGACAGTTCTGGCTTTGACACACCCCTGCTAGGTGACTTTAGCAAATGTCTTAATTTCTCTAAACTTCAGTTTACTCATCTATTCCTGGCACACAGCAGGCACTCCATAAATGGTAGGTACACAGCAGGCACTCCATAAATGATAGGTATTACTGTTACTATCATCACTCTGGCTAGGGTCTGGGGTTCTTGAAATCGTCTCATTGTGCATAATTTATTCATTTAAACCTCCGTGTCTTCCTCGGATTATTAGAGATTTCCTACAGATCTGTTGAAGGAAATGGGACAATCTGAATACATAAAACGATATCAGAGTAAATACAGCTGGAATGGAAGATCAAAAGCAAGGATGAAAGACTCCTAGATTGTTCTCTGAGTCCTGTGCTCAGACCCTTTGGGTTTGCTGGCACTGGCTCGTTCGGGATGTCCACTCTATTCCCTGTGTTCGGGAATCCTGGATGTGACCCTGTGTGGCTGCGAGGTTGACAGTCTGGCTGTAGGGAGAGGCCCGTGTTCAGGGAGGAGCCGGGTATCACGGATTAGCACTTGCCACGTACCCAGCCCCGTCCACTAGGCCTTCCTTTCCTGCCTAAGCTGGAGAACCAAAGGCTGCGTTTCCCAGTCCCCCTTGCAGTTTAGGTTTGGGATGTGATTGGACAAAATCGGATCCGGCTCCTTGCGATTTAGAAGCCGGGATGGGACGGAGGCCACCCTTGCGCTGTGTTTGCAGCAGGGCACAGCCGGGGTGCTCGGCTTTCTGCGGCAGCCTTAGCAGAGGGTCCAGATTCCAGCATCTGGTGTCAAGAGGCATGCGACAGCACTGGACAGCATTGCTGGTGGGGGTGTGTATCGAGCAGGCAGGGGTGGCTCTGAGCTGACAGTTGAGCTGGACGCAGCAGGGCGGTGTTTTCCTGTAGCATCAGGTCGGGCAGGTGGTGCGGGGTGCCCCCTTTCCCTGGGGCAGAGGCGGTGGCTGGTGGTGGGCCAGGTATGCAGCGGTAGCGGTTTTCTGGGAGCCCCGGTTTGGATTCCTGCCTCCCGTAGACATCTGAAGACTGAGTGAGCCCCTTATTTCTTTCCGCTTCAAATATGTAGCTTAGGGGCATCTGGGTGGCTCGGTCGGTTAAGCATCCGACTTCAGCTCCAGTCATGATCTCGCGGTTTGCGGGTTCGAGCCCCACGTCGGGCTCTGTGCTGACAGCTCGGAGCCTGGAGCCTGTTTCAGATTCTGTGTCTCCCTCTGTCTCTGACCCTCCCCTGCTCATGCTCTGTCTCTCTGTCTCTCTCCCTCTCTCTCTGTCTCTCTCTTTTTTAATATTTTATTTATTTCTAGGAGAGAGAGAGAGAGAGAGCGTGAGCAGGGGAGGGTCAGAGACAGAGGGAGACACAGAATCTGAAACAGGCTCCAGGCTCCGAGCTGTCAGCACAGAGCCCGACGCGGGGCTCGAACCCACGAACCGCGAGATCACGACCTAAACAAAAGTCGGACGCTTAACCAACTAAGCCACCCAGGCGCCCCTCTATCTCTCTCTAATATAGCTTGGTGTCTATTTCCAGCAACTGCAAATTGCCAGATATTCAGGTGTGTCCGTGAGGGTGTGTTATCTTAGGCCTTGTTTCAGCCCCATGATGATGTCCCAGCTCCCGTTCTGTCTCTTGGCCCTTCCCCTCCCGGTTCCACGAGAGCAGTAGCTGCATCATCACTGTTCCAGAGCAGGAGGAGACGGGCGTGGCCAGGGCAGTGACGGGGAGCTCTTCTCCTCAGTGGAGGAAAACCTTTCCCAGAAGCCCTGAAGAGACTTCCCCTTTCAGCTCATTGACCAGTAGGTCACGTGGCCGCTGTCCGTAAACATGCTAAGCTAAAGAGTAAATAGAATGGGTGTGTTTAAGCCTCTTTGGGCTTTGAGCTTCCTGGCAGCCAAGGTGAAGAGAGCAGGAGACAAAAGTTACTCAATATTTATTTTCAAAAAAGGAAGGCAGAGCAGTTCTTCTGGGAGACAGAGAGTTTCCTGGAAACCAGCTGAAGAAGAAATTTCTCACACGCATCCCTGTGGAGAGGAGTGTTGAGCAAGCGTTTTGGCAGCCAGAGCCAAAGTGATTTCTGGATGCCTGCTTCTGGTAAGGGCCTAGGGAAGAAAGAACTAAGGGTCTTTGGGGCCCTTTTAGACCCTGGAAAACCTACAGTTTGAGAGTGGCCCTTATTTTGATCACTGTTTCTGGGTGCAGTGGGAGATAAAGTGAGCAGGAATGAAGAATTGCTGGCAGTTATCGAGCCCTGATTACATGTTTCCAATACTAAGGGGAGGTGGTGTGATTATTGCCGTTGGACAGATAAGGAAACTGAGGCATGGTGGCTTGACTTGCAGCTCTGTAGCTCCCCTCCTGCTTCAGGTAAGTTTGTCCTGATTGCCTAATTTTAGTGATAATATCTCTGAAGGAACCGCCTCATTCCTCCTGAGGATAGAGTGAAATGTGGAATGTGAATGCTCTTCAGAAAAAATGGTTTCTGTGCAGTAGAAACTTTTTTGGTTTTTCGTTGTTTTTTTTTTTAACATTTATTTGCGTAACCTCTACACCCAATGTGGGGCTCAATCTCATGACCCCGAGATCAAGAGTCACATGCTCTTCCGACTGAGCCAGCCATGTGCCCCAGTAGAATGGTTTTTAAATGCAGTTGGATCCTTAGGCGACTTGTAAAACTAGTATGTCCTATCTAGAAAAAATCATGTGTAACAGTGAAGCTACTTGCAAAGGCCTCATGCTCTCTGTCGTTACAGCCTCGGGGGCCGGTGAGTGGCAGTGGTTACACGTCTTTACTTCTGATGATCTTTCTGATCATCACTGATCTTTTTATCTGACCTCTTGCCAATCTGGTTAGAAGGCTGCCATTTAGCTCTTGGAATTTGGCCGTCAGGGGACTCATTTGGGGAGGAGGGAGAGCCTCTCCTTGGCTTTCTTGCTGTGTGCTTCTTGCATCATCAGTTTGATCTCTTGATCCAGGGCTCAACCCNTGCTCCCTCCTTTTCAGGCCTGAGACTGGTTTACTTAAAACCAGATAAGTTAATCCATAAATCCATTTTACTAGGGATGGGGAAGTGGCAGTGTGTTGCAATGCCCCGGAAGCGAGTGACTGAGCCAGCTCACTGTGGGGGGTGGGGGGCTCCTTGTCCTCAGTTTCCTCATCTGAAAAGTCTGGATAATGGCGGTCCCTCCTCTTGGGCCACTTGAGGATTCAGGAGAGGATATGCGCACACGGAGCTTAGAGCGAGTGCTCCGTCAACGTCCAGAGGGGCTGGGGCAGCAAAGCAGGATTTCATTCTCATTTTTGTTTTGTTTTGTTTTTTTTGAGTTGAGATAGCATCCTGCGACCTTAGCTCCGGCTCACACCTGGTGTGGGCTGAGCCTCCCGCAGAGGGACACTCTGGATGCAGGCTCCACGGACTTTTGTGTGAAGCTCGCGGCAATAAAAAGAAATGCATGTTCCTAATAAGAAAGAAACAGGGCACGCTCGGCTTGCTGGCTCAGGAAACCCTGATTAAGGAGACCCGGCAGTTGCCCACTCACCCACGAGGGGACAGAAGGAAACAGGAGTGAGGAAACATAAAATTATTACTAATAAAGGAAAAAAAAGGAAAAGACCATAACCACAGTTTCTCCCGTGTCCCTCTCGCCCTTCCCGGGATGCCTTGCGCTCCAGCGGCTGTGGCCTCTCCCCTTTGGAGGAGCCCCCCCCCCCCACCTGTTCTAGAAGAATAGTTGCATAAAACGCCCTTCAGGTTATCAGGTTACCTTTGAAGAGGCAGACACCTGTCCCGGGTAGTGGAGGCTGGTGGGTGGGAGAGTCAGGCCAGCCGGCCTGGGTTCAAGTCCCAGCTCGCTTGCTGACCGGCCATGTGTCCCTTCCCAGCTTGTGCTTCACTCTCCTCTGTAACAAGAGAGTTGTCTTGAGGATTAGCTGGGTTTGTGTCAAACACTCAGAATAGTCGCGGGCACGTGGTAAGCTTGTGCCTCTTCCGTACGCGTTAGTGCTGCTGCAGGGTCGAGCGCACTGTGTGCAGATCCCCAGCCCTGACCATGGGCACCTTGGCGCGTCGCCTCCTTCCTGTGTGTCTGCTCTTCAGTGCCAGCGCTGACCCGGATTCAAGGATTCTGGGGAGTCCGAGGGCCGGCTGGGCTCTCAGCGGAGCTAGGGTGGAAGCAGGCGCCCCCTCTAGTGTCCTTGGCATTTCAGGTGTATTTGGTAAGTGGTCCTTGGTCAAGGCCAAGGAGCAGCTTCCCGTGCTGGGTTCAGGGACCGTCCGTGGTCCCTGGACGTTGACAGAGAGATCAGGTCTAGGCCTGTGTGACGTTGGGCTTCCAGGCCCTGCAGTCAGGCCAGTTATCAGAGTCCCATTTGAGCAGCTACAGCCCCCCTCGGGAGGCGGGAAGGGCTGGTGGGTGGGCATGGATGAGGGGAGGGGAGGAGGTGGCTGAACTGCTGTGTGAGGCCGGCTGGCCCACGGGCCGTTGATGAAGCCCCATCACCCCGGGGGTCACGCTCCCCCAGTTTGCGAGGATACTGGGGTGCAGAAGGCATGTGGTCACAGGAGCCCTGAGCCCGGGCATGGCAGGCTGGCGACCTCGCTGGGTGGCTGTGTGTGAAGTCAGATACCTGCCTGGGGCGTGCAGGCTCCATTCTGTGACTTTCGTGCATGGTGCTCGCTCCTGCCCTAGGCTGCCGAGCTTTCGACCACAGGGAAGCTGGTTTTCCAGGACCCCAAGTGGGCCCCAGAGGGCGTCTCTGGCACTTTGCTGTACCTGCCAGGCCATGGGCATGGAGCAGGGGACGCTGTACTGGGCAGTTAGCAGACAGCCTGATTTCTGAGTTTCTAGAAGCAGTTCCCCTTTACCGGGTCTCAGAAATAACCGAGTAAGCACATCTCCCCAGGGGAGGAACTCCTCCTTGGTTCTGGGTGTTGAATGTTTGGGGAAGGAGACTCTGTGAAGCTTTGGCCCCCTTTCTTTGTCAAGTTCATGTCTGGGCAGAGACAGCATCACGTCTCAGTCTCCCACCACTGTCATCCGCAGGTCTGTCAGATGAACCACCCTGAACCCCACTTTTGTGTAGTATCCCTCAGGCCTGAATGTCATTGCCATTGCCAACCTATGAATGGGACCTGGTCCTTATCTTAATGTATTAGTTCAAGTACATGGCTGGCTGCTGAAAGGAGGGAGAATGGCATGACTGGGGTGGAAGCTTCTTACTTGGGAGCAGAGCAGGCTGGGGGCGGGGTGGCTCTGCTGCATTTGGACCCTGGTTCCTCCCGGCTTCTTGCTTCGCTACCTGCTACAATATACTCCACCACCATGGCTATCTTCCAGCCTGTGACAAGAGCGAAGGGAAGGAGAGGAGAGGAAGTTCTTTTCTTTCAAAGGAATAATGTAAAAGTGGGGCACACCAGCCATATTTAGTCACGTGACCACAGCTGGAGCAAAGGATGCTGGGAAACGGAGTCTGCAGTTCGGCAGCTCAGTGGTAGCTAAACTGCATTCCCGTGGCTGCGAGCAGCATGGGCTGGCATCCGTGCCCTCCCCAGGTGTGTTTCCAGCACCCTCTTGTTTAGCACTTTGTGGGCTCTGTGCCTTGGTCCTTGGGCCTCCCCGAGCTCCAGACAGACCTGTGGCGCCCTCCTCCCCCACCCGGTGCCTTTCCTGACCCCGCCGCCTGGAACCTCACAGAGGGTCGGCGAACTTCACACACACTGACGTCTTAGCATCGATGGCCGCCTAGAGTTTGGGATTTGTTTCCATCTGTAGTCATGTCTGCAGCTAAAGCAAGTGCTGTAAGAATCCTGCCCCACTGATGTTCACCCTGTGTTTATCACCTGCTCCACAGGCATTTCTTGAGCACCTGCCGTGTGCCCAAGAGTGTTACAAGTGCTTGAGAAACAGTGGCAGGTGCTTAATAATGTGGGTAATGCTTTCTGTCCTTATAGAAGTGGCATTCTAGTGGGAGAGATATAATAACAAGTCAAGACCTAAATGAGGAAGAGATAGGCAACCCCTCCACCCCCAAACTCCCAACAAGAACTGAACCGAAATAAAACCATATGCCAATTGGGTCCGATGGGTCATTTCCCTTCCCTGAGCCCAGGTCTCCCTTCTGTGAAATGGGCATCTTGAGATGCTCTTCCCGGCATTGTTCTGGCGTGTTCCGCAGATAGAAGCCATCGATCAGACTGTTTGGATTTTCTGTCCGCTGACAGATTTGCCTGCAGTGGTGCATTTAGGGTCTGGGGTGTGAGGAGGCAGAGGTAGGCTCTGTCTCTGGGAAGCAAGGTGTTCTCCCAGATTGGCCAGCTCATACCCTGTGCCATTGTCACTCTCCCAGGGCTCTAACCTCACGGACATCTGTACCCAGCTCCTCCTGCAAGGGACTCTGTTAAAAATCTCTGCGGGCAACATCCAGGAGAGGGCCTTCTTCCTCTTCGACAACCTCCTTGTCTATTGCAAGCGGAAATCCAGGTGAGTTGCTGGGGGAGGTTGGGGGCGGGGCTGGAGGCAGGGATGGGGTGAGACACTGACAGCTTTCTTAAGGGGACATCGTAGGCTTGTCACTTCCCTCTCCTGGCCTCCCTTTTCTCGTCTTAGCTGAGAGTTTGTTCTAGACCAGCGCTGTCTAATAGAAATATAAGGTGGACCACATGAGTCATTTAAAATTTTCTAGCCGTCACATTAAAAAAAGCAAAAAGAAATGGGCAAAATGAATTTAAATATTATATTTTGTTTTTCCCAGTATATCCCTAAATATTATTATGTTCATGTATATAACCAACATATAATCAATTTTTGAAAATTACTAAAGAAGTATTTTGCGTCTTTTTTTTTTTTGGTACTTTCATTAAGTCTTCAAAATCTGGTGTGTATTGTACACTTACAGCACGTCTCAATTTTTCCTACTTGTTTCAAGTGCTCAATTGCCACATGTGACTTGTGGCTGCCATATTGGCCGATGTGGGTCTTGATGGTCGTAGAAACTTGGAAATTCTTTTTGACACTAACACCCTGTGATTCTAAGACCCAGTGGTGGGAGATCAAGGGCAGAAGGCTCTTGTACTATTAAGCTTGCTGAGGAAAAGGATAGTATCTTTGTCACCTTTGTATCTTTCACAGGAGTGAATGGATGGGCGAGTGAGTGGGGTTTTAGAAGATAAGCGGTTGGTGGTTGAAGGGAGGTAGGGAGGATGGATGTGTGAATTGATTTATGGATGGATACATGAGTAGATGAAGGAGCAATGAAGGAGGTGAGTGGTTGGAGATGTAAGGAGAAGGCTGGATGGAGAGATGGACAGAGGCTGGGGGCATGTATGGGTGTTTGGGTAGTTGGAGATGTGGATATGAGGACACGATGAGCTGACAGAGGTGTGTTCAGATGAGTGGTGAGTTGGGGCCTTTGTGTACGAATGCTAAGTGAATGGGAGGGATGGTCATAAAATGGGAGATGGTCAGGTGGGTGGATGGATGGATGGATGGATGGATGGATAGGTGGATGGGTGGATGGATGGATGGTTGGATGGATGGATGGATGGATGGATGAATGGATGGATAGTTGAGAGTTGCTGGAGTGGTTGGATTCTGAGATGGAGGGTTGGATAACTGGATGACCGAGTGGTTGGGTGGCTGGAGAGAGGGAGAGTTGGGGATGGAGGGGTGTGGGGCATGAGTGGCTTGTTGGCTGGGCTGGGTAGATTGATAGACTGAGAGTCCGTCTTTCAGTTTTTTTGAAGACAGTCTCAACCCAGCCCTTCTGAATCCTCCTTCCTGTTACCTTGTTCATGAAACAGTGACTTTCTAGAGGCTTCTTCACTCCTTTCATAAAAGCTGAGGCTGAGGGGAGGTCCAGACCCTGTGTCCTCTACCTTTCTTTGTGGTTCTAGGCATGTCCCTTACTGTCCCTGAGCCTCAAGGAGCCTCATTTTCCTGGTCTGTTTCTGCTGCCCTCCTAAGGTGGTGGCAAGGAACCTTTCCATAGGATGAGCTGTGGTGTTCCACGCATGCGTGTGAGCTTTGCTTTCTCCTCCAGCCTGACCTCTCTGAGCCTCAGTTCTCTATTCTGTAGAATGGGGATGATTAACCCCCTTCTTACAGTAGTGTTTGGTTTAGAGCCAAGCTCCTTACATTTGAATCCCTGTTCACATTTCTGTAGCCTTGTGACTTTGCCTCTGTTTGCCTCAATTCCCTCATCTGTAAAATAGGGAGAATTATCGTATTTATCTGGAAGAGTCATTGTGAAGAGCAGGTGTGTTAAGCGTGTCTAGCACGTAGTAAGTGCACAAAATAAGGGTGAGCTGCTGTTACTGTTCACTCACCCCCATACCTGTCCACTCACAGGTGCAGCACCAGGCTCTTCTACAGGCCCCTTCCCCTCTCCCCTTCCTCCCTGTGCTGGTTTGGTCCCCCATTAACACCCCCTTTCCCTTCCTCCTCGCTTCCCTCGTGTTCTCACCAGGGGCCATCCTGACAGCCCTCCCCCTTCCCTGCCAGCTGCCCTGGGCTGTGTGAAGCAGGCACTTTTCCCAGAACACTGGGGTTTAGAAAACAGAATGTCCCTTCAGGCCTGTGTGACCTGCTTTGGCCCCAGTGAGGCCCTTCCTCCATGGGCGTAGTCACACCTGTCGGAGCTGATTCTGCGGGTGCCGGATTCCAGGTGGGCCTTCCAGGGCTGGCCCTGCTGCTGGCACGAGATGAGCTCTTCTTCCAAGGCTGTTCCCTGCCTCGGATCTGGGGCGAGCAGGCTGGCCGGAGGGGCAGGGCACATCTGTCTCCCGAGACGNGGGGACCAGAGGTCTGGGCAGGGGCGGCTGGAGCTCTCGGCCCCACTGATGTGCTCACAGGAAACGCCTGCTGCGGCTAGGTGTCTGCCGGCTGTTTTGTCTCTGCCTGGGTCATGCGGGGCACCGCCCGTCCGGGACTCGGGTCAGGGAAGGTCTCTGACTCACAGTGCTTCTGGCCTAATTCAAATGTAGAGGCTCCTTGGATGTCAGAAGCGCCAGGAGTGTTGGAAGAGCCCACCTCCCCATTCTTCAGAATGGGAAACTGAGCCCCCAGGAAGGGAACCCGAGAAGAGCTAAGTTCCTAATGTCTCAACAGCCTGTCTAGCATCTCGGAGGCGTCAGCAGCACGTAGCGTAAGGGCACAGCAGCCTTGCTGCGTGGCCTTGGGCAGGTTATGTCAGCTCTTTGTGCCTCTATTTTCCTATCTGTGAAATGGGGTTAAAAGTAGTCCCCATCTGATGGGATTGTTTTTGTAGATGAAGTAGGATAACACATGTAAGCCTGGCTTATGTATGTGAAGGAGAAGAAATACCAGTCTGTCTTCATGCCGGTGTCTCTGGGACTTTCCATCACAACTCCCACCCCAGACCCTTTGCTCCTGGAGTCTTCCTCGTTCTGAGTAAATGGCACTAACCATTCACCCAGGAGCCGAGGCCGGAATCATAGTTGACCTTGATGCTGACCTGCCTCACCCCACACCCACTTCATCAGCAAGTCCTTTCAATTCTGTCTCCAAACTCTGTCCAGAACNAAATTTTTTAATAAGATTTTTAAAGCTGTTTTTATTTATTTTTGAGAGAGAGCATGAATAAGGGTGGGGTGGGGGGCCAGAGAGAGAGGGAGGATCCCAAGCAGGCTCAGTGCCGTCAGCACAGAGCTCGATCCCATCAACTGTGAGATCATGACCTGAGCTGAAATCAAGAATCAGATGCTTAACCAACTGAGCCACCCCGGTGCCCCTAAATGATTGTAAAATGTACACGGAAACACAGAAATAACTATGACAGTTTTGAAAGTGGACAAAGCCAGGGGACTTGTACTGCTGACACCCAGGTTACTGTACAGCTGCATTAATGAAGACGGTTTAGTGCTGCGGGCGCCGAGGTGGCTCAAGCATCTGACTCTTGATTTCAGCTCAGGTCATGATCTCACTGTGGGTTCAAGCCCCACGTAGGGCTCTGCATTGACCCTGCAGAGCCTGCTTGGCATTCTCTCTCTCTCTCTCTCTCTCTCTCTCTCTGTCCCTGCCCTCCCTGGCTTGTGCTCTCTCTGTCTCTCTCAGAATGAATAAATAAACTCTAAAAAAATTATTAAAGAAAAAGGGAGGGTGCACCTGGGTGGCTCAGTCAGTTAAGTGTCGACTTCAGGTCAGGTCATGATCTCACAGTTCATAAGTTTGAGCCCCAGATCAGGCTCTGTGCTGACAGCTCGGAGCCTATATGGGATTTTGTGTCTCCCTCTCTGTCTGCCCCTCCCCCACTCATGCTCTGTCTCTCACTCTCTCTCAAAAATAAAAAATAAACATAAAGAAAGACAATGTAATATTGGTGTAAAAACAAATAGTTTGGTGGAATAGAATGGTGAGTCCAGGAGCAGACTCCCTGCCCCTCCGTGAAAATGCTCATTTATTTGAGTTTCAACAAAAAGAGCCAGTGAAGTTCAATAAATGATGCTTGGTCAGTTTGATATCCAATGGAGAGGCAGAGGGGGGGAATAAGTCTTGACACTTAGCTCACACAATATACCAAAAATAACTTCAGATGGATCATAGATTAGATGTGCAGGGTAAAACCATAAGGTTTCCAGAAGAAGGCATAGGAGACTGTCATTGTGATATGGTGATAAGGGAAGATTTCTTAAATAGGACAAAAAGTGTAGTTCTAAAGGAAAAGAAGATTCAACAGATTATGTTAAAATTAAAAATTGCTCCTCAAAAGACACCAGGAAGAGAGTAAAAAGGTAAAACCTATGGACTAGGGGTCTTGGCCACGGAAGTGACAAGGGACACGCATCCCAAGCATAGTAAAGAAGTCCTGGAGCCAAGTTCGACTCTCTGCCTATTTTTTTATAAATAAAGTTTTATTGGCACATGGCCACGCCCATTGGTATTGCCTGTATACTTTCATGCTGCAAGGGCAGAGCTGAATAGTTGATGTAGACCATGTGTCAGGCCCACAAAACTGAAAATGTTTACTATCTATCTGACCCCTTTCAGAAAATGTTTGCCAAGTCCTGCTATAAATCATAAGGAAAAGAGAGCCTAACGGAAAAATACGCAAGGGGTAGTTGTTTCACAAAAGGCCCTGGCCCACCGGGCGGCATGGGCAGTAAACATGGATCTGCTCAGCCTCATTGCTCTTCGGGCAAGTGCAGGAGAAATGGTTAGTGGGCCAGCACTGCGTGGCCACCGGAACGGCCACAGTGGGCCTTAAAGACAGAGGCTGTGGAGTCACTGGATTGTCCCCGCTCTGCGGAGGCGGGAGAACTGGTGCAGCTGGTTAGGAAACGGCATCTCTAGGGAGGCCGCCCGTGTGCCCTCCCTGTGGCTCCGCAGCTCAAGCCCTGGGGAGATAACCCGCAGAGTGTGCACGCTGGCCTCCAAAGGACACGCACGCCAGTCACAGCGACACCAACCTGGACACCCCTGTCCCCGTCACCCTTTGTCGTTCCGTGTGTGTCAGGTTCCAAACCAGGGCCAGCGAATCCAGGGGGTCAGAGGCCAGGATGCTGGTGACCCTTGCAGGGGGAGTGTCCGGCAGAGGGCCCCGTAGAGGGTCCTGGGGGTGTTTAAAGTGATGATAAGAGTGTGCCCACTCCGTGAAAGTGAAACGAGCCACGTAGCTCATCGTGCATTTTTTCCTGTATGGCTTTTATAATTAAAATTTTTTTTCCAATGTTTACTTTTGAGAGACAGAGCGTGAGCAGGGGAGGGGCAGAGAGAGAGGGAGACACAGAATCTGAAACAGGCTCCAGGCTCTGAGCTGTCAGCACAGAGCCCAACACGGGGCTCGAACTCATGAACCGTGAGATCACGACTGAGCCAAAGTCGGACTCTTAACCGACTGAGCCACCCAGGCGCCTCTGGGTTTCATAACTTAATAAAAAGTCATAGAGGCGCGTGTATGTGCACACACGTATAGGTGGGCATAGATGCAGAGAGGGCACACCCTGAAACCAGAGCGTGGTCTCCGTGCCCTTCTCCACAGGCCGCCAGGCGTGGGCGTCCTTTGTAGCAGATCAGATCACGTTAGTGCTCCTCCCAGACCCTCCCCGCGGTCCCCGCTACACACTTGCAGGAGGAGCCCGTCTTCACCACAGCCCCCAGGACCCTGCGGGACTTGCCCGCGCGGCCGCTCCGACCCCTTGCCCTACACACGCCCTCAGCACCAGCCGGCTCGCTGCTCCTTGCCACGCGGAGTTGTCCCTCCGCCTGGATGTGCCTCCCTAGATGCCCTCCCTCACCTTCCCTAGGCCTCTGCTCCAAAGCCACGTCTTCAGTGAGGCCTCCCCTGACCACCTCTCCCTCCTCTGTCCCAGCTAAAATCTGCACCCCACCACCTTCCCCAACCCGCTTCTTGCTTGGTTCTTCTTCTCCTCCTCCCCTCCCCCTTCCTCTCCTCCTTCCTCTCCTCTGCCTCCTCCTCCTCCTCCTCCCCTTCTCCTTCTAAGCCTCAACTGTTTTATTTTAATCAAAAACATACACATTGCATTCAGTAAACATTCTTTTCATATGCAGCCAAGGTCTTTTTGAGAGCAAGTTCACTCTTAACATAAAAAACAACTTACGCTTATCAAAGTCTTTCCAAAGCAGTCAACCTAATTTTCAGAGCGACAGCTCTCTTTCCACGTGCCTGTGTCCTCCCTTACGCAATCCGTGCATGACAGGTGCACGCTGGGCAAACAGATTCGGGAACATCACTCACCAGCTGGCGCAGAGTGGCCCTCCCGCCCCGAGCGTTCATCCTCTGCTTTATTTTAACCACAGCGTTTGGCACTCCTGACGTAACGTGTGTTTGACTTCTCTACTTGGCATCTGTCTCTGTGTCCCCTGGCCCCTTATGGTGGAGGATGAGATCTCAGAGGCTTTGTTTTATCCGCTTCTGCAGCCCCAGCACCTGGCGGAGTGCCTGGCACCCAGCAGGTGTTCTCTGAGTGCTTGTTGACTGCACGGGTGAGCGCTTCCCCTTGGCCCCAACTTGGCATCCTCTCCATAGGAAGCACGGTCGGAGGTTTGTTGAGTGACCGAGTGAGCGACACACTGAGCTGAGTGAGGGAATGAATGGTGGGCAGGCGGATGTGGATGGCTGTGTGGACCACCGACTCCGGGCGCCCTCCCTCTCTGGTCTGACTTCAGGAAGCTTCCCTTTGTGAGACCCTCTGAGAACCCCTGCCCACTTTCTAGCCCCAGAGGAACGGGTTTCTGCCGCTTCTCGTTCCTTTCTCATGAGCGTCTGCTATCAGCTGAAAGTAGCTAGCTCCGTGAGGCCAACGAGACGACTAGATGTTTTCCAGATGGGGAACTGGGGCTGGGAGTGGAGAAGTGTGGCTTGTTCAAGTCATCCAGCCACCAGCCGAAAACCCGTGCTTCTGAGCTCAGTGCAGCGCCTCCCATCTCTGGGCCCCCTTCTGTACCACCGCTCTGCTTCCCTTTGCTCGGCCGAGCCCCCGTGAGGCGAGACATGGGGTTATCGACTTCCTGTTGTCTTTCAGGGTCACTGGGAGCAAGAAATCCACGAAGAGGACCAAGTCCATCAATGGCTCCCTCTACATCTTCCGGGGTCGCATCAACACTGAAGTCATGGAGGTGGAGAACGTGGAAGACGGGACAGGTAGAGCCCGGCCCCACCTGCTCTGTGGCACAGTCTCTGTTTGATCTTTTTCCTTGTATTTGAAATGTACCCTACCTAAGGAAAGTACCCGAAACGCACGCACATCAAGGGAACACTTGGGTAGTCACGGTTCAAGCTAATAAGTAAAACACCGTCTAATGAAAATTTGTTTAAAAACTTTGCTGAAAGGGTTATCTCATTATATGCATACTAAATGGCTTCAAAGATACACATGTAGTTATATATAGATTTAGGTATCTGTTTAAAGGGTCAACAAAATTGTATATTCTTTTGCATCTTGCTTTGTGTTTCTGCACGGTGTTGGCTTCCGCTGCTCTGTAATATTCTCTTGTGTGGATAGCCCGTAGCTCATTCATTCCTTTGGTGATAGATATTTGGGCCATTTCCGCTGTTTGCTATGATGAACATTGATGCTGTGAGCAGTCTTGTGCACCCCTCTTTTTGTGCATGTGTCCTTGAACTTGGCTAGAGCAGGAGTTCCTAACCGGATTTGAGACACTGACTCCTTTGACAGTGTCACGAAACCTGTGGACCCCTCTTCAGATTTAGGGTATGGCCAGCTTCAGCTTCCCTGATGACGCCTGCCTCTTTTCAAAGACGTTGGCCTCTTCCTGTCCCAGCCAGCTGTGCGTGAGGGCCCTCGACTTGGCGCTGTTGGGCTGGTGCTCAGTTTTAAGTAGCCCAAGTGCCCCCAACGAGATGGGCAGGGAGGCTGGCACACATTCCCAGGCTTTGGGGCTCCTGCGTTTGTAGCCGGACTGTGAGGTCTCGAAGCCCCTGTAATTGAGGGGTGGGAGGGGTCCTTGTTTGCAGATCTCCCTTGCCCACCGGAGAATGGAGACGAGAGGGAGTGAGCATTTGCAGAGTTATGTGTTCACCTCTCATACCCTGATCCTGTCGATGCCCGCCACCCCCTCTTTCTGGAGCGAGATGCACTGGTCCCGTGACCTTGCTTGCAAGTGTGTGGTGGGGAGTGTTCCGAGTTGTGTGACCGAGTCTGCGCTGACCCCCTTTGCCTTCTGGCTCCGCCAGCGGATTACCACAGCAACGGCTACACCGTCACCAATGGCTGGAAGATCCACAACACGGCCAAGAACAAGTGGTTTGTCTGCATGGCCAAGACGGCGGAGGAGAAGCAGAAGTGGCTGGACGCCATCATCCGCGAGCGGGAGCAGCGTGAGAGTGAGTGGGCCCTCTCACGTCCCCCCACCCCTCCCCCGAAGAGTGTAGCTTTGGGGGCTTTCCTGGGATTCTGGGGGGTATGTATGACTTCCCCAGGCTGGTCACTTCTGCGGAGTGAGGACTGTGTTCTGGAAGCAGGTCATTGAGGGGCCAGGGAGCTCTGGGACTATGTTATAACTCGGTGATCTCTTGGGTCACCTGAGGTCGTTTGTTAGAGCCCACTCGACTGATGGTGAAACTGAGACCCAGTGGAAGGGACTTGCCCAAAGGTATGTCGATATGGTTGCTGTCCTGGGATTCTTGGCACCCTTGACCCTTGAGGGCTGGTAGCCAGGATGCTCCCTACATGCCTCTGGCTCCCCTCCCCTCCCCCCTACGGATCTGTTATCTTCCATTGGGGTTCTTTGTGCT
The DNA here is from genome assembly GCF_008692635.1 of Crocuta crocuta. Taxonomy (NCBI): domain Eukaryota; kingdom Metazoa; phylum Chordata; class Mammalia; order Carnivora; family Hyaenidae; genus Crocuta; species Crocuta crocuta. Next base: position 8,498,285 of record NW_027532250.1, read on the forward strand.
GGAGACACAGAGTCTCCATCTGGGATGAGGGTCCTTGGGGGCTGCTCAGGCTCCCTGGAGGAAGCTTGTATGCCCTGCAGGGCTGGGGGTGGTGATCGGGTGGGGTTGGGCCAGGCGCTGGATTATTGTGCAGAGACCACCAGGCTGGGAAGAGGGCACCGCGCTGTGTCCAGGCGCAAGCTACTCAGTGACGTCTTCTGATAAGTGGGGATAGAAGTCCCTGCTGCAGAGGGCGGTAATGCCGCTATGTGAGGTCTGCAGTGGACCCTCCTCCCTCCCCCTCCCCCCTTTGCCGAGGAGGAAACACGTATGGTTTTCTCCGGATCCGAGACCTTCCACTTGGATGTGTCCTGTGTCATACACCTCCCCCACTTGCCACGTTGATCAGAAGGCCTAGTTTCCACCCCATCTTCTGCCCCAAACCTGTACGTTCTTCATCTCAGTCCCTGGCTCCTCCATTCGCCTGGGGGCTCAGATCCAAACTCCTGGTGCCCTCCCTGATGTCCGCCCACTCCCCAAATTCCACTGGTGAAGCCCCTTTCCCACGCCACCTTATATGTGCCAGATCCGCCTGGATCTCTCTCCTCTTTACTCTCTCCCCCACTCGCCCCCCTGTAAGTCACCATCCTCCCTCAGGAATACCAGCCCAGCATGGCTAGGTCTGTTGTTTTGGTTTGTTTTGTTTCCTGGAGAAGCTAGATTCTAAGTTCTCAGGTGACATTTCTTGATTTTATATATTGGGTCAAAATTTATTCAGTCGGCCTTAGGCCAAATAAACAGGAGCACCTGGCTCCTGGCTGGGAAAGCTTGTTGAGTTCTGAAACAGAGCAGAGCTGCGTGTGTGCTCAGGACCAGGGGTGGGGTTCAGGGGTGTGGCCTGGGGGTGTGGCCTCATCTGGGTGTGGCTGATCAGTGTCCTATGGTTAGAATGGAAGCTGCAGTGAGTTGGGGGGTATTTGCCATCCTGTATGTAGGGTGTGGCTTCAGGGGGCCTCAGTCTTTAGAATCTAGTGTTGTTCAAACCTTGACCTCAGGGCAGGGCTTACAGGGGTGGTGCCTTCTGTGATGCTGAGCACAGATCTGGAGACAAACTTCCTGGGTCTGAATGCTGATCCCACCGCTGTCTAGGTGGGTAACCTCAGATGGACAGGTTGATTTCTCTGGGCCTCGGTTTCTTCATTTATAAAATGAATATAATTTTGCCTTAGAGGTTTCTTGAGGACTAAGTGTCATAGAGTAGGCACCTATGGCACTTTCTCTTAATGTTTGTAAGTGCCATTGTTGGGAATGGACGGGGTCCAAGTAGAAAATGTGGGGCAGGGATCTGGTCAGCGTTCTGTATGTATTGTTTAGAGAAATGGGCAACTTTTTACCCCTGGAAGGAAGAGCTCAGAAAGGTCAGGCTTCCTGATAACCTCTGACTTTGGAAACCCCTTCTCAGGTTGAAGGGTTGAATAAGCTTGACTGCTTATTACCCCGGGACTTGACCTCTCTGGGCCTCAGCTTTGCCATCTGTAAAATGGGGGAGAGTAACCACCCTCCCCTACAAGGCTGTGTGCGAAGTCAGTGGCAGGTGCCCAGCACAGGGATTGACATGCAGTGAGTGCTCTCTGGATGGCCCGGGCAGGGGCAGTAGCGGGGCCACCACAGGCCTGCCCCTCTGCTCCCCAGTGCTGGTGCTCCCCGCTGTGCTGACCATGCCCCCTCCGCAGGCCTGAAGCTGGGCATGGAGCGGGACGCCTACGTCATGATTGCGGAGAAGGGGGAGAAGCTTTACCACATGATGATGAACAAGAAGGTGAACCTGATCAAGGACCGCCGCAGAAAGCTGAGCACCGTCCCCAAGTGCTTCCTCGGCAAGTGAGTGGCCCCGCCCAGGCCCCCGCGGGGTCCCTGGGCAGATTCCAGGCAGCAGGTGGGGTGGACTGTGCCCACCCGGCTCTTCCCCAGGAGCCCTGCTGGGCAGAGCCGCTAAAGCACCCCGCGACCCTTGTGCAGCAGACCTCGGAGGTCAGGGAGGACCAGGGCGTCCCCACAGCAGGTCTTTCACATGTGTCCTCCCACAGCTCATTATGTCGTGACCCGGTGCATACGTCCGGTGACACACGATTGGAGCCTGTTTCACACCTACTGTGCTGGACGCACTCTGAAGATACCGGCTCTGTTTCTATCCTGTCCCGTCCTTTGTTTGCTCTTCATTTCCTCATTTGTTTTCATGCTAAGCAAGGTCCGTGACATTGATTTCACAAACCACTAAAGGGTTGCCACATGGATTGGAAAACACTGCCCTCACACTCCGAGGGAAGTGTGTTTAGCACGGGGGTTATTTCAGAGTTGCTGGAGGTGCAGACGCGGGCCAATCCGCCAGGCTGCCATCTCCAAGGACCACAGACGAACCAGCTGAAACAGAGACTTCCTTTCTCACAGTCCTAGGGGCTGGCGGTCGGTTGGTCGGAGATCAGGGTGTGGGCCGGGCCACTGTCTGCCGGGGCCTCCCTTCCCGAGGTACATGTGAGGGAGAAGGGGAGGCTTCTGGAAGCTTTTCAGTATCTGAGAGCCTCCAATTACTTCCTCTGTTCCTTCCTAATAATAAAACATTTTACCCCCTGCCCTCAATTTATAACCAAGGAGCAAGCGGGTCAGAGCACAGGTGTATCTTAAACCCAGATTTACATGTGATTCACCTGGTGGGGGCGGCTGGGGATGGAGAGAGGCGGCACAATACAGGCCCTGTGAAATCGCCAAGCTGTGCGCCGGCTGGCTGTGCTCTCCGCGTGGTGGTCGACGCCAGGGACACCGCGAGCGCCACCCTCAGGGAGCTGGTGGTCCAGCAGGGGACGGAAGTCAGCCTTTGAGGCGTGGACTTCACTTAGAATTAATTCACTTAGAAGTCACCCTAAAGCTTTTTTTAAAAAAAACATTTATTTATTTTTGAGAGAGAGTGAGCAGGGGAGGGGTAGAGAGAGAAGGAAACACAGAATCAGAAACAGGCTCCAGGCTCTGAGCTGTTAGCACAGAGCCTGACGGGGGGCTCGAACTCATGAACCGCGTAATCATGACCCGAGCCAAAGTCGGTCGCTTAACCGACTGAGCCCCCCCAGGTGCCCCCACCCAAAAGCTTTTGAAGAGGCCTTGGATAAAAGCTCCTCTATTATTCTATCTCCATGGACCAGGGGAAAGGTGATTTGGACTAAGAGAGTCACAGTAAAGATGAGGGAAGTGGTCACATTCTGGATCACTTTGAAGGTGACAGCATTTGCTGGAAGGTCCTGGAAGGCTTGAGTTGCCGCTTGCTGAGAAGGGGAAGGAAACAGACAGAGGAGCAGGTTTGGGGGGGTGGTTAGTAGAGCTCAGATGCTCCTTTTGGACAGGTTACTTTGAGATTCCTAGACCCCGGATGGAGGTGCTGACTTCTTACTTGGATATAGATCTTCACTTGGGAAGAAAAGACTGGGTTGGAGAAGTAGATGCAGCGCGTGTGGGTATTTCCATGGTTTTTAAAGCTGTGGGACTGAAATCATGCAGGGAGAGACGAGGCAGGTGGGGGCCGTGGGGCTGCCGGCATCTGGAGGAAGGGCTGGCCAGGGAGCCAAGAGGGAGTGGGCAGAGGGGTGGGAGGCCCTTGGGCAAGGCTGGTGCCCTTGTGCAGCAGACCTCGGAGGTCAAGGGGGATCATGGCGTCCCCACAGCAGGTCTTTCAAATGTGTCCTCTCACGGCTCATTATGTCGTGACCCGGTGCAAGGGTGGTGCCTGAGAAGCAGGTGGAGAGGGTGCAGAGACCCGGCGCAGTGGCAGCCGGGTTTGGATGCGTTCAGGCTGAAGGTCCCGGTAGGCTTTCAAGTAGCGACATTGGCCAGGCCTTGGGAGACCCAGCGTGGAGCTGGGGCAAAGCGCGCCCGTCACGGCCTGAGGCTTGTGGCTGAAGGGGCAGCAGGCAGGGGAGTTGGGGTGGTGGGGTCCTGGGGGGGGTGTCCNGTGCGGCCCCAGCCCTGCAGGAAGCGGGCAGGGGCCGCCTGGCGCCCCTCCATCAGCTAGTCTTTAATCCCTGAGCAGAAAGGAGGTTGTTCTCTCAGGAGGGGCTTCTTCCGGCACCCCCCCCACCCCCGCACTGGGTCAGAGGACCTCTCCGCCTTCTGCCAAGCCCCTTGGGGAGCTTAGTCCAGCCGGATGGGATAACCTGCCTGTGATTAGAGCCTCAGCGGGTGTTCTGTCTCCTCAGGAAGGATTAGGGTAGATTTCTTTTACCGCCCATTTGAAGCAGGGCCAGGATTGGAGCTTGTTTTATAATCACCAGGGCCTTAAGGACCAGACTTCCTGCAGAAGACTCTTCTAATGGATCTCTTCTCCCGTGGAGATTTGCTCTGTGCCCAGCCCCAGCTCGTGACCTTCCTCGTCTCCCACCAGGGCTCAGCTCCCAGGTCCTCTCCTGCAGGAGCATCCTCCGTCCCCTCGTCACCTTGGGTGGAAGGAACCTGTAGCCACAAAGACATGATTATCAAACCTTGCTCCAGGCACTTACCCCCTTATCCCCGTTTTAAGGGTGAGAGAGTTGAGGCCCAGAGAGGGAAGAGGTCCTGCACAGGTCACACAGCCACAAGTTGGGGGCTGGGATCCGAACCCAGGACTCTGTCCCACCCCGTTCTGCTGCACACACCCGTGTTTACCTCTCTTCTGCGCATTTCATTCTTCCCTGATAGTTACTTTCTCCACATCCATCTGCACTCCTCGATGAGGAATCCATGAATACAAAAAGTGTCTGACTTTTCTTGTAACTTCTGAGGGTTGGGCTTTGAGTCAGACTTGGACTCAAGCCCTGGTTCCCCAACCTTCTAGCTTTGTGACTTGGGGCAAGTTTCTTAACCTCTCTGAGCTTCAGTAAATGATCAGTTAATGAGAAATAAGAAAACCTGCCTCACGGGATTGTCCGAGGCCGCAGCCAGAAGATGCACGTGACGTGCTCAGCACGGTGCTGCCGAGAGCAGTGGCCCGTTTCTGCTCTGCGAAGAGGCAAGACTCATGATGAAAATCGAGGAATAAAATCTGTGTATTTGCATGGGGCCTCATGGGAGGAGCATGACATTTGCCCTCTGGGAGCCTCCAATCAGCTGGGCAGACAGAGTTGATCCATCCATTCATCCGTGCTGTTTGCTCGGTGTTTCCTGAGCCCTTGCTGTGTGCCAGCACCGAACCAGACAGACAAACCCAGCTTCATGGAGAGACCTGTGCAGCGGGGACATCGAAAACAGACACCAGACAAACACCAGTTAGGACGGGATTTCAGCGAGTTGATGGATTTTTGTTTTTAATTTAAAAGTTTGTTTTGAGAGCAAGAGATTGAGAGAGAGTGCATGTGTGAGTTGGGGAGGGAGAGAGAGAGAGAGAGAGAGAGAGAGAGAATCCCACCTAGGCTCTGCGCTGTCAGTGCAAGCCCAGCTCAGGGCTCCATCCCATGAACCCTGAGACTGTGACCTGGACGCTCAATCGACTGAGCCCCCCAGGCGCCCCTCCCTGATGGGTGTTGTAAGACATGAATAGGCTGACGTAAGGGGGGAGTGGGGTACTCTTTCAGCCAGGGTGGTCAGGAAAAGCCTCTCGGGGGAGTTGACATTTTAACCAAACTCTAGATGACAAGCAAGAACAGGTCACGAGGTGAGCCCAGGGAACAGCATTCTTGGCAGAGGGAACAGCAGGTGCAAAAGCCCCAAGGCTGAAATGAGCCTTGGGTAAGTGAGGATCAGCCCGAAGAGTGAGTGGCTGGGGAGGGAGAGGAGGCCACGGGGGTTGGCAGGGGCTGTATCAAGCAGGTAAGGGGATGGGGGCTCAGGCTTTATTCTAGGTGCTCAGGGAAGCCATTCAAAGAGCCTAAGCAGAAGAGTGGGATGAAGAATGAGCTTATCACACAGGCCCTGGTGAGGGACTGTCCGAGCTGTAAGAGCTCCAGGGACAGGAATAATGGTGTATCTGGCAGAGGCAGTCAGGGAAGGCTTCCTGGAAGGAGAATGCCTTTGGTTTCCCTCTTGTCAGAGGTTAGCTGTCCTTCAATCATTGATGTCTGCCAGAGTGGAAGCTCTGAGCAGAAGAGGCCTCATCATCTCACCTACCTGCACGCGCAGGTGCAGGGGACCTGTGGGTCACAGCTCATCAGTAATGATTGTGGCCGCAGGAAACTCATTCAGGCAGTGGGGTTACAGGGCTGAATATAACCCCCCCAAACCCTCCCATCCCTACTCTCCTGGAGGAGACTGGAGAGAACAAGGGGATTGCTGTGCTGGGTGGGGATGGTGCACGGGGCCTCAGCTCAGGGGACTGTCCCGGGGGATGGTGAAGACACGACTGGATCCCTTGCGCCTCACGTCGGGCTTGACGCGTGGTGGTGTTTCTGGGCATCAGGAAGGCAGGAGGGATGAAGCTGGGTGCACGCTAACACAGCTGGTGGCCCAGTGCCTGGCGCCCGGGCCTGGCCCCGGCTGACCTTTCTGTGTCCCCAGCTCAGTCCCCAAGTTACAGCTTTCTGAAAGGCTGGATCTTGCCGGCCTTGGTACCCAGCTCCCAGCGACTGGTAGGTTGCTGGACTCCCAACCTTACTTCTCACTCGGGGCTTTTCTCTCTGCTGGTCCCCCCTGCCTAGAACACTCTTCCTTGCACCTCAGTGGAGGTCAATGGCACCCCACTGACCTAGTGAGGTTTGTGCATGTGTTTTATGTGGGCCACATGGTGCTTGCAGGAAACTTTGGATGATAAACCAATGTTTAACAGTTGGAAGATTTCATAGGAAATGCCGAATTTCCGGCTTCTTTTGGAAAAGTGAGATACTCCGGTCTTCCCATGTGGCCACTGTCAGCTGCGCCGAGGGGCGCCAGCACTGGCTGGGGTAGTGTTGCCTCACCCTGTTCCCATGTGAGAGAGGGGTTTTATGTGGTTTTGCATGCCGGGTCCCGGCTTGTGGTTTCACATGATGTGACCATTCACCTGTTAGATCCCCAAGGCCCCTGAGTGAAACGCTTGCCAGATAGGCCCCACCGAGGCCCAGAGAGGAATAGGGTTTGCCCAGATTGGCCCAGCAAGCTGTGAACCTTCCCTGATGCTCTGAAAGGGGTAGGACTCCGCGTGGGGGCAGAAACGTGGGGCCCGGTGGCTCTTCTCTGGGCTGCCCTCCTCCACCCTAGCAGAAGACACTGGGCCACTTCCTGTCCCCCGTCTGGCCGCAGCGCTGCGGGTCGGTGCCAGAGGCGGCCCCAATGGGACAGCTGGGAGGCAGCCGGATGCGGAGTCTCCAGCTTCCGAGAGTGGGCGCTCAGCATCCGTGCGCCTCCCTCAGCTGCTGCCAGCTTTCTCCTGGTCCCTGAGTTTCGGGGCTCGGAGGATGGAACTGGGGGTGGAGGACCCAGAACAATCTCTTCCCCACCCGGGGCTCCCGCCCCACAAAACAGATCCATTTCATCTGTGTTCCCCCCGCCCGGCCCGGGGCTCTCTGCCTCAGCGCACACCACCACCTCCACACAGGCGGGCTTTGCTCAGCCCAACACTGGGAGGCTAAAAATAGCCCTGTCCCCTCTGGCCCTGTAATCGGAGGCGGGACAGCTGGTCTCGAGAATCGGGAGAGCTCTGTGCTCTGGCCAGCTGCCACCTGCTTTCATTGAACACAGATTGCCGGCGGTGGAAACGGCCCCATGGCCGGCTCTGCCTTTCCCTGCTGACTTCGAGGGGGCCGAGCTTCGCACCCAGCCGAGCGCACACTCCAGAGCCAGGCCCCGGGTCTGGCTGAGCCTCTGGCCTGCTGGGCAGTCACGCTGGGTCTGCTTGATTGCCTCTAGCTTGGGAGCACTGTGTCTCCTCGAGACTTTCCTGCTGATCCCAGAACAGTCCTTCTCTTTTGATGGTTCGTTCCTTCCTTTGTTCGTGAAATGAGTATTGGGCTCCGCTGTGCTGCAGACCCTCCTTCTAGGTCTGGGGGTAGGGCTGTAAGACTGACAGAAATCCATCCCTGACAATGTGGAGATGACCTTCTTGTGGGGGAGGTGGGGGGTAGGCACCTGTGTATAAATCTGTAACAGTTCAACTCCAGACGAGTGGCAGTGCTATAAAGGAAGCAAAACCGAGAGCCGTGAGGATCGTGTGAGGAACTGCTTTTGGTGAGAAGGAAGGACTTAACACAAAGAGCTGGGGGAGAGCATTTCCAGGCAGAGGGGACAGCAAGTGCAAAGGCCCCGAGGTAGGCAGGAGTCTGATGTTTTGCTGAGCCGCAGAAGATGGTGGGTGTGGCTGAAACATAAGTGAAAGGTACGGGAGAGGAGATGTGTGAGGATGAGGGGTTTCGCGTGGGGCCCCGTCACCGTGTGGGCAGAGTATGGATCTTTTTCTGAGAGCAGTGGGGACGCCCGCTGGAGGGTTTGACCAGCAAAATGACATGATCTGATCACCGTGCACTATCTTGACTCTCCACAGTCCTCTTTCTGGGCTCTTATTTCTTCCTGCCTGCTTGTGTCTTCCTTCCTGCTGCTTATCCGTCCATGTTGACATCCATCATCCGTCCCCCACCCGTCTGCCTGCTCTCTCTCCACTTAGCATCTCTCCACCCCTCATGCCCCCACCACCCACCTGCCCACTGGTCTCTGCAGTCACCCGCACATTTGTCTGTCAGGTCACCCATTCATCTGCTCACTTTCCATTCACTTACCTCCCCACTCCTGTGTCCATCTGTCCTTCCATCCATTCATCCACTTACCCACTCTCCCTCCCTCCCTCCTTCGCATCCATCCATCCATCCATCCATCCATCCATCCATCCATCCATCCATCCATCCTTCTTTCCCTCCCTCCTTCCCATCCATCCACCCACCCTTCCTTCCCTTCACCCACCCAGTGCACCCGAGTCAGGGCCTGGGGTCTGGTCTCACCCACCCCTCTGCCATTGTTCCTGAGGAAACGCACAAGACCTCAGCACCACCCTAGAGCTGTGGGCGCCCAGCTCTGCTTGCCTATGGGACGTTCTGGCTGTCATTCCTGGGAGTGGGTGGGGCCGAGCCAGTTTAGTGCTGGTTCCTGTGTTCCCAAGACTGGAGAGGTTCTCTCAGCTGCATCCTCTGTTCCTGGCAGTGAGTTTGTTGCCTGGCTTCTGGAAATTGGTGAAATCAGCAAAACGGAAGAAGGAGTCAACTTGGGCCAGGCCCTGTTGGAGAATGGTATAATCCACCATGGTGAGTGGGGGCTGGGCTGGGCAGGCCTAGGGTGGGCATAGGTCGGTGCTATGCTTCCCCAAACTCAGGGGCTACTGCTACATTTCTGTGCCACCGCCCTGGGTCCTGGGCACACTGTAGCCTCAGAACATGGAGGCCCTTGCAGGTCTCACAGGGCTAAGAGCCTTGCACTTACCTAGGACGCCAGCCAAGCAGGGGCATTTGGAAAAATTAAGGGCAGGAGAGAATTGTCAGTCCCTTCAGAACAGGCAAGGGCCATTTGTGGTTTAGTCATTCAGCAAATATTTGTTGAGTACCTGTTGTGTGCCAGGCACTGTCCACGTAGCGGTGAGCAGGATAGTTACCTCTCCATCTCTCGTCTTCATGGGGCCGCATCCTAGTCTGAGGGGGAAGGTGATAAACAAAAGAAGTACCATGTGTGTATACAGATGGCCATCAGTGCCGAGTGGGGGGAGACAGAGCGAGGGGGTGGTGTTCAGGTTTGATGAGGGGTTCGGAGGGTCTCTGAGGAGCTGCCCTGGGAGGGCGTGGGGCCAGGTGGCACCGGGGTTCGAGGCCGAGGGCACAGCCAGGGCAGAAGAATGAGCAGTGTGTGCAGGGAGCCGCAAGGTGGCCATTGTGGCCACGGGGAGGCATAGACAGTGTTAGGAGGTGTGGCCGGGGGCCCGGGTGGTGTGTAGGGGGTGGGGTCCAGGACCTCCCGAGGGAGTGTAGCATCTTTGGCTTTTACTCGGAGTGAGACAGGAAGCTGAGTTCTGAGTGGGACAGGATCCTTCTGGCCGCTGTGTGGACAGCGGACACTCTGATGGTGGCAGGGCGCCCGGCGAGGGGCTGTGGTGTCCGACGGGAGGCGACCATGGCTTGGAGCCGAGTGGAGTGAGGACCATTCATGCTTTGAAGAAAGAGCCCCCAAGATCTAATGGCCCCGTAGCGGGGGTGACCCACAGACGCACCCAGACTGACCCGAGGCCGTTGTGTAGAGAGGGCTTTACAGATCCTGGCGGCGTGGTCCCCACCCCGGCGCCCTCTGTCCCAGTGTCCCAGTGCGTGCTTTGCTCATTGCACCGAGCAGGTGCTGGGCCAGATGGGTCAAGGGCATTTCTGGGCCTCTCAGGAGACCTGCAGGTGCCCAAGCCCCAGGCGGCAGGGCTCAGCAGGGCCCCCCATGGAGCACGGGACCCGGTTTTCACAGAAGAGCCAGGGCAGGGGCTCAGGGAAATCGCACGTGGCGCAGAGCCTTGCCGAGTAGGGGTGATGGTGGTGAGGGTGGGCGTTGGGTCCGTCCTCACTGGCACCCGGGTCCCTCCAGTCTCTGACAAGCACCAGTTCAAGAATGAGCAGGTGATGTACCGCTTCCGCTACGACGACGGCACCTACAAGGCCCGGAGTGAGCTGGAGGACATCATGTCCAAGGTAGGGGCTCTGCCCGGCCTTGACCCCGACCCCACAGTCACTGCCGAGCAGGTCTGTGTCCCGACGGCCCATGCTCTTCCCCCTCCCCCACCCGCCTGCTCTGTCCTGGGACCCATCTCGCCCACTAGCCTGGATGTGGAGGCCCTTGAAGGGTGTGGACTGACCCCAGACCCCCCCTTTTCTCTTTCAGGGTGTGAGGCTCTACTGTCGCCTTCACAGCCTCTACGCCCCCGTGATCAAGTAAGTTACTCTCTCTAAACTCCATTTGCACCTCTGCCTTTCTCAGCTGTGGGGCCTTGGGCCGGTAACTTAACCTCTCTAAGCCTCCGTCTCCTTCTCCAGCAAATGGGGCCAATAACTGCATCTACCCTATACGTTTGTGCTTAGAGTCAAGTGGGTTAATTTGTGGGAGACCCTGCTGTGTGGTGGTGAAGGGGGTCAGTTCTGGAGCGAGTTTGAATCTCAGCCACTAGTCTTCAGTTGTGTGACTTTGGGCAGTTTCTTAACCTCTCAGTGCCTCAACTTTCTCCTGTGTGGCATGGGGATAATCATGAGATTCACCTCAGCCTTTGCACTCGCCTCTGCCTGGAATGCCCTTCCCTTCTCTATTTGCATATTGACTCCCTTTCTTCAAATGTCTCCAAATCAGAGGGGCCTTCCCTGCCCCCCCTTTCTATGCACTATCCTCCTTTCTTCACTTTGGTTTTCTTCTTGAAACTTGTTAGCAGTTGCCGTATTACGTATTTATTTGCTATCAGGATGCTTTCTTCCCCACTAAGGGCAGGGCCTTTGCTCAGTGCTGTGTCCCCAGACCCTTGACCAGTGCCTAGAGCAGTCTGTCCTGTAGCCCTTTTCCACATTGATAGCCGTGCTCTGGGTCTGCACCGTCCAGTACCGTGGACGTGAGTCACATGTGGCTTTCAAACCCTTGAGGTGGAGGGATATGATTTTAAGTTTGGTTTAATATTCATTGATTGACAAGTGGCTACATATTGGAGAGTGCAGGTCAGGGGTGAAGTAACACTCAGCAAACGTTTGTCAAGTGAACATTAAAAGGTAATTAACCTCTCTGGCCTTGGATTCTCCATCTGTGAAATGGGCATAAGAACAGCTCACACCCCTCGGGTTGCTACAAGGATTAAATTTGAGTGATGGCTGGCACATAGTGAGGGCTGCATAAATGACTGCGATTAGTTATTTTCTTTATTATAAAGCTTCCAGTTATGGATGAAGGGACAGAGAGGGTGACCGAGTTATTCTCCAACTCAGATTCCTCTGCCCCCTGTCCTGGTGGCTCTTGTCTACTCCTAGAGGAGTGGAGAGGACCCCGCATTTGCTGGCCTCCGGGGCTCAGGGTCTGGGAACTGCTTGCATCAGCCTCAGCCCCCACAAGAAGGCCTCCCACATCCCCCGCCCTGTTAGCCCCCAGAGAAGGAAGTGGCAGGGGCCAGCACTTAGCGTGCGTGTGGCCTGCTGGGCTCCCTGGTTCCTAAAATCCCAAGACAGACCCCCCCGCCAGCTTCGATGGAGCCCGAGAAATGGTTGGTCTGAGTCCAAGGTTAGCACGGCCTGTGTGCCAGGACTCGGCCGGAATTCAGATGCTGCACAGGTCGGATCGGAGCATTTGCATCGGGAGAGAACCGGGGAGCCTGATTCCCATCTCTGTGCCCCCCCATCTGCTCACTTGCACTTCCTCCCCCCACAGAGACCGCGATTACCACCTGAAGACGTACAAGTCGGTGCTGCCGGGGAGCAAGCTGGTGGACTGGCTGCTGGCTCAGGTGAGTCCCCCGCCCCCTGGGCAGCCGTCCTGCCCTGCCCGGGGCTGAGGGGCCGACCGTGCTGTGGGCCTCTCAGCTGGTTTTGGCTTCTTTGTTTTAACAATTTTTCATTATTTTCACTCATGGTAAAAAATCCACGCAATGCTTACCGTCTTAACTGTTTTCACCATACGGTTCATGGCATGAAGTCCACTGACCTTGCTACGCAGTCACCCCCCCCTCTCCTGAGCTCTTTTCATCTTGCAGAATGGAAACTCCGTCCCCCGGTAAACAGCAGGTGCCCACTCCCCGCAGCCACACTCTGCTTTCCGTGTCTGGGATTTTGGTTGTGCTGCGTGCCCTGTGTCAGCGGCGTCACCGGCCTGCATCCATCCGCCGCGGCCGCCGCTGGCCGGGTGCGCCCGCATAAGGTCCTCGGGCTCCCGCATCGGTGTTTCCTTCCTCGCAAGGGCCGAGTGACATTCCATTCTGCCGTGGGGGACAGGCTGGCCTCCTGCCGAAGCGCTTGTCTACTTAGTCCTTTTTCACACAAGTTCCGGGGGGCGGGGGCTGGGCAGCGGCCTGGAGCATCGGGGCGTCAGCTTTCCTGCGCCTCCAGAGGTGTCCGTGTCCCTTCTACCTGCCTGCCTCCTGCTCCTAGGGGCGCTGACCTTGGGCCAGGCTCCGGCTGGGCTCTGTGCATTGTCCCGTTGAGTCTTCCAACTAAACTCATTTGCAGACGGGGACCTGGGTCCCGGAGAGGCCAGCACTTGGTTCATGGGTACACAGCCCAGCAGCGGCAGAGCTGGGTTAGGGAGGCGCCTGCCTGACCCTCTCCTGTCACACGTCGCTCCTGCGAACTTTTCAGGGACCTCGCGGGAATGTTCATTTGTGATCTGCGAGAAAGAACGCATTGGCTCCAAAGACGAGGAGACAAGTGTGAAATCAAAACGGATAAATGTTTAAACGTGTACAGAGTGCAGCTCCTCCCGTCAGCTTCCTTAATTGTTAAATTTAGCATATTCACAAAAACCTCATTCCATTTGAAAACAATTTGCTGGCGGGGTTTTCTCCCGTCACACAATCCCGATGATTGCCTAGACATCAGAGCCAGTCTGCAAAGTAAACGGTTCTTGGCACCAAATAACTTCAAAAGCAAGTTTAGAAAAATCCTTGAAATAAATGTTTGCAAGCCCAAACAGCGTATTTCCATGTAGGATGCGGGTGCGTTTTAATATGTTGGCTGTGGTGTGGGGACTCTTAAGACCCGGGAGGTGGTGAAACAGCCCTGGATTTTAATTTGGTTTTGCACATCTGGAGCGCACAGAGCACCTAACCATTGGGCCACACTGTGCTCCCAGCAGGGTCCTTGAACCAGCCCGGCACATGTGCTTTGGTTAGAGCGATCCCAGCTCTGTGTCTTCCTAGCTGAGTCATCTTGGACAAGGCCCTTAGCCTCTCTGTGCCTCACTTTCCACACTTGTAAAATGAGGTGAACAACAGTACCTTCCGCTCTAGATAATTTTGAGGATTCAGCGCGCTCATCACTCAAGTGCTTAGAATGGCACCTGCCCAGAGTAACTGCTTGGTAAATGTGAGTCTTATCGTAATTCCTCGTCTCCCGCATGGAGAATTCTAGGGGGCTCCAACTTACATGCAGCACGGAAGGCTGAGGAAATTGTGGAGGGATCTGGGGACAGAAAAACAATAAGATCAGAAACAGCCAGCGAGGAAAAGAGGGGGAGGGGCAGGTCCACGCAGCCCCGCCTCTTGAGTGTGGCCCCACAAGTGAGGGCGAATGGCCCGCTCTTTCTTTCTTCCTTTCTTTCTTTCTTTCTTTCTTCCTTCCTTCCTTCCTTCCTTCCTTCCTTCCTTCCTTCCTTCCTTCCTTTCTTTCTTTCTCTTCCTTCCTTCCTTTCATTTTTTTTTTAATGTTTATTTTTGATAGAGACAGACAGAGTGAGAGCAGAGGAGGGGTAGAGAGAGGAGACACAGGATCTGAAGCAGGCTCCAGGCCCTGAGCTGTCAGCACAGAGCCTGATGCAGGGCTGGAACTCACGAATCATGAGACCATGACCTGAGCCAAAGTCCGGCGCTTACCCGACGGAGGCCCCCAGGCGCCCCAAACCGGGGCCATTTCTTTTGTGGCTTAAGTTCTTTGCTTGCAGAGCTGCCTGGGTTGGGGCTCTCCGCGTGTCTGTGCGCTCCTGTTTCCCGAGCTCCAGCGGGCCCACGGCCGTGTGTCGGCTTCCAGGCGTGATGTGGCCTCTGCCCTGAGTGGCGGAGCCCAGGCCCTGTTGGGGGGGCGGTGGGTTCCCGAGATGGTGCCAAGTCCATGGGTCTGAGGGGTGTTCGGAGATGGGGCGTGCGGGATGCACTGATGTGGGGCAGGATGAGAAGCGAGCACGTGGCCTGGGGCTTCAGTGCCTCGGTGGCTGGAAGTACCCTTCACAGTGATGAGAACCTGGCGGAGGGACTTGTGTGCCTGGGGAACCCAGCGTTCTCGGGAGCGGGAAGGCGGTGCCTTTGGGGCACGCACAGGCCTTCGCAGCAGGGCCGGTGGCTGGGGGGGCCTGGCAGGCCTGGCGCCCAGGTGGCCCCTCTGTTCCTTGTCAGCGTTGGCGGGATCTAAAGTGCGAAGTCAGGAGAGGGTGTGGAGAACTTCAGCCAGAGGGCTCATTAGCTCATGTCTTTTTTCCTCTGAGCACCTACTGTGTACCAGGCACCGGTCTAGGTTCTGGGGACACAGCAGTGAGCAGCATAGACACGGTCCCTGGCCTCACGGGTCTTATGTTCTGGTGAGGCCGGGGGGGACCGTTGATAAATGACAAGAAGTAAAATGCGTCTCTCTTGGCTGGTGCTTGGGGCAGAGTGAGGGGGGGGCCGCGTGGCGGGGGGCATTGACCCTTCACACGGCTGGGGATGGTGCCGCTTTCACGGGGGACCAAGAAAGCTGTGCTGAGTAGGGACATTTGAACGGAGACCTAAGGGAGGTGAGGAGCAAGCCAGGAGGACGCCTGGGGGTGGAGGCTTCTCCTGGGGGGACAGGAACTCGGAGGCTCCAAGTGGGGTGAACTTGGTGTGTCTGAGGGCAGTGGGAGGCGTGGACAGAAGGCGGGGTAGGTGCTGGGGAAGGGTCGCACCACTTCCGGGCTCTGAGCACAGAGGCGACAGCACTGACTTTGGGGGGCTAAGACCCCTCTGTGAGGCATGGGCTGTGGGGCGGGGCGGGGCCGGCAGAAGGGAGCCTGGGGAAGGGGCAGCTTCCAGGACTCCAGGAAGGGGAGGGTGGCTGCGAGCTGGGTGTCCGCGGGGAAGGTGGGAGACGTAGTCAGATTCTAGAGTTTTGGGAGGTGGGCCTAACGGAGTTTGCCGGCGGGTGGATGGGGTGTGGATGGCGAGAGACAGAGAGGAGTCTCCGAGCGCCCAGGTCCGAGGCCGAGCTGGGGGGCTCAGGGCTGCACCCCAGAGCGCTCGGGCATGGAGAGGACCAGCCAAGGCAGCTGCCAGCGTTGGCTTCTCTGCTGGTTGGTGTCAGGCACGTGGGGAGGCCCCGGTCGTGGCCAGTGCCCTCAGAGACGCCGTGGTGTCCTGAAGTGCCCTGGAGTAGCCTGAGTCGTGGCCAGTGGTCCTGGGGGGCTGTCCCCCCTCCCCGGCATCTTGTTGGACGTGGAGGCAGGAGAAGAGTGGTGGAAGGAGGGTCTCAGCTGGCCGTACGTGTCTGTGGGCTCCAGCAGACCTCCGGGGCCCGGCCTGCCCCGAGGACACGTGGGAGCTGACGTGGGAGGCTGACCCCATGAGATGGACTGAAAGGCATCTGGCTTGTGGCTCCAGAGGAGGGACAGGGCCATGTGTGCGGGCAGCTGTGGGGGAGACGCTGGTGATTACGACCTGACCTTGAGGACTGGTTACCGCCAGCCTTGATTTCGAGAGTTATTTCCACCCTGTACCTTTGCAGGAAATTCAGGAAGGAAACCTGTAATTGTGTAGCTGGGGAGGGTAATTTTGCTTTGAATACATCTTCATTTCGAGCTCCTGTATCATTCTGCTCCTTGGAACGAAATGTTGGTGGCAACCCACAGGGTCAGCTGGAGATGCTCTTGGCTGCATGTAACAGGAGATCTGACTTATACGGTAAACACGCTTTCCTCTTATGGGGTGAGGCGTCCTGGGTTCATGGTCGTGGAGCTCAGCAGGCCATTGGCACTCAGGCTCTTCCTGTCTCTCTGTTTGCCTGCCTTCTTGCCAGTTGCCTCCTAACCGTCAGATGGCTGCCACAGCTCCAGGCATCACATCTGGGTGGACCAGCAGCCAAAGGCAGGCAGCAGGAGCAGTCAGAGAGAGCTTTCTGTTCGTTTGGAGGACACTTCCCCGGTCCCCGCCCTTCCCCAGTGGGCTTCCCCTTGGGTCTCTTTGGCCAGATGGGTCCTATGTGCGCCCATAAACCACGACCTGGGGAGGAGGACAGGGACTGATGGGAGTGGCTTAGAAGTCCTCAGAATTCATTCTTTGGGACTGGGAGAGGGGCCCTCTGCCCACCCCTGGGGTGAGTCAGTTCTTTGAAGTCTGAGGGAAAGAGGGTTTTGAGCCCTTCAGTAGACAGGCTGTGACCTGTGTCAGTTCAGTCATCTCTGGGCAGTATCTCATTTAATCCTCGCAACAGCCCGAGGAAAGCACGGTGACTATTCCCATTTGACTGATGAGGAAAATGAGGCCTAGGCTATGTAACTTGCCTCAGGACACACAGGAGTGTGTCACTCCTGTAGAATTGTGTGTGTGTGGGGGGGGGGGCGGTTATGATGCTGTGATAATAGATAATAATAATAACAGCGGTAGGAGTAGTCTTCTGTATTGATCATAGCATATAGCGGGCAGGCTGTGCAGGGAGCATCTCCCAGGGGCAGCAGAGGCCTTGGAAAACCAAGGGCAAATCTGAGAATTAAACAAAATGCCAGGGAGGAAGTGAAGCTTCCCATGGGTCACGGCCAGGGCCACGTAGGGAGGTAAGCCTGGGAAACGAGGCCAGAGCTGCATTCTGCACCTCTCTCTGCTCTGTGGTTTTCCGCCTGTGCTGCCTGGGCTCAAGGATGCCCCAGGCTGTGGCGGTGCAGCGGAGGGCAGGGGGTCAATGGGCCAGGGCAGAAGGGGACAGGGACGGGCCAGGAGCCAGGAGAGCACAAGGGTGCCGGCCTGACAGAAATGTTCCGTGGAGTGCCCACCGCCCCCACCCCCACCCCCACTGTCGGACAGATGGGGAGCGCTGATGGTGCAGGGCTGTCGGCACGGAGGGAAAGGGGCCGGGGTGGGGCGGGGGAAGGACCAGGCTGGCAGCTCCAGCTACTGGCAGAGGGGAAAAAAGCACAAATGAGGACACGACAGGAGCCCTTGACCGCAGCCCTGGGCAGCTACTAACTTGTCCTCTTACAGCCTCAGTTTCCTTATCTGTAAAGTGATGGGGGGGGGGGGGGGGGGGGCTCTGAAAAGATTTCTTTCTCATGGTATAAGCTAGCGCAAGTGCAAGCCCAGCCGAGCCTCAATTTCTTCATCTGCTAAATGGGAACAAAACAAGAGTGATTGCCTCTGGGTTGACCATCAAGATGGAGTGAGGCCGTGCAGGGCCTGGCACGCTGTGGGTCGGTGAGAAGCACCCTGGGCACTGTCATGGGGTCTCACAGTTCGCGGGCTGGGAGCCTTCTGAAGCCCTGTGTGCGTTACCGCTGTGTGATCCGCCCCCCGGCCCCGCTCCGCCACCTTCCTCCTGGATGGCTCTCTGACAGGGACCCCTCAGCAAGAGCAACTCATGTTTATCAGACGCCCCCGGGTGCCAGCTGTGGGCCTGAATCTCATGTGGAGCATCTCATTTAATTCTGAGAACCCTGCAGGGTGCGGACACTACAGTTCCCCCCATTTTAGAGATACAGAAACTGAGGCAGGTGGAGGGGAGTTCAGGATCAGTTTCATTCATTCATTCATTCATTTGTTCGTTCGTTCATTCAATAGAGATTGTTTGTGGCCACCGAGTGCTCGGTGCAGTGGGGAGATGGGTGACCCTGACGAGTGCCATGGCTGCCACGTGGGGCTGACCTTCCAGTGAGAGACAGACCTTGAACCCCATTCACTTATATAGAGGATAAGCCCAAGGGTGGGGAACAGCTGGTGCTGATTGTCCCTCAAGAGCGGGTGCAGCACGGGTGTTGTGCAAGGTCACAAGAGTGATACAGGATAAATATTTGTTGCAAGGAAGGGGGTGAGGGGGGACATAGGGTGTCCTCTGAGGACCAGGAGAAGGGCCCCTCTGAGATGACTCAGGCACTGAGACCTAAAAAGCCAGGGCAGGGCATTCCAGGGGGCGGAGGGAGCAAGTGCAAAGGCCCTGAGGTGGGGGCGCACGTGCAGGGACTAGCGGGGAGGCCAGCGTTGCCGGGTCCCCAGCACGGGGGCTAGTGGGCGGCGGGCGGGGGAGACGAGGCAGCATGGCGGGGCAGTGGCCCAGGCCAGTGTGTGCCCATGCCTTCCTCCGGGAGGGGAGAAAACGGCCACCTGAGGTTTTCCCGCAACTTGGGATGTGGGGTGGGGGCTTGCGGTTCAGACGTCCAGGGTTGGCGTAAGAATCCTGCCGTTGTTCTAGCTTTAGGAACCTCCCTGTGTGTCACCCAGGGCCCTGTGGGAAGGGGGCAGGGAGGGGCTGGGAGCCCAGATTGCAAGCGCCTCAGAAAGCCAGGTGGGCTCCAGACGCCAGCCGGGACCCCCCAGGCCGCGGATCTGGGCCTGCCTGCCACCTGGGCCCCGGCTGGGATTCCCCCACTGGCCCCTCATGGCTGGGGGGCAGCCGTTCCAGATGCAGCCTCCCTCGGGGTGCCCACGTCCCCTGGCCCCCTGGCAGGGCTCCGCGCACACAGCCCTCCAGCCACGGGCCTGGGGTCCCGCGGGAGAGATTTGCCTTCCTCGGGCCAGCCCAGGGCAGCCCGTGCAGAGAAATAGTGAGGCCAGCGGCTCACCCCGGGCCTGTGCTCTGAGTCGGAGCCGCAGCCTCGGCCGGCCGAGTCCCGCTGCCTCTGGCATTCATTTCTCCTTCGGCCGGGAAATTCCCTCCCTGGCCCTTCGGCTGCTGGCGGAGTGGGCAGGGGACAGTCAAGGCCAGCGTCTCCCGAAAGAGCCTCTGACTTCGGAAGTCCTTTGAATGAGAGGCGGTCGGGTCCCGTGGCCATCAGCACGTAGTTGAAGGTGTGCTGACAGCACCTCTCTTCAATCCCCAAATGTTTATCGAGCACCTCCTGCAGGCCAGGCCTTAGTTCTGAGCACTTCAGAGTCAGCAGGGAACACAGCAGATCTCTCTGCCCTGATGGAGCTGACCTCACGCTCCCCCTCCCCGCTGGCCAGGCTGCCCTACAGGCTGCATCCGCCTCTGGGCCTGTGTCCGTGCTGGTTTCCCTGCCATCAGGCAACTGCTTCCCCCGCTTCCCTTGTCCCCAGGGCCACACAACTCACGAATCGCCTGGCGAACTGGGATTGCTTGGTTTGCAAGACCCAGAAGCCGATTCTGGCTACCTTAGGGAAAGGGCCCGGGCGGTGCGGGTGGGGGTTACACAACCTGGGGAGCTGTCCCCCGCAAGACGACGTCCCGCATGGGAGCATCAGCCCCAAAGGCCGGTCCAGGAGGCCACATCTATTCATGCTTCAGTTTGGGGTTGGATGCCTCCTCCTCGGGAAAGCCCTGAGATGAACCAGACTTCGTGTCAGTTGGGAGTGTTTTCATCTGCAAGAACAGACAACCCACCTGAACAGTGGCCTGAGCAGATAACCGTGCCCCACAGCCGTCAAGAACCTTCCGTCCACTCTGCCACCCTCAGCAATGTCTGCCTCCTGGGCCACTGGACAGCCCCTTCGCCATACGCATTGCTTCCCCACGTGACTCTGTCCCGGGCAGGGAGCCATGGTACTGCTTTTCCGTTTTATCAGGGAGGGAGGTGTTTTCCAGAATCCCCTGGTGGGCTTCCCCAGCTGTCTCCCTGGCTATGGCTACGTCAGTTAGGAATGAGGCTTTGTTACTAGTATCAAAGATTCCTGCTACGGAGGCTGATACAGATTAGGGGTTTATTTTCCTCTGGGTTGAGGGAAGCCCAGAGGTGGGTGGTCTAGAGCTGTTAGGGCAGCCTCCTGAGACCTTTGGGGACCGTGCTCTGTGTTTCTTCCTGCTCTGCCTTTCTTAGCATGCGTTGGTCTTTCAGGTCCTATTTTGGTCAAAGGGACTGCAGGAGCTCCAGCCATCACCTCTTTGTTCCAAGCAGGAGGAAGAAAACGGAAGGGCCAGGGACAAAGGGTTTTTGCCAGAGCTTTCACCAACAGTTTCTGCTTCTACCTCATTGTTGCCTCTAGCTGCAGGGGAGCAAGGGAGTTCACGGATGCATTGCCGTCTTCAGTAGTGTGGGTTTCAGTACCGGCTGGGTTTGGGGAAGGGTTATTGCTAGGCAACCAGCAGTGTCTGCCACATAGCCATTTCTCCCTTGTGGTGTTTATGGCACAGCACGCGACGTATCCCAACTACTGTTACTGTTCTTGTTTCATTATTAGTAGCAGTCACAAACACGTTTGGACGGTGCTCCGTTCTGGAAATATTCACAGGTTCCTGCGCCTTTTCAGCCTCCGTTCTGCGGGTGACAGTGGGCTTCCTGCCAGCCTGGCTCAGCCCCTCCAGTGGCGGTTCACCTCACACCCTCCCTTCTCGTTCCATTCCAGGGTGATTGCCAGACGCGCGAAGAGGCGGTGGCCCTCGGCGTGGGCCTGTGTAACAACGGCTTCATGCACCACGGTAATCTGCCCCTGCCCTTCAGCCCTGCCTCCCGGGGGAGTCTGTCCTGCTGAAGGCTTTTTTTTTCTTTGTAATTCTAGAGAGAGAGAGAGGGTGAGGGGAGAGGGGCAGAGGGAGAGAGAGAATCTTAAGCAGGCTCTGTGCTGTCAGTGCAGAGCCTGACGTGGGGGTTGATCCCACAACCATGGGATCGTGACCTGAGCTGAAACCAAGTGTTGGATGCTCAACCGACTAAGCCCCCCAGGTGCCCCCTGGTAGGGGGGGGTCCTAGAACAGAAAGCCTAGTAGGGATTCTGGTCCCTGGTGCATTTTATGGAAGGGTGGGGGGCTGAGGCTCGGCGAGAGCACATGGGGGGCTGGACACCACCCTGCCTGTCCACGGCGAGCCCAGGCTAGATGCTGGGTGTGGGGGCTGGGAGACTGCGGGGGGCTGGGGTGTCTCAGGAAACCCCCTCCTTCCCCCTCCCACTTCTGCACCAATGGAGAGATCACCTCAGGGCTTCAGTAGGGACCCAGGTGGCTGCCTGCTAATGCTTGACTGGAAAAAATGGACGGGATTTGAGGTCAAGTCCTGGGCTTCCTGTGCTCTTCTCCTAGATGGGACGTGACCTCCAGGTGGGCGGTGAGGCTGGACCGTGCAGGCCTGGCCCACGGGCTTCCAGGGGGAGGAGAGGACAGGGGTCTGTGGGGGCAGAGGACAGGCGGGTCGTAGGTGTGAGGGGAAGGGAGCCGGGCAGGGACATTTGCACCGCTCTCCCTGCCTGACCTTAGGTAAGTCGCTCTTCCCACAGGAGAAACACGAAAGAGGGTGGAGGGGTGGGAAGTCCTGAGATGATGCTGAGCTGGGAAGGGGGGAGAAGGAGGGAGCAGAGGCTGGGTCTGTTGACGCCATTTCACATTTAAACAGAGGTTAATGCTCTGTGTGCCCAGCCCCCTTCTGAGCCCTCCCCGTATATTAATTAGTTTAATCCTGTAATGAGCCTTTGATGTTGGTATTAATATCATCCGTATTTATGAATGAGGAAAAATGGAAGCCCAGACGGTTAAGAAACTTGCTTAAGGCCATAGAGCAAGTCGGAGATGGGATTTGAACCGAGGCAGGCCGGCCACACGCTCAGCTGCTGAGCTCTGGGACCTTCCCGCTGCTGGCCCTGGGGCAGCCCTGAGGCTCCTGCCCTTTCAGGAGGACAGGTAGACTTTTCGCTCCCACCAGAGAGCTCCCCCTTCTAGAACTCTCCCTGTGGCTTTGGCTCTTGCAGTTTCCCTTGCCTGGGGTGCTCTACCTGCCTCACCCCCCGGCCCCCAACTTATTCAGTGTTTCTGCTTGGCCCACACCTCCCAAGCCTGCCCCAGACACCTTGCCTGAGTGGCTCCTCTCCTTCCTCGCTGGGTGCTGAGCTCAGATGCTCTCTTCTTTATGGGCTGTTCTCTCCCCTTTAGACCCCGATTCCTCGCCTCCCTGTGCTTGGTTCGTGCTGATGCAATCCCGCCGTTGCTTTCCGGGTGCAGGCACCATGCTAGGCTCCGGGGACAGAGCAGTGAACCATACGAGAGTCCCGTCCCCTTGCGCGTGAGCGGGGGCGGGTGCGTGAGTCACACAGTGACAGGAGCCCGTGTTCCGGAACAGCATAGGCCTGTGAGGAGGACTCCTTCTCCGGTGCAGCTGGACGCCTCTGCCTGGCTGTGGAAGGCGCCTGCGGGCTGGAGGGCGGAAGGAGAGAGGCCAGTGCCAAAGTGACTCTTACACTCCAGGGGAGGGATGACGTGGCCGGAGGCCTGCTGGTATCAGTGGAGGGGTGCCACTGGGGAGGGTCTTCTGGCCATTGCTGCCAGCTTCTGCTGTGTGTTCTCAGAGGTCAGAAATCTCCCTTCGCGAAGGACCAGACAGTGGATACTTTAGGCTTTGTAGGCCACGGAGATCATGTTACAGCTAATTCTGCCACGAAAGCAGCTGCAGGTAATACTTAAATGAGTGGGCGTGGCCGTGTGCCAATAAAACTTTATTTAGAAGAACGGCAGCGGGCCGTAGTTTTCCATGCTGGCCTAGCCGCTGGACTTGCTGTCCCTTCAGCAGGATGAGAAGCGTGCTAGTGAGATAGCAGGTCATCAGGCGCGTCCCCTGTCTCGTAGCCAGCAGGCCTGGTTCCAGCCCTGACTCAGCTGGCTCCCAGTAAACCCCTAACCTTCTCTGTGCCTCAGTTTCCCCAGCCCTCCCCTGGAGGCCGTGTTGTCCCCTCCTCCTCTGAGCTCAACATGCCCATGACTGTGCGGTGCGGTTAGGGGTTAGGACACGCCCCCCGCTGCCCGTTTCCCCAGCTGAGGTGGCAGGTCAGGCCCTGCCGGGGTCATTCCCGTCCACCGGCTCCTCTCACCAAAGGCCGTCATTCCCAGAAGCGCCTCTGTTCCCTGCGGCGCCCTCTGACAGCCCCGTCCTTCCCGCCCGTCAGCTGGGCAGAACCTCTCATTTGTGGGTGAGAGTAATTAGGGGTCCACCCCAGCTGCTATTCCGGGAAGGCCGCTGGCCGAGGACATTCCGTGGGGGGTGACTCCCAGGCAGCGCCAACACCCTCGGGGCCCCTCAGGGAGAGAAATTGCAGGGCGTGGCCCCTGCCCCCCTGTTCCCTGCCACGAACTCAGAAAGGAGCTAAAACGGGAAAGGGCCAGATCCTAGGGCTGCGGCTGCTGCAAAATGCAGGTTAGGGTGCAGATGCGGGGGTAGGTGCTGGCCACATGGGCTCCCGTGGCGTCTGCCCCAAGCTCCCAGGCCCTGAGGTGTCCTCAGGGAGGGGCCTGAGAGGCTGATGGTCCAGCCTTCACTTAGGCACATTCAGGGAAACTGAGGCTCGCCATCTCACTCCCCAGCCCCCTGGAAGCTGGTGTGGTTGTGAGCCCCACGGAGGAAGCGGAGGCTCAGAGAGGCTAAGGGGACGTGACGCTGGGCAGGGGCCGAGCAGGGATTCGAACCCGGCTCGAGGCCTTGACCAGCACCTGGATCTGCGAGTGGTGGGACCTCGCCTGGCTGAGCTCCTGGGCTCTGAGATTCCAGCTGTTTCCCCCGTCGTTTCTGCCGGGACACAGCATCGCGCTTCCTCCTCCCACCTCCCAGAGTCTTTCCGCCTCGTGTTTACAGTGCAGGTGAAGCCAGCCGGCCCCCCACAGCCTGGCACCCCCGCTCTGGGCACAGTAGCAATTCGTGTGCCCGTTTTCTCCGAAGAGGTCTTCAGGGTGGCCCGAGAAAGACACAAACAGCCGCATGTCCTGGGAAGGGGGAGAAGGAAAGCATCGCCTGCTGCATCCCCTGTAATCACCCAGTCGGGTGCTGAGGCAGCTGTTGTCCTTTCTGGGCCCGCTGACTTCGGACAGCTGCCTTCACCAAACAGCCCAGGGCCCCCCTTCTGAAAGGGGGGGCTAGGCAGTATGGGGGAGGGGGAGCCTACCTGCCCTGTGACCTGGGGCACTTCCCCGGGCCCAGTGTCCCCTGCTGTGAGAGCAGTGCAGCAAATCCGTCCTTGGCCCAGGAGAAAACGAGTCTACGCGTGCTTGGCCCTGGTGACTCCGGCAAACTGGAAACAGTAACCCGCAGGGATCAGATCACATGCTGGTTGTTAATTAGTTATTTTTATTCATTTTCCTGGCTTCTAGAACAGAGATCAGGAAACTTCTTCTGTATAGGCCCAGATAGTAAATATTTCAGGCTTCGTAGGTTATACAGCCTACACGAAGCAATTATTCAGCTCTGTCACTGGGGCGTGAAAGCAGCCCCATAACATAACGTAAATAAATGGATGTGGTTGGTTTCCAATAAGACTTTATTTATAAAAAGAGTTAGAGGGCCACATCTGGCCTTTAAGGTTTGCTAATCTGCAGTCTAAATTGTCCCTTCATGGTCTGCTTCTGATTGTTAGTGACGTTCAACTCCTTTTCGCCTGCTTGCTGCCCGCGTGGGTTTCCCCGTCGGAAATTGCTGATTCATATCCTTTGCCCATTTTTATTTATGTGTCCTAGCTTTCTCTGAATGATTTGGTGGAGTTTTTTTTTTTTTTAATATATTCTAGATATTTACTCCTTTTTGGTTTTAGACATTACAGTTACTTTTGAATCTACCATTTGCCTATGGTCTTGTTATTGAACCAAAGTTCTAATTTTATTATGTTGCTTTCTGGGAGGTCTTGTGTGTGAACTCTTTCTCTACCCTAGGACAGAGCGACTTTGCATTTTGTTTGGTGAGCTTTAGTTTTCCTGTTCCTATTTTTAGGTCTTTAGTCCATCAGGAGTTTGTTGTTATTTATGGTGTGAGGTAGGGATCTGGTTTTATTTTATTTTTCCCCATGAGTCAGTTTCCCCTATATGCTGAGTTTCCATAAACACATGGTCCTATTATGCAATTTCTGTTTTCTCCCACTGGTTCTTTATCTGTTTCTGCTGCAGTTCCACACTAGTTTTGTTACCATGGCTTTGTAATACTGTCTTTGTAGCAGATGGGGCAAGTTCAGATTTTTCAAGAGCAGTCAGAAAGCCAGACGATTATGTGAACTGTCCTAATACGTTAATGTTGGCACCCGGTTCTACTTAATAAAACACTGCTCTGGCCAAAGAAAACTCGCCCAGGGGTTCGTTCTGGCCCATGGCTGCCAGTTGGCAAGCGCTGCTGCCACCCTCCCTCGTGAGCCTGACCATGTGCTGCATGTCTGTGGGTTTGCAGTGCTGGAGAAGAGCGAGTTCAAGGATGAGTCCCAGTACTTCCGCTTCCACGCAGACGAGGAGATGGAGGGGACCAGCAGCAAGAACAAACAGCTGCGCAACGACTTCAAGCTGGTGGAGAACATTCTGGCCAAGCGCCTGCTGGTAGGAGCAGAGCTCAAGTGCTGCGTCGGCCTTCCCGGGCCCGGCTGCAGGCTGGGAGCTGGGTGCCCTCCGATATGGCTAGAAGAGCCCCCAAGTATGGGGATGGCAGCTCCCTGGCCAAGACGCCCTCCTTTATAAAGAGTTTGGGCTTGCTGGCCCCCTTTCTTCTTTCCTTCTCCCCTTGCCCACCCCACATCCCAGCTTAGCATCGTGCAGGGCGGTTGGGTCTTAGGTCTTCTGGGCTGGTGCCCTGTCCACATATCCCAGCCTGTTCAGGTATCCCAGCAGCCTCTCCCCTCGAATCCTGTTTCTTTGCCTGTTGATGACCAGCAGCTTCTGTCTGCATGCCTGGCCCACGGGGGGCCATCAGGAGAGGTGCTCAGCAGGCTAGGTCTCCTGGCACAGCCAGAGGGGGCTGCGGTCTGACTAATACAAAGACGGCACCAATACCTTCTCTCCTGTGGTACTTACAGGGGCCCCGTTAATATGAGGATTCCCATTTCTCCCACTATAAAGGCCACCAGTGTTCCCCATCACACTTGGGATAAAATCCAGTCTCTCATCATGGTCTACAAGACTCTCCCTGCCTCTCCAGCTTCATCTCCTGAGTTCTCTCCTCCCTCTGATCTCCTTTCTTATCCTCTGGTCCTGTGGGCCTGACTCAGGGCCTTTGCACATGCTGTTTTCTCTGCTCGCAACACTTTTTCCACTCTTCATAAAGTTCTGTCCCTCATTTCGTTCAGGTCTCCGCTCACATAGCTCCTCCTCCTCCGGGACCCCCGCCGCACCACGTTCTGTCCCTTTAAGTGCTTTACTTTCATCCAGACACACTGCCTGCATCACATTCTCTATTTCTTTGCTTCTTTGTAGTCTTTCTTCCCCACTAGACAGTCGGCTGGAGCAGGGCAGGAACTGTCTTGTTCAACACTGTGCTCGTATCACAGGCAGCAGCTCAGCAAATATTTGTTGAACACACAGTGTGTTTCTCTGAATCCGCACTACCGCCGGCTCCTTAACCCCCCACACCCCTGGCGTCCTGCGACGGGAGGGACCCCTCTTCCCAAGACTCCTTTCCCGTCCCCAGGTTCTGGGTGTCTGGACGCCTTTGGAGCTGTTTGTTTATTAGGCCAGCAGACTTGTACTGCATGTCCGGTTTGCCGGCAGATGGGGAGACGGTGGTGTAGACCTGAGGGTTGGGAGGGGAAAGGGATCCAGGCAGTGAAAAGTAAAGAAATATGTGCTCAGCACCAGCCTGAGGCGTGATCCGGAAGGTGTGTCTTCACTTGACAGATACGTATTGAGTGCCTGCTGTGTACTGGTGCGATTTGTAATTTTACCCTGCTGTGCACCCCTACTCCGTGTAGATCTGGGGCACAAGGAGCCGGCAGGACCACGGTCTCGTGGGGACCCAGGGGGGCTGCCCCCCCCCCCCGTGCCTCACCGGGTCTCTCCCGCCTTGGGCCCTCAGATCCTGCCCCAGGAGGATGACTATGGCTTTGACATCGAGGAGAAGAACAAGGCCGTGGTGGTGAAGTCGGTCCAGAGGGGCTCGCTGGCCGAGGTGAGGGCCGCCTGCCACGTGCTGGTTCTGCTTTCCCGCTGCCGTGTGGGGAGGCTGAGTCCGGGGCGGCCTTACCTGCGGCCTCTGCCCCGTGCGGGCGCGCCGCCGGCTCCCCTCCTGGCCTTGTGGGCAAGTGCAAGAGAGGAGCGGTGTCCGAGTCAGGTAGCCCCCGCATCAGCTGTGATGACGGACAGACTGACGGCCGGTGGCTTGCCTGGGACGCGTTTGTGTCCACGACACCTAGAGGAGGGAGGGGAGAGAGTCGGGGCAGGGAGGAGTCGGCCCCGCCCCCTGAGCCGTGGGGCCTGGGGAGGGGTGGGGAGGGGCGCCTGTCACCCCGGCGCTGGGCCTGCGTCCTGGGAGCACTGAGGAGCGCTTCTGGGTGCAGGGGCCATCGCCTCCCGGAGCCCCAGCGTGAGGGGTGGGGAGGTGACCGGGACTCCTGTCTAGCGTCCGCATCGCCGAGCTTCCCGGCCGGGCCGTCTAGGGCACAGCGGCCGCCCCAGTTGGCCGCCTGGCAGGTGGGATGCGGGGCCCCCGCTGCCTCTCCCCAAGGCAAGAGACCTTCCCGGTTCGCGGCCGCGCAGGCTTCCTCTCCGAGTCCCTGGCTGCAGCCTCGCCTCGCCAGCCACGTGCCTGCTGCCACGGCGGGCGCGGGGAGGCCCAGGTGGGCCCCCTCGGCCGTGCTTGGGCCCTGGGGCTGCTCTGCGCTGCCCGAACGCAGTCAGGGTCCTTGGTGAGCAGGCTGCTAACCTGCTTGCGTGCCCCCCGGGCCCCCAGATGGCCGGGCTGCAGGTGGGGCGCAAGATCTACTCCATCAACGAGGACCTGGTGTTCCTGAGGCCCTTTGCCGAGGTGGAGTCCATGCTCAGCCAGTCCTTCTGCTCCCGCCGCCCGCTGCGCCTCCTGGTGGCCGCCAAGGCCAAAGAGTGAGTGTCCTCCGCGTGCCNTCCCGGCGCCCCGAGGATGGGGCTCGTTCCACAGGCACGTGTCACGATGCTGCCACTTTCATGCATCCAGTGGATGTTTATTGAGCACCCACTGTGTACTGAGTGGTGCTTCAGGCTCTGGGGTTCCAGCCATGTCTAGATGGACACGTTTACACCCTTCGTAGGTCTCAGTGTAGTTGGAGGGTAGAGCAGGAGATGGACGATAAAACAAGAGAAGTAAGAGACCTGCTGAACCAGGTGGTAGTAAGTTTGGGCCAGTCTATACAGCTGGCAAAGCCAATGGCTGCTGGCTGTGTGGAGGGAGGTGGTCAGAGAGATGCCAGCATGAACTTAGCGGAAGACCCGAGGAGGTAAGGGAGGGGGTCGAGAACTTCTGGAGGAGGAGGGTTCCAGGCAGAGGAGACAGCCAGTGCAAAGGTCCTGGGGTGGAGCCGTGGCATGTGTCTTTGAGGAACACTGAGGAAGCTGATGGGGGAAGCAGAGTGAGGGAGAGGGAGGGGTAGAATCTGAGGTCCACCTGACAGTGGAAGCCACGCCTTGTAGGACCTTGTGCCCATGGTAAGGACCAACGAGCCACTGGAAGGTTCTGAGCAGAGGCAAGGCATGATGTGACAAAGGTTCTGGAAGAATCCCTCTGGCTGCAGGTGGAGACTAGGTTGTCAGCGGTAACGGTGGAAGCCGGGCGGAGGCGAGGGGCCGGTGGCCCAGCTCAGCAGCCCTGGAGGTGGCGCGACGTGGTCGGATGCCAGATATAGGTGCAGGGAGAAGCTTTTTCTATTTTAAAAATTGTGCATTTGGTTTTCATCTCTCTCTTCTATTTAAGGCAAATGCTCCCGGTTTCCTATTGACGGGAGTGATGGAAAGTTTTAAATACGATTATTTCAGTGAGAAGGCAAGCCAATTTAGGGGGAATGATTGATAGTTTGGTATGTGGAAGTGGCAGAAATCACCCAGGGGGACCGTGCCTGCTTCAAGTTGTGCAAACGCCTGGGGTTTGAGAAGGGACTCCCTCGATGGTTTTACCTGGCAGGTGGGGCTGGAGGGTGGGAAGGGTGTCCTGAGGCCCGTTGTTGGGGGCCTGCCCTTGACCGAGAAGCAGACAGCCGCCCCGAAGCCGCCAGATTAACGTCGACCCCGCGTGGCCCTGGGCAGGTGCCGCTCGCTCTTCTCTGATGCTCCCCCTGCGGAATGTTCTCTCGGGGACACGTGTGGGCATTTTTGTAGGTTCCTACCTAGAGGCTCTGGGTCCCTTCTCACCCTCACTTCTGTGGCACAAAGTATTGGCTGCCTGTGGTGCTGGTTGGGCCACCAAGGGGCCTCCCCTCACCGAGAGAGAGTGACAGAGGCCGCATAGGAGGGTGTCTGGGGGTTCCGTGCATGGGATCCCTGAGGGCTGGCCCGGTGGTTCGGAGTAACCAAAGATCCTGGGGGTGGGGGCTCCGGCCAGAGCGGGGGTCTTTCTTTGCATCTTTGGTGAAAGCCCAGCATTGCTACCACTTGGGGCCGGGCTTCCCAGCAGTCTGGGAGGCAGAGGCCCCGCCGTGGCTCCCCTGGGCTGCGGGGAGGATGCTGCTTTCTCTCACGGCCGCTTCTGCCCCTGCAGGGTCCTCAAGGTTCCTGACCACCCAGAGGCTCTGTGCTTCCGGATCCGCGGGGCCGCCCCGCCCTATGTCTACGCTGTGGGCAGAGGTGAGCTGAGCAGAGACGTGGGTCTGTGTGTGGGAGGAGTTGAGGCACCCAAACCACTCCCACCAGGCCTGGGCCCCATCGTGGCCTGGAGCCACGGCCCGGGTCTCAGGGGTCTCGGNAAAGGGGCAGTTTTTCCTCGGCTCAAGCTTATTATTGCCAGGTAGGAATGTGGGTCCATTCTTGCCAGACTCGAGTTTTTAAGGGAAGCCAGAAATGTGAAGTTTGGCCACACTTCTGTGACCAGACCCAGCCCGTGGGCCGACAGAGACCTGCTTTCATGTTGCCATCTCCTTGTATGCGGCTTAAAGGGTTGCGGTCTCTTGGAGGTGAAACCAAATAGGTCTGAGGTTCTGGAAGCCTAACCCTTTTTGCCCCTAGGGACTCCACTTTTAATTTTCTTTTAATATTCATTTTTCTTGAGAGACAGAGAGAGACAGAGCACGAGTAGGGGAGAAGCAGAGAGAGAGAGAGAGAGAGGGAGACACAGAATTGGAAGCAGGCTCCAGGCTCTGAGCCGTCAGCACAGAGCCCGACGTGGGGCTCGAACCCACGAACCGTGAGATTATGACCAGAGCCGAAGTCGGACACTCAACCAACTGAGCCACCCAGGCGCCCCCTAAGGACTCCACTTTTACAGTTGAAACATTAATTGTCCATCTCTGTGGTCATGGTTGTAATATGATTAAGAAAATACACCTCACAGCAGAAAGCTACGAGGAATTTGTTAATATTTTAAAGTGGGTTTTTATTTTCTCCTTTTCACCTTAAGTGGATTCTCGACTGGGGCACTTTCACCCTCCAGAGGACACACCCTTGGTTGCTGCCCTCAGGGTGGGGACGCTGCTGGCATCTCCGGGGTGCAGACCGGGAAGGATGTTGACCTTCCCACAGCTCACAGGGCGGCCCCACAACAGAGAGCTTTCCAGCCCCAAATACCAGTAATATGGACGTGACAGGCCTGCCTTCCAGCACCTACAGAGAGGAATAGGGTGTTTGTAGGTGAACCAAGCAAAAATAGTAAAGCATCTAATGTTTCTTGAGCACTTACTAAGAGCAAGGGTTGGGGCTAAATGCTTTCCGTGGTTTCTCCCTGAATCTCTCAGGAACCCTGTGAGTAGATGTCATTAGTGTCCTCCTTTTACAGATGAGGAAACCAAGGCACAGAGAGGTCGAGGAATGTGCCTGAGGTCACACAATTGGTCAGTGGCCGAGCCAGGGTTTGAGCTCAAGCCCCTGGAGCCAGGCCTGTACTCGTCACTGTCACACCAAACAGGCCTGATGTTCTGTCGCGCGTGATGAGCTTGGCATTCATCTGCGTTTCCAGACTCTTCGTATTAACCACACAAAACCCTGGGGGCCAAGACCTGTACTTTGGGAGTCATGGTATAGCCGAGAAAACATGTGCGTGAAGCCTGGTAGGCCTGGGTTCGAATCCTGGCTCCTTCTAGCCAAGTGACCTTGAGA
The DNA here is from genome assembly GCF_008692635.1 of Crocuta crocuta. Lineage (NCBI taxonomy): Eukaryota > Metazoa > Chordata > Mammalia > Carnivora > Hyaenidae > Crocuta > Crocuta crocuta. The sequence goes on from NW_027532250.1 coordinate 8,529,973, forward strand.
AAATCAGTCTGCCTCTCCAAGCCTTTATTTCCCTGTCTGCAAAATGGGGCTGACCCTGTCCTAGTATTACAGGTTATAGAGGGATTTTGAAGGAGATGAAGCTCTAGAGTGAAGAATACCTGGGTTCAAATCCAATCTTCCTTGCTGTGTGATCTTGGGCTAGCTACTACTTCTCTCAGCCTCAGTTTCTTCTTCTGTGAAATGGGAATGCCAGTCCCGGTCCTGCCTCCTGGAGTGGGTTGGGGGTGGAATGTCTGGGTGTGTGTTTGGGGGACTGGGGTGGTAGGTGGGGTGGGGGACAGTGCTCATCTGGTCACTTGCCCTTGCCTGCCGCTGCCCCAGACTCTCTCTGCCTAGCATGCGCCCCAAACACTCCTCTCTCCTTAGGCTCCGAGGCTGCGGCCGCAGGGCTCTGTGCCGGCCAGTGCATCCTGAAGGTCAATGGCAACAACGTGATGAACGAAAGTGCGCTGGAGGTCCTGGAGCAGTTCCAGGCATTCCGGAGCCGCCGAGAAGAGGCCCTGGTGAGGCACCTGGCAGCCAAGGGGATCAGGGAAACCCTGCTCAGTGGGGTCAGGGGCCGAGGGCCACCTGCCTGCTGTGGGGAGAAGCGGGAAGGCAGCACAGCATGTAGGGTGGGGTGGGGCTGCCTACCTTGCACGGCTGACCTGGGTGTGGCTCTGTGCCCTCTCTGTCTCCCTGAGCCAGAGGGCCCGATAACTCATGGTCTCAGCTTTCACAGACGCCACATGGGTGTGATCAGACCCTCTTCTCACTGCATAGGCATGTTGGATGAGGCGCTGATGGGAAAAGTTGATGTTACAGTTGGGTTGGGGGCCGGGGTCCTGGGGGGGTGTGTTCATTCACTGGTTCATCCAGGAAGTGTTTATTGACCACCCGCTATGTGCTTGGCACGTTTGCAGGCCCTGGGGCCGCGGGAGAGACAAGGTTTCTGCTCCTATGGGCCTGACCTTCATTTTCAAAGGCTCCCCCCCCCCCGGCTTCTGTGGGGAGGGTGAGAGCCGAGCATGACTAGAGGTCCCCTCAGGAAGGTTCCAGAGCGAAGTCTTGGAGGACTCTCCAGGCGTGGTGCCACCGGCTGGGTAGAGGCCTGGGCTTTGCCGTCGGGGAACTGCTGGCCCCTTAGCCCCGTCCCTTCCTCCCTGGGCTCCTGGTGGCGTGGCGACCCTCTTACTCTGCTCTCCTGGTAGGGTCTGTACCAGTGGGTCTACCACACCCACGAGGACGCCCAGGAGGCCCGAGGCAGCCAGGAGGCCCCCGGCGAGGACCCCCAGCCCGACTCAGGTAACGCGACAGAGACTCCGCAGGGGACCGACTGGCCCTCTTCCTGGGCCGCCGCTCCTATTACGTTCTGATGGCAGCCTTCACGAAGCACAAACCTGTGGCTTAGAACACGCGTTTATTTTCTCAGTTACTGGAGGCCGCAGGTCCAACGTGAGTCTCGCTGGGCCATCGGCCAGGTGTCAGCAGAGCTGAGCTCCTTTCCGGGGCTCTGGGGGAGGATCCATTTACTCACCTCCTTCAGCTTCTAGAAGCTGCCTGCGTGCCTTGCACGTGGTCCCTTCCTCCACCTCCGGAGCCAGTGATGTTGGTCCGAGTGTCCTTCACTCCGCCGTCTCTTTAACTCTGACCCTTCGGCCTCTGTACGCACTCAGCGACCTTGTGCTCACAGTGGGTTCGTCTGGCTCTTGCCTTGTAAAGCCCGTTGTTGAGCAAACTTCATTCCGTCTGTAACCTCCCCCCCCCACGTAACAGCGGACTTCCAGGGTCCTGGGCTTAGACCCGGACATCTTTCAGAGGCCACAGCTCCCATCCTCATCTCTGTAGCCCAGCCTCAGCCCTGTCTTTCCATGTTCTGTCCCCAGGCCCCCCAGGCCCCGCCCACGTAGCATGGCCCAAGTTGAACTCCTGTCCTTCCCTGAAGCCTGGTTCCCCCCCAGGCGCCCTACCCCGTCTTCCTGACTCTAAGGCCCCGAGCTTCGGCGCACGCCCGACCTCTCCTCTTTCTCCTCTCTCCCTCCACCTTCACTTGTTGCCCTGCCTTCTTCATGCATCCGGAACCTGACCGCGGCCCACGGCCCCCATCCCTGCCTGGCATAAGCCGCCGTCGCTTCTCACCGGCACTGCCGCGGTAGCCTGCTTCGTCTTCTCCCTGTCCTCCCGTACTTCTCCTCCTGCGGGCTCTTCTCAAAAAAACAGAACAGAACCTTCCAGTGGCTCCAGGCAAAGATCAAGTCTTCCTCCTCACGGTCTTCCGGCTCCAGCCTGGCCTTCAGCTCTACCTCTGAGCACTCTGCCTCTTGCCCTCTGGCCCGTTCACTCCAGCCTCTTGCTTTTTTTTTTTTTAATTTTATTTTTGAAAGAGAGACAGCGTGAGCAGGGGAGGGTCCGAGAGAGAGGGAGACACAGAATCTGAAACGGGCTCCAGGCTCTGAGCTGGCTGTCAGCACAGAGCCCAACGCGGGGCTCAAACCCACGAACTGTGAGATCATGCCCTGAGCCGAAGTCGGACGCTTGAAGTTGGATGCTTAATCGACTGAGCCACCCAGGCGCCCCTAGCCTCTTGCTCTTAAATACCAAATGTATTTAAAATGTAAAAGACCCCAGGGCCTTTGCACTTGCAGTTTCCCCCTGGCTAGAATGCTCTCCTCCAGAGTACTTCTTACCTCATGCTCTTCACTTCACTCAACTTGGCTCAGATGTCACCTCCTCCGGGGGGTGTCTGGCGTGTTCCCCACTAGAGCAGAAGACCCATGGGGTATGGGGGCTTGTTTATTTTCTGCCTTGCTGTATCCTCAGAGCCTAGAACTGGGCCTGGCACATCCAGTTTTACTGCAGCCTCGTGAAGAGTCTCTCTGTTTTTGTCCGGTTCTCAGCTGTGCTCTCTCTGTGTCGGTTTCTCGTTTATGGGCTGTTGTCTGCCCCGTGGGGCTGGCAGCTTGGGATCTAGTAGAAAAAGAGAACGCCTCCTTCTCTTTGTAGATCCCACAAAAGTCCCACACTGGGCTCTCATGGCCTCGCTTGGGCCACATGCTCATTCCTGAACCAATGACTATGCAAAGGGGAAATTGAACCGCCCCGGTGCGGTGCCTCCGGGGAAGGGTGTGGTCAGGGCTTCCTTCTCCTGAGCCAAATGGACTGGGAGTGGGGCACAAAGGTGGATTCCTGGAAGGGAAATCTCGGACAAGGGCCGGAGGCTAGCGGGCTGGCCAGGGTGAGCAGCGGCAGCGGAACCGGCGGCCCGTGTGTCCCAGCAAGAGCCATCTGTGGTGCAGGGTCGGGGTCGGGCGGCTTCGTGGTGGCTCCCCCTCCTCAGGTTTGCCGGTCCCCTTGGCTTCCAGACTTCCCGCTGCTGTCGCTGGGTCCCCAGCTGAGCCTGCATGAGGACAGCCCTGTGGTCAGCCTGACGGTGGACAACGGACACCTGGAGCACGGTGTGGTGTATGAGTACGTGAGCACCGCAGGCATCAAGTGCCACGTGCTGGAGAAGATCGTGGAGCCCCGTGGCTGCTTCAGCCTCACGGCCAAGGTCTTGCTGGACGCTGCCCTGGCCTGGTGGGGGGCGGGGCGGTTCTCATTCCCTCCAGGTCAGCCTGGAGCCCTGAATTCTCCTCTCTAGCCCCCCTTCCCCCTCCCACTTGATAGCTGTGGGACTTAGGAGAGTGGTTTTGTCCTCTTTAGTTAGCTTATTTATCTGCAAAATGGGCCAGTAATAGACTCTGCCTCCCAGGGTTTTAGAAGGGAGCTGCAGGTACGCAGCGAGGGCTCAGTGGTTCGTGTTTCTGCAGATCCTCAAGGCCTTTGCCGCAGACGACACTGTCTTTGTGCAGAACTGTGGGCGGCTCATGGCCCTGAACAACGACATCAAGACCATGTCCCACTTCGAGTTCCGCAACATCTGTGACACCAAGCTGGAGCGCATCGGCCAGAGGATCTCCTGCTACCAGGAGGTGCCCACGCCCCGGGGTCCCAGCCTGGGGTATTCGGGCTGTCAATGTCACAACCCCGCCCACCTTAGATTAAGCGAACAGGAGCATTTATTGGTTTGTTACTTACGGAAAAGTCCGGAGCTGAATTTCAGGCAAGGTTGCATCCAGGTGCTCAAACGAATAGCGCCCCCATCAGAAGAATGTGGCGCCTCTCTTCGTGCCTTGACTTCCCCGTGTTGGCTTTACCCTCCGGGCGGGCCCTTCTCGCGCGGCGACAAAATGGTCCCCGGTAGAAACGGAATCAGAGGAGCTCTTATTGGCTTGGCTTGGGTCCCTGTCTACGCCTGTACGAACCACTTCAGGGCAGGGAGGCCAGCCTTACCTGCTCCTCACAGACTGTGGAGGTAGGAATGCGGGGAGGTATGCGAGGGCCTCCGATTTCTCCGCACCGTTTGAAGCTATTGGCGTTCTGTCCAGTTTTTGAAGGTCGGGCCCGGGCGAGGATAGATTGGGTGCTGGGGGTGGGCCGGAATTCCCGGGCCCCTGAATCATGACCCTGTGCCCCCTGCCTTTCTCAGTTTGCAGCCCAGCTGAAGAGCAGGGTCAGCCCACCCTTCAAGCAGGCCCCCCTGGAGCCCCATGTGCTGTGTGGCCTGGACTTCTGCCCCACCAACTGCCACATCAACCTCATGGAAGTGTCCTACCCCAAGACCACTCCCTCAGTTGGCAGGTCCTTCAGTATCCGTTTTGGTCGTAAACCCTCCCTCATCGGCCTCGACCCAGAGCAAGGTAACTGCACCTGTCTATTAGATGTTCAGATCTCACAGATACATACACAGAAACCTGTCTGGAGGCCAGCAGCCTGGGACTGCACTGGCGGCTCCACAGGCGTCAGGGATCCAAGTTCTTCTCCCCCACAATCTGTGTTTGTGGCTTCCATCCTGAAGGATGCCTCATGTTATAAAGAAGCTGCTGGAGTACCAGCCATCACATTCGTAGTCCCAGTCAGGAAAAGTACCGGGGTAGTTAAGAGCGTATTAGCACCGAACAGAAACTTTCTTCTCAAAGTAATGTGATGGATTAAAAGAATCTTTAGCAGGAGATTTTTCTCACTCATTGGGATTCTTGGAATAGGTTTGTGTATTTCTGTCAGAGGGGTTCATGGGTGCCTGGAGGCTCTTTCCAAGTGAGCCCTCCCTCCCTCCACTGTAGGCCACCTGAACCCCATGTCCTACACCCAGCACTGTATCACCACCATGGCTGCCCCATCCTGGAGGTGTCTGCCCGCCGTGGACGGGGACCCCCAACACCAGGGTCTCAATGACAGCAGCTCCGGGCCAGCCGATGGGAGCCTGGGCCCGGAGGACCGGGGCCTGAGCTTCTTGCTGAAGCAGGAGGACCGGGAGATCCAGGACGCCTACCTGCAGCTCTTCACCAAACTGGATGTGGCGCTGAAGGAGATGAAGCAGTATGTCACCCAGATCAACAGGTGAGCCCTGGCCCCCAGGGAACGGGGTGGGGGGCGTCCGGGCCGGGGTTCGCCGGCCTCAGCAACATCCACGCTGTGGGTAAGATAACTGGGGCACATGTGAGGCTATTTAGCGATGCCCCTGGTCTCTGTCCACTGGAGGCTCATAGCGCGCCTGTTTCACGGCTGTGACGACCGAAAACACTCCCGGACGTTGGCAGATGCCCCTCCCTACGCACCCTGCGACCTGGACTTGTGCGCCACCAATTGCTGCGTTACTCCTCTCCCTTCACCCACCCCCGACTGAGAGCTGCTACTCTAATAAAGTAATGGGTGTGGGCAGCAGTCATTAGCAGAGGCTGATACTATGTGGAGAAAGGTTTTGGGGTAACTTTATAACAGACACGGCAGCAAGGGAGGCAGCTGGGCGTGGCCTCTCCGGTGTAATGACGGGACCCTCAGTGGAAGGGCACCGTTCTCCCGTCACAATGTCTGTCTCACTACTCAGCGACAGGATGTGGGGGGCAGAGGATGGTGGAGCGGTCCTTTGGAGATGCAGGTGGCCGCATCTATAGGGCGGTGATTCTAGACAAGTGGCCCAGAGTCATTCCCACATAAATGGTGGGGGGCGGCGGGGAGGGGGGCACAGTGAGGAAGAGGGGGACAGACTTGAGACGCAGCGTCCGGACCTGGTCAGGATTGCGTTTCTAACACGGCGCCTGTGAAAAGACACCGTCGGGGATGTTTGAATGTGGATGGTGCTAGATGGTGTTGAGGGATTGTGAGTTCTGTTAGGTGTGGCGACAGCAGTCGGGTTATGTTTGAAAGAGTGTTCCTCAGCGTTGACGCTGTTGGCGTTTTGGGCCAGATTATTCTTCGTCGTGGAGCCATTCTGTGTGCTGTAAAATATTTAGGGGGCACAGTTGTGCCCTGACCCTTGTCTCCCACTTCAGTTGTGACAAATAGAAATGTTTCTGGGCCTTGCCAAGTGTTTGCCCCTCAGGAAACATGCTAAATTGCTAAATGTTTCCGAGGGGTGGGGGTGGGGTTAAGAACGTTGCTTTAACAGAAAGCCCTAGTGTGTCAGAGACGCATATGGAAGTGTTTAGGGGGGAAATTATATATCTTAGACTTATTTTAAATACTCCAGCAAAAGCAAAAGCTGTGGGAAAGACTGAGGAAACCAAGGTGGCTCCCGAGTTGTCACCGACCTAGCTAGCTGCTGGGTGCCTGGGTTTATTGTACTGTCCCTTCTACTTTTGTGCGTGTTGGAAACTGTACATGATAAAGGAAAAATAATGTAGGGTCTGCTGATAGGCACGGGTTTGAATCCTGGCCCTGTCACTTAATGGCTGTGCCACTTAGTCCCTTAGCCTCTCTGAACCTTGATGTCCCTGCCTGTAAAATGGGGCTAATCATAATACTGACCTTACCGAGATGGAGAAGGAGTATATGCACCAGGGTTTAATGATCACTTGCAAAGTACCAGATGTTTTTCTAAGCATTTTATGTATTTTAACTCCCTTAATCTTTACAGCAGCCTAGCACTAGTATCATAGATACTGATATTACTCCATTTTACAGATGAAGAAACTGGACCTCGGAGAGGATAAATAATTGCTTTAGGTCTCTAAGCTAGGGAATGGTACTGGGGTCTGTCTGATTTAAGACCCTATGCTCTTGACCATTATATTCTGTGCCAGAGGTTGAGAGACTATGGCCTATGGGCCAAATCCAGCCCAGCCCACTGCTTGTTTTTTATTTATTTTTTAATGTTTATTTACTTTTGAGAGGGAGAGAGGGGATCTGAAGCAGGCTCCCGGCTCCAAGCTGTCAGCACAGAGCCCGATGTGGGGCTCAAACTCAACAGCCATGAGATCATGACCTGGGCTGATGTCAGACGCTTAACCGATTGAGCCGCCAGGTGCCCCACTGCTTGTTTGTTTAAATAAAGTTTTATTGGAACACAGCCATACCCATCTGTTTACATCTTGTCTGTGGTGCTTTCCCAGCAGAGTTGGGTGGTTGAGGAGTAGCAAATGGTGTGGCCTGCAAAGCTGAAGAGATTTGCTCTCTGGGGCTTTCACGCTCAGTCTTCCAGTCCTGTTCAGGGCTCTTGAGCCTTCTCTGGCTTCCGCGTGAAATAAACACCCCCTGGATCTTGCGCCCCCTGCAGGAAGGGGAGCGTATGTGCATCCGCAGAGTTGCTAGGAATTTCAGGGAAGGGATGGGAAGTATTTGATGGCCCTCTGCTTGGAGTCAAGGTTAGGCCAGAGGTCAAGGCCTCACCTGGGGCCTCCACGGAGGCGAATAAAGCTGTGGGCCTAAAGTTTACGTCCTTCGCTGCCACAGGTTGCTGTCCACCATCACGGAGCCCACCTCCAGCGGCCCCTGCGACGCCCCCGTGGCTGAGGAGGCCTCGTCCCCACCTCTGGCCAGTGAAGAGAGCGAGATGGACAGGGCCGACCACGGGGGCATCAAGAAGGTTTGCTTCAAGGTGTCTGAGGAGGATCAGGAGGACTCGGGCCACGATACCATGAGCTACCGTGACTCCTACAGGTGCGGGCAGCCGTGGGGCTTGACCTGGACGGCCCGGGGGATTGTCAAGGACATTGACCCACGGGGAGGCAGAATCAGCGGCACATCTCCCAGGAAGCCGCGGGATGGGGCTCGGTTCTCACCTGTTTGGTTCCGGGGGGTCACCTGAGCCCCTCGAAGCACACCCCCAGGCCCCCTGTGACTCTCTTGCCCCAAGGCCAGCATTTCAGGGCCTGACCCCTTGGGGTCTCCGTCCCCCCGCTCTGCCTCCGTCCTGCCCTGCGCTTGTTGACAGAGTGCAGCAAAGAAATAGTCAGGGTCTGTAGTGCCTTCAAACTCAACGTGAGGCATGTTTCTGCAGGAAACACCATTTATTTTTACTTGGTTCAAGGAGGAAGATGCTGGGGTTTTTTCCTCCTCCTGGTGAAGTTAATTAGAACCAGATCAGGGACGTCCTAATTAGCGGGTTAAGTAAGACTAAAAACTCAGTGTCCTTCATAAACCGCGTAGCGGGTAAATGGAATTTCCTACCTTGCGTCAACAAGCACCGGGGTCCCTGGTGAAAGCTTATGTAATGATCGACCGTTGTAAGCAAAGTCGCATCTTGGAGGTGCTTCAGAAGACACAGAACTGGGGGAATTTGACCAGAAAGCCCTTCGCCTCAGCCCTCCTGGTTCCTACTCTTTCCATCTCCAAGGACCCACTGGTCGGTGTCTCCGGCTAACTGGGTGCTTTGTGTCCCCAGAGCCTCACATCCACAGTCCAGGATTCTCATTACAGTTTGGGGTATTCCGAGTTTTTCCCTGGGTTGTCAAACGGATGAAGGAAAGGATTCAGGATTGGGGTTTCTGATTTCCCCGTGTCTTCTGAGTTCCGGGGAGAGGACGCAGAGCCGTGTGGCCGCGTGTGGGACGTGCAGGCGTGACAGAGTGACAGCATGTCCACACAGATACACACGATACCCTGCCCTCCTCTGTGGCTACGTTTCTGCACTGCGGCCCTGTCGTGTTTCCCCACCGTCAGACCCTGGGGGTCGAGGGGCCCGGGCTTGTGTTTGCACCCTGGCAAGTGGGTCCCGTGAGCTGGGAGCAGACGGTGTGGTCCGGAGGCTGACTCAGCCCTGCCTCTCTGCCCCTTTGCAGTGAGTGTAACAGCAACCGCGACTCCGTTCTGTCCTACACCAGCGTGAGAAGTAACAGCTCCTACCTGGGCAGTGACGAGATGGGGTCTGGTGAGTCAGCGGCTCGTGCTCCGGGGTCCGGTCTGCCCACCGGGACTTTGTGTTGTTTTATTTTTATTTTATTAGATTTTGTGTAGTACACTAACACAAATACTGCGTAGCGTGGCAGTGTATTTCCTTCCCTTCACTTAGCCAGCAGCTGTTTGTTGAGCACGTACTGGGTTCTGGACGTCAGCAGTGAATGGAAGGGCAAAGACCCTGGCGCCCCCTGGAGCTGACATTGTCCGTGAATGTCATGGCCACAGAATGCATGAAACATGATGCAGTGACAGATTTTAAAAAAAATTTTTTAACGTTTTTATTATTGAGAGACACAGAGACAGAGCATGAGCAGGGGAGGGGCAGAGAGAGGGAGACACAGAATCTGAAAACAGGCTCCAGGCTCTGAGCTGTCAGCACAGAGCCCGACACGGGGCTCGAACTCACAAACTGTGAGATCATGACCTGAGCTCAAGTCAGACTCTTAACAAGCTGAGCCACCAGGCGCCCCTGCAATGACAGATTATGACGGCCGCTCTGAGGTCACTCAAGTAAGGCGACCTGATGGTCTCCCTAGAAATGACACATGTTCACACCAACCTTTCAAATGACCCCAAAAAGTTCAAAAGAAGTGCATGAAAATCAGTTAGAGTCGCCCCCCGGCCCCCAGAAGTGACCGTCGATGGTGTTGGGAGATCATTTGGTGAGCACGTGGTTCTGCACAGACGGACGGGTGTACGGCCGGATGGACGCACAGACATAAAAGTTTATAAATTAGATGAGACTGTACTCGCAGCTTTTACTGAAAGACTGAAAGTTGTTTCTATTTTAGTTTATTTTAGCCCTTAAAATAGTACTTTTGTGAACAGGTCACACACCCAAATGGTTCCCAGTTCAGCAGGCACAGGAGGGTGGGTGATGACAAGCCTGCCTCCCACCCTCGTCCCCCCGCCCCCGGTTCCCAGGCCCCCGCTGCCCCTGCTGCCTTCTGCGCTCTCCCAGAGCTGGTCTCTGCACAGAAGTTTAATTTTAATTGTCCTTCAGTTTAACAGAAGAAAAGAAAGAAGCTCAAGTGAACTTGACAATACTGCTGAACTTTAGATAAATATTTCATCACTAAGATGTTTCGCCGCATAAACCGTCCCTGGGGAAGTTTTAGCCAGGAGCTTATGTGTGNCCCTGTCTCCTCGTTTGCAGAACAGAATAATAGCAGTGGCTTATTGCCATTGTGGAATACTTTCATTGCTATTGTCTGCTTTGCAGATGAAGACACTGAGGCTCAGAGAGGTCAAGTGACCTGCCCAGGGTCACACAGCTGGGATCTGAGTCTGTCAGACTCCAGATCAGCCTTAGCTTTTGTAGCTCTGAGGCTCTGCCGCCTTCTCGGCACGAGGCTGGGAAGGTGTGGAAGGGGCAGGAATGGGTGATGGCCGTGGCTTCTCCCTTCTTCCAGGGGACGAGCTGCCGTGTGACATGCGGATCCCGTCAGACAAGCAGGACAAGCTTCACGGCTGCCTGGAGCATCTCTTTAACCAGGTAGACCTTCGTCCCACCCGTGGCCTGGCCTTGGGTTCCTCCCATCACCCCTGCTGGGAACAGGTAAGCCAGGAGCCAGACTAACCCGCAGATTCCTGCCTCCCAGGTGGACTCCATCCACGCACTCCTCAAGGGGCCCGTCATGAGCAGAGCTTTTGAAGAGACCAAGCATTTCCCCATGGACCACAGCCTGCAAGGTGAGCGGAGGGGAGCCCTGGGCTGGGACGGTGTCTGGACCACACAGGGAGACCGCCCGCAACGGGGACGTGTGCCGCGCCGGGGCGGGACGCCTGGGTCACGGTCTCAGCCTCATCCCCCTCCTGCCCTGTGGCTGTGGGCTCGTCCCCGGGCTCAGCAGGTCCAGCCCCTGGGCCAGGTCTACCCACAGCCAGCTCTGTTTTTGTGAGCCCGAATGGCTCTGTTCTTTGTTTTGTTTTTAATGAAGAGTTGCGAAAATAAAGACAGAGACCGTAGGAAACAGGCCATACGCCTTGCAAAGCCTGAGACGGGGCCTGTCTGGCTTTTTGCAGAGAAGTTTGTGGACCCCCGGGCTGGTCCCTGAGCCTGTCCGGGCCTCCACCTGCCCATTTGTAACATAAGGGCACAGACTGTAACATAAGGGCAGTTTGCTGGACTTCACATGCCCAGCCCCGCCTTTATCATCTTAAACCGTGTTCACAGACCCGCCTACGTGTTCACATTTTTAAAAACCATATTCATCAACTGTCTTTATTGACAAAACTTTGTGAAGAAGTGTTTCTCTTCTATTCATTTTCTAAAAATGTTTATTTTTGAGAGCGAGGCTGTGCAGGGGAGGGACAGAGAGGGAGAGAGAGACTTGCAAGCAGGCTCTATGCTGTCAGCACAGAGCCCGATGTGGGGCTTGAACTCACGAATCCTGAGATCATGACCTGAGCCAAAATCAAGAGTCAGATGCTTAACCGACTGAGCCACCCGGGTGCCCCGAGTATTTCCCATTTAGAAATTTAATTTTTAAGGAACTTACTTAAACTCTCTAGTGTGGAAAACCAGAAGGACATGCCATCAAGTAGTGATGACTGTAACGCTAGTGGAAGCATCAACCAATAATGTCATAATCCTGTCGTTAGGTGCAGGGGCCTGCCCACAGCTCCTTATTCTTTCGTGAGAGGGTCAGTGAGTTGAAGGAGTGGTAAGGATTTACCAGCTCCAAATTGGCAGTTTATTCTTGAAATGATTGAGAGAAAGGGAATTGACATGCATGTCTTCACATTAGCCTTTCCTCCTGTTTACCCACTTACCCATCCATGTACCTACTTACCCACTCATCCACATGCCCACCCACCCCCACCACATGTGTATACATTCACCTACTGTCTACATGCCCACCCACCCAGCATCCACCCACTCACTTATCTACACACCTGCTCCCCCACCCACCATCCATCCATCCACCCACCCACTTGTCTACGTGTCCACCCATCCACTGTCCATCCATTCAGCCACCCACTCATCCACACATGCACCCCCCTACCCATCATCCGTCCATCCATCTATCCATCCATGCATTCTTCCATCCAGTAAGTAATTCCCAAGAACTAGCTTGCACCAGGCCTTGTGCTGGGTTCTCGAGACCCTGAGATGAATGTGACACTGCCCCTGACCTGAAGGGGCTCCCAGTTGAGGCAGGACATAGGAAAAGAAGCAGGCAGTTGCTCCTAAGTGAGAGTCGGAAGCAGTGAGGCGTGGGAGTGCCCTAGCTCCTCTGCCCCTCCTCCCTTCTCATGGTCACCTCTCCCAGGGATGAGCCTCAGAAAGCAGAAATGTCAAATTGAGAGAAACCACCAAGATCTCAAGAAGTCTGAGACTTCATAGCAGGGAAGAGGCCAAAGGACAGAGGCCTGGCCTTTGAATAGCCCTGCTGGGGCAGGGTTCAAACCCCATCTCTGTCCTTACCCAGCTGTGGGACTCCAGGCAAGTCTGTCTGCGAGGGCTTCCCTCTCTCTATATGGAAAAGTTAGACTGAGTTATAACTCATATGCCAGCTCTTTTGGTTGTGGGTACAAGGAGGTTGTACCTGAGAATTTTTCTGTGACTGTGTCCAGGCTTGGGAGAAGAGGATGCAGTGATTGATTAGTGATGTCTGCATGGGATTGGTTACACTGTAGGCGCCGCAGGCTCAGATGGGCAGGAAGGAGTGCTGAGATTGATTAGTGATGTCTGCCATGAGTGCAGTACTGTGGACAGGTAGCACACTTACCATGTGTTTGCCTTCTGTGGACAGAAGAGTCCTGCCAGCAGCCTTTACTTAGGATTCTGGGCTTTGAATTCTGGTGATGGGTCATAGGCCTCTGTGCCGTTGTTCTTCAATGCTACCTCTGTCCCTTTCCTGCCCCAGAGTTCAAACAGAAAGAGGAGTGTACGATCCGTGGCCGGAGCTTGATCCAGATCAGCATCCAGGAGGACCCTTGGAACCTCCCCAACTCCATCAAGACCCTGGTGGACAACATCCAGCGATACGTGGAAGGTCAGTGGGGCAGGGAAAGGTGTTTCATGGCCTTCAGTTCCGCATGTGGAACATAGAAAGGTCAGGAGTGGGTCAGTCTCCGTGTCCCATGTCTGTCTGTGCCCAAAGGAACAAGAAAAGTGGGGGCCCCTTTCGTGGCTGAGTGTCCTGGCCTGGGCCTTGTATGCACTTGACCTGGGAGCTGCAGATCCTGGCTGCCTGCGGCTCCCTCGCACACTTAGGAGGCACAGAAGGCTGAACTAGTTTTCTTCTCAGCCTCCAAAAGTGGATTTAACTCAGTTCCTCTTATTTGTTATTAAGATCACAAGCTGCGGGCCCCCAGGTAGGTTTGGATGCTACAGCATTAAACAGTGTGAATCCACTGCCAGCATCTATAATCCGAGATCCCACATAAAAATCTAGGTGTCTGGCTCCTCTCGAACCATCAGAAGGTCTGGCAGTAGCAGGCCTGCAGTCCCCCGGGCACGCTCGGCTGGAGAGGAGGGCGGGGAGGGCGTCTTCCTGTTCGCCACACTCCCCAGCACTCCCTGCGGCCTGGCGTCTGCTTCACGCATCCGACCTCACCTCTCTGGCCCTTGGCGGCGTTTGGGCCTGGGCCTCCTGGGTCGGAGGGACCCCAGGACAGCAGGAGGTGCGAGGCCTTGGGCCCATCCCCCCAGGAACAGCGGCCTCCGAGTTGGAAGTTGGTGTTGGCCCTGAGCTGTCCTGTTTTCCAAACTATAATTACTTAAGAGTGTGGACGCTGGAGTGGGATGGCCGAATCTCAGCTCTCCCACTCGGGGGCTGTGTGACCTTGGCAAATTCTTATATGTCTCTGTGCCTCAGCACCTTCATTTGTAAAATTGGCTCATGGTGCTACCTCCCTCACATGTTTTCATGAGAGTTAAAGGTCACCACGGATAGAGTGCTTCATTCAGCACCCGGCACACAGTGGGTCCCCAGTGATAAAGGTCTCTGGCTGCTGCTGGTACCACCACACCAAAATAAATTTTATTTATTTATTTTGAGAGACAGAGACAGCATGAGTGGGGGAGGGGCAGAGAGATAGAGAGAGAGAGAGAGAGAGAGAGAGAATGAATCCCAAGCAGGCTCTGCGCTGCTAGTGCAGAGTCTGACACAGGGCTCGAACTCACAAAACCGTGAGAACACAGCCTGAGCCCAAACCCAGAGTCAGGCGCTTCACGACTGAGCCACCAGGTGCCCCGGGACAGAAGGTATCTTCAGAGGCCGACTCCAGAGGCCTTTCTGATCTTTCCTGTAAGCCCCCTCTGGGCCTGAGAAGGCGCCTCTCTCTGAAGGAAAGAAAGGGTGTTAGTTCCGTCTCTGGAAGGTCTGAGCTCTGTCCGCACGTGTGCAGGCCCGGGGCTGCCTAGGATGTGCGTAAGAAGCCAGGGACGCACCTGTGTGTAGGTACACATGTGTGTGCTCACGCTTGTGTGCGAGGCTCCTGGGCCGGGCCCATGCTTTGGAGGCTGGTTTCGGTCTCTTTCTGGGGGGCACATGTAAACTGATGCAGCTGCCGGTTGGGGTTCCGTCCCCCGGGTGTCGGGTTCTGGAATTCTCCCCGTATTCAGCACAAGCTCCTCTAGCACCGCAGGACACACCTGGGCTTCACCATGAGGGTTCTGAGCACCGGGGCCGTGGGGGGCCTTCTGCCGACTCCTCTCAGCCTGTCCTTGCTCTGCCCTCTCCTTCCAGACGGGAAGAACCAGCTGCTCCTGGCCTTGCTGAAATGCACAGGTGAGGGCTCGGAAGGAGCGGCGTCTGCGTGTGGGGGAGAGGCTGCCCTGGCAGGGGTGATCTTGACCTCAGCTCAGGGAGGCCTCTTCCGCTGGCCCGTGGTGACTTTCCCCTGGTCGTTGGGGCTGGCACAGGGGAAGAGTAACATCGTGGCCCCTCGCACCTGCCAGAACTACACATCTTCCTCTTGTGTCTGGGGACAAGTGTCAGGGCCCTGGAGCCAGGAGCTGGGTCTCTTGCTGTCTCCTGGGCCCGGGCGGATCTGGATGAGGACACAGATGGAGGGTGATGGGCAGGGAGTCTCCTTGCCTGTGGTGCCCGCGCCCCCAGCCTGGAGTCCCTTCCCTCCCCCCCTCCCACCGCCACCCCTGGGGAGGAAGAAAGGGCTGATGGGCTGGGGGGCAGGTGTCTGCAGAGAGGGCGGAGGGGCCGCTGGGCTGGGCGCTCCTGGGTGTTCCCTGTCCCTCCCTTCTTTCCAGAAAGTCTCAGCCAAAGGGCAGCTAAAATAGGGTCAGAATTGGTCACTAAAAACCAGTTGGCAGAAGCCAGTGATGAAAAACAGTCTTTTCCAGAAGATTTTGGGGTCCTACACGGCCGATCGATGGAAATGGGCCAGTCCTCGACCAGGGCAGGGGTGGGGGGAGGCGGCCGGAAGGAAGAAGGTGTGCGGCTCAGAAATAGAGAACATGGGAGACTGCCTTTCCTGAAACATGGCTCTTGGCGGAAATGCTTGGTGTCATTGTCATTCTCAGTCAGGGCAGAGAAGTCCCTGACACACAGGCTAACAGCTGAGGGTAAGGGTTTTGGGAAAGCCTTAAAAAAAAAGTGTTGTTTCTTTCTTTTAATAGATGGATCATTGAGATAATTGAGTTTTTTGGCAAATTGGCTTGCTTTTTACAGATTTGAGTTTTGTGAAGTTGGCTTTGGTTTGCTGGGATTAGTTAACTTCTGGCAGGCTGGCCCGGGGCGGGGGAGCGCAGGGGGAGGTCGCTGGCGGGAGGTGGGTTCTGGGCCCCAGGCCGGGGGACGGCGCCCAGGAGCGCCCAGCCCAGCGGCCCCTCCGCCCTCTCTGCAGACACCGAGCTGCAGCTGCGAAGGGACGCCATCTTCTGCCAGGCCCTGGTGGCCGCCGTGTGCACCTTCTCCGAGCAGCTGCTGGCGGCCCTCAGCTACCGCTACAACAACAACGGCGAGTNGTGGCTGGAGCAGGTGGCAGCCACCGGGGTCCTGCTGCACTGCCAGTCCCTGCTCTCGCCGGCTGCCCTGGTGAGTGGGGGGCGAGGGGCACCCGGGCGAGTGGGGGGCGTGGAACAGGGCGCAGGAGAGGTCCTGCCTGCTCACCCGGGCTCTTGCGCCTTGTGCAGTCAGCACTTATTGAGCCCCTACTGTATGCCACTGTTGTTACAGGCACTGGGGAGCCAGCAGGGAGCAGAGCCGTGTCCTTGTATCGGGCATCTTCTGTCCTGGTGGGGGAGGGGCAGGCACAAATAAGTGACATAAATGGTAGGGACCAGTGTTTCTCACGCTGGGCAGTTGTACCTCCTAGGAGACACTTTGTGATGTCTGGAGGGAGTGTAGGTTGTCAGAACAACTTGGCGTCCGGTGTAAGAGTTTGGGGATGCTGCTAAACCTTCTACAGTGCTTAGGATACCCCTCCCCAACAGATAACCTGGACTTAAATGTCCCAGGTGCCACCTCTGAGCGTAGTGATAAAGGCTAAGGCGAAAAACAAGGAAGGGGGGCAGGAAGGTCTGCGGTGGCAGCAGTACAAAGTTTTGATGAGATGGTCAGTGAAGCCCTCACTGAGAAGGTGACCTCTGACTGAAAAATTGCAGGGGAGGGAGTGAGCCAGGAGGATATAGGGAGGAACCTTCCAGGCAGCAAAGAACAGGAGGTGCAAAGGCCCTGAGGCAGGAGCTTGCATGCAGTGTCTGAGAATCAAGGTGCCCAGTATGGCTGGAGCAGAGTGAACCAGGGGAGGGTGGGGACGGGGAGTCCCAAGAACTAACTGCGTCAGACTCTGCAAGCCTTCCAGGCTGTGGTAGGGACTCTGGCTGTTCCTGGGTGGTTGGGAGCCCTAGGAGGGTTTTGAGCAGAGGACGGAGCAGGGTCTGACTCCTAAACGTAATGAATCGCCCACGCTGCTGGGTGGGGATGAGACTACCGAAGGGCAAGGGTGGAAACTGGGGGGTCGGAGAGCCGGGTCCTGTAACAATCAGGTGAAATTCCCTGGCACAGGGAGCATCTCATTCAATCCTTGCGGTAGCCCTGAGGGAAGTCCTTTACCGTCCACATTTCAAGGATGAGAACGCTGTGGTCCAGGGGTCAGGTCTGAACTCTGGGAGCCTGACTCTGGGCCTGGTAACCCCTAGGGTACCCTGCTTTCTCTGCACCTTCTCGTTTATTCTTGACTACCGTGTCTGTGCACTAGCAGGGCTCGGAATCAGCCCCAGAGAGGCAGAACCAGGGACTCAGCCTTTGGGGGTGCTGGTGCCCAGAGCTGACACCCCCGGCAATGCAGCAGTACTTGCTCTGTGCTGTTGCTTCCCCACCCCGGGTGCCCTTTGCTGGGGCTCCCCCACCCCTGGGGCTCTGAGCCTCCGAGGCAGTGTCCCAGCTGGCTGGAAAGTGTGGCCGTGGCGCTCCCTCTGGTGGCCACTTTGGTGCAGCTGTCTGCCTGGCCTGAGAGCTACTCTCATTTGGCTCCCGAAAGCAGCACTGGAGGGACCGAAAGGCAGCTGCGACAGCCAGCCCCCACTTTCCTCTTCCCAGGTGAGGACACGGGGCCCAGCGCATTAATTCATCAGCCACCACGATGTGCCAGGCTCTGAGCTGGGTGCTGCGGGTCTGAAGCTAACTTCCTAGCTGGGGAAAGCAGACTGAGAAGGAATGGAGAAGGGAGGGAGATGGAAAGAAGGGGAGAGTTTATAGAAGTTGTAGAAGCGACTGCATTTCCTTGGGTGGATGGTCAGAGCCAGCGTCTCTGAGGTGGGGATGTCTGAGCTGAGACCGGGGTACCAAGACAGCTATTGGGGTGGGTGGTCTGATAAAGAGTGTGCTGGGCAGAGGGAACGGCATGTGCAAAGGCTCTGAGCAGGCTGGGTATGGTTTGGGGGATCAGCTTGGCCACATCCGTGGGGCGTAGAGGGAGGCACAGAGCCTCTCGCCGCCTCTCCAGGTTATCTGTGTCTGCGAGGCCGGTGTGGTCCTTGTACAGGGCGGTGAGGAGGGGAGCTGGGTGGGTCGGCAGAATGCTTTGCTGGCTGCACTCACGGGGCTTGTGATCTGTGCAGGGCGAGGGGAGAGAGATGCTGGGAAGGTTTGCGGCGTGGACTTCCGGGCCAGCGCTGGTGTGCTTTGCTGAAGTGGGCCTGTAGAAGGAAGGTGGGCAGGAAAATGGGGGCTTCTGCTGGGTGTGTTAGGCTTGAAATGGCTGGGACGGATCAGTGCACATTAGAACAGAGACGGTTCTGGCCACGGGGGGCACAGGAAGAGCCTAGAGCAAACGCAGTTTCACACACAGCTCTGGACGGCCCAGCTCGGGACCCTGGGGCTGGTGGACGATCCAGCTCGGGACCCTGGGGCTGGGAGGCTCGCAGCCTCGTGTGTGGACTGGAGATGGATCACAGAATCCTGAAGTGAAATCTCAGGGCAGGGGTGGCATCTGAGACCCCTCCACCCCATCTCCCTCTGCAGAAGGAGGAGCGGACCATGCTGGAGGACATCTGGGTGACCCTGTCAGAGCTGGACAATGTCACCTTTTCCTTTAAACAGCTGGATGAGAACTACGTGGCCAGTGAGTGACTCTTACCGCCCCCGCCGTGAGAGTTGGGGTTCTGGGGTGGAGGTTCTGGGCTGCTCTGGAGCCACCCTGCCGTCAGGCCAGCTGCAGGATTAAACCAGATCTAGCACTTTGAAACCTCTTGCTCCCAACATGAGCCCCAAAGCCGAACCTTGGGGCGTGTATGGAAAGAGGGGTTTTGTTTTGTATGAGCCCAGCCACCTCCCAGCAGTTCTTGGGATAACAGCCAATACCTAATTCTTACTAAAATGCTACCCTAGAGATGCTTCTTTGGAGGGAAGGCCTTAAGATTTCTTAAGGGTTTATACCATACTTTTTTTCCCCCTGTCTTCCTCCTTCCCTCCCAACTACCCTTTCACCTGCTCAATCATCCATCCCTCTATCCACCCACCCACCTATCTCTCTGTCCATCTGTCCGTCCATCCATCCATTCCATCTACTTACCCACCCAGCCAGCCAGCCCTTCTATCCACCCGTCTGTCTATCTGTCCACCCACTCATCCAGCCAGCCAGCCCATCCATCTACCCATCTATCCATCCACACATCTACCCATCCTATCTACCCATCCATCCAATCCAATCCATCCATCCATTCATCCACCCATCCACCCATCTACCCATCTATCCAGCCAGCCTATCCATCCACCCATCCATGCATCTAACCATCTATCCATCCATCTACCCAATCCACCCATCCATGCCGTCTACCTATCCATCTGTCCATCCATCCACCCATCTATTCGCCCACCCACTCATCCTTCCATCCATCCATCCATCCATCCATCCATCCATCCATCCATCCATGAACCAATTTCTACCTCCTTGGGGGTGATATCATCCTGTTTAAAATGCAGACCAGAGTTTAGATGGACAGCATGTGTCTTCTTAGGTACCAATTGGAATTGATGGGTAGTGGCTGCCTCTCCACAGGCAGAGTTGGGCTCAGGGGCAGCTATTGGCTGGTTAGTGATGTTTGCTGTGGATGCAGGATGGGGTGTGAATACCGTAATTTTGCGACTCCTGCCATAACCTCTTCCTTACAGATGTAAATAAGATGCAGGTCCTATTTGAGGGAAGGTTTTGCCGGGTAGAGGCCCTGGGTTACCAGGGCAGGGGTATAAGGAGTGCAGTGAAGCCCTGAAGGCCTGGCAGCCCCCTGGCGGGGCAGCGTCCGCGCCAGGTCTAGGAATGAAGGAATGGAAAGTAGGACCTGCGGAAGCAGGTGAAAAGAAGTCAGAGGCGCGAGCAGGAGGTGGGGGGCGTGGCTTCCGAGGCTGGCCCTGGACGGAGGGGAGGGCAGGGAGGGCTGACCGGTGCTCCGGCTGGGCAGGCAGGGAGGTCCCAGGATGCCTCCCCGAAGGTGTGCTCAGAACAGTGAGCACAGGGAGCTGTGGAGCTGCCCCCGCGAAGGCAGAGCAGGGCTCCCCCAGGCCCAGGTACCGAGCCGCCCTGTCCCACCGTGTCCTCCCGCAGACACCAACGTCTTCTACCACATTGAGGGCAGCCGGCAGGCGCTGAAGGTCATCTTCTACCTCGACAGCTACCACTTCTCCAAGCTGCCCTCCCGCCTGGAGGGTGGAGGCAGCCTGAGGCTCCACACTGTGCTGTTCACGAAGGGTGAGCTGTGAGGTGCTGCGTGGGGCCCGCCGGGGAGCGCCGAGGCCTCTGAGCACACCCAGACCCAACCGCCTGCTCTTCCTCTTCTTCCTTCATAGCTCTGGAGAACGTGGAGGGGCCACCTCCTCCAGGCAGCCAGGCTGCAGAAGATTTGCAGCAGGAGATCAACGCCCAGTCCCTGGAGAAAGTGCAGCAGTATTACCGCAAACTCAGGTAGGTGTCTGCCTGGGCCGCGTGCTGGGGACAGGAGTCTGGGCACTGTCATGGCAGAGCAGACATGAGCACGCGCGGCACCAGGCAGGCTCCCGGGGTGGGAGTGCATGAACACCGTTTCTTGAGCACCTGCTGTCTACAGGGCCCTCTGCGTACACAAGCTCTTCAGATTCTCCCAGCAGTCACAGTGGGCCATTCTAGCCACTTTACAGATGAGGAAACTGAGGCTCCTAGAGCATAGCCAGCTTGCTCAAGTTCACACAGGTAGACAGTGGCTGAGCTGAGCTTTGAACTGGGTCCGTTTCCCTTCAAAACAGATTTCTCTGGTTGAGAGGACTGTGTATTTCATTCTGTGAGGGGTGGGAGCCGGGACAGGGGCCCTGGCGTTCTTGAGCCTGGGAGGAAGGGGAGTGGTCCCCAGGGCCTTGGCCCTGCTCCGAAGAAACCCCCAGAGAGAAGTGGAGAGCAGGGGCCACAGCCGCCAGAAGGAGCTTCAGGTCCAGGGAGGCAGCCCTCAGGCACCCCCACCCCCTTACCCCCGCCCCCAGTCTGCTTCTTCCTACTTCTGCCTCCCCTTCTTCCCCTGTGGGGAAGGTAGACTGCAAATCAGGAGATTGGGGTTTCAGGGTGTGGGTATGGCCTGTACCGTCTCGGGGCCCAGCTTTACCGTTTGGAGATGGGAGAGCCGTGCTTTCATGTGTTTGTTCGGGGAAAGCATCCAGCAGTATTATTAAAACTGGTGTCTCTTTGGGTTGATCAATGCCATCAGTCTGTCCTGTGCCATTTGCTGAAAAATTTATGTTTTTTTTTTAATGTTAGAGAGTGAGAGAGAGCATGTGTGCACACGGACGCAAGCCAGGGAGGGGCAGAGAGAGAATCTGAAGCAGGTTCCAAGCTGTCAGTGCAAAGCCTAACTCGGGGCTCAAACGCACTTAGCTGTGAGATCATGACCTGAGCCCAAGTTGGACACTCACCGACTGAGCCAACTGGGGCCCCCATGTGTTGAAAATTATAATCCTTGGCTCTGAGAGCACTCACACACCCCTCCCTTCCTTCATGCGGCACATGGTAACTGAGAGGTTTTGTGGGCCAGGCTGTGTTCTGGAGACTTGCTCTGGAGTCAGCAGTTCTTTGCAGAGCACAGATTCTAGAGCAGCAGGTGCCCTGCTTTGTCAATAAAGTTTTATTTGCACGCAGCCACGTTCCTTTGCGTATGTACCGTCCGTGGCAGCTTTAGTGCTGCAGCAGAACTGAGTAGCATCTGGATGGAGACAGTCGGGTGCACACAGCCTAAAACATTCAGTGTTTCTGACCCTTTACAGAAAAATGGGCTGAGCCCCGTTTTTAGAGGGGGAGCAGCAACAAGCCGGTAAACAAAGAGCACTGTCACCTGCCAAGGGGTGACAAGCAGGCAGGGGTGCTGTGACAGCAGGCAGGGAGAGGTGGCCTTTGAGGAGTGCCCCGGGGGGAGGACCCGGGAAGCCCCTGCCGTCCCCACCCCCCACTGTTAGAGGAACAGGAGGCTGGATGGGGAGAGCCAGGCGAGGCGCGCTCAGTTTGAGTCTTTGGGGGGGCAGACGGGCAGCGGCCCCAGGAGGGTAGGGGCCCCGCCCTCACCCCCCCTTTCTCTCTCAGGGCATTTTATCTGGAACGGTCTAACCTGCCCACGGATGCCAGCACGACGGCGGTGAAGATCGACCAGGTGTGCCCCGCCTTCCCTTGCCCTGCCGCGGAGCTCGGGCCGGGCCGGGGGGCTGCCGTCAGGGTCAGGATGTAGCAGCTGGGGCCCGGGGTCCCCGCCCAACTCGACTCCCGGCAGAGGAGCCCCTGAGTCCCCCCTCCAGGAATATCCCTCATGGGATAGCGCCTCCCCCATTCTAGGAATTCCGGCTTCTCCCTACCTGCTTTGGGCCCCTTAGACGTATCACCTGCTGGCATCTGCCCCCTGTGGCTGCCTTCTTCCCCTTGTTTGTCCAGGCGGGTCCCTGCGGCTGCAGCCCACGCCACATGTGGCCTTTGGTGGCCTTCTTGTTTGATTGGAACTTGTGGCCAGCCTTTTAAAGTCAAAAGCTTTCCAGTGAAATGGAGACTTCTAGCTCTTCCTGAGAAATGGAGAGAGCTGGCCGTGCGCGGCCCTCGGTCCCACGTGTCACAGTCGCCTTTCCAAGGGCATGTGCGCCAGGCTGTTGGCCCACGTCCCAGGCTCAGGCAGGCCTCAAGTTTGACAGCACTTTCGGGGACTGGCCTCGGGACTGGAGGCTGGGGGCTCTCAGAGAAGTCAGTGGGCACGGCCCTCTGGGAGTTTGCAATCTGGCTGGCAGAATATTAAGATGACACAGAGAGAATTGGCAAACCATCATTTTGTGCCTGCACAGGTGATTGAGGAAAGCTGGGGGCAGAAGGAGGGCCTTTCCCAGGAAGGTTCTGTCCGGAGAGGCCAGGAGAGGGCACTTCTTTCTGGCTTAGCTGGGGGTACACGGGGGCAGCTGGAAAGAATTAGGTTGGAAGGTTAGGCTGGAAATACAGAGTAAACACTGAATGCCAGCTTGCAGGCACTGGGGAGCCACAGATGGTCCTTGAGCCGGGGTTAGGAAGGTTAACCATGTAACCCCCGGAGTGGTGAGCCGGGAGTACAGCTATAGTAACAAAGCCAGAGGGAGGGAGACGATGGGGAGGAGGGCGGGTGGGGGCCTCCTCTCAATGCCCTGAGGTCTGTGTGTGCGCCTCGCAGCTGATACGCCCCATCAACGCCCTGGACGAACTCTGCCGCCTCATGAAGTCCCTCGTCCACCCCAAACCCGGTGCCAGCGGGAGCCTGGGCGCCGGCCTCATCCCCATCTCCTCGGAGCTCTGCTACCGCCTGGGCGCTTGCCAGATCGCCATGTGTGGCACGGGCATGCAGAGGTGAGCTGCAGGGCCCAGAGGGGTGGGAGGGGGCGGGCTTGGGAACAAGGAGGCGGGGCTCTGGGCCTCAGTTTGGGCAGTGGGACTGGAGGGGGTCCTAGGAGGGGGCCGCAGGAGCCTCTGCTTGCCTGTGCCTTGTGTGAGTCAGGAGCTGTGCCGTGTGGTTCCGCCTGACCCCCCCGCTCAGCATCAACTCGCTCCCCTTCACTGGGGCAGAACTGGCCTCTGTGTCCCACTGTCCCACTTTGTGCCCTCTGTCCCCGCTGCTTGTCCCCACGGGTAGAAGTCACCTTCTCCGAGAAGCCTTCCGGACCTCCCGATTTAACACCACACNAGTGTCGGCCAGCTCTGTGAGGGCGGGGACTCCTTCCACTTCTCTGCCATCCCCCAGCACGGAGAGCATCTGGCACAAAGCAGGTGCTCAATAAATGCTTGTTGAGAGTGCTCACTGTGTACTAGGCAGCACCGTTGTTAATGGGTTAGCTCATTTCCTCTTTATAGCAAGTCAGCTTGGTCAGGCCTCTTCCGGGGTTCTCGGTCCAGGGCGATTTTGCCCCCGGGGGACACTTGACAACGTGTCACAATGATGAGAGGAGGGTAGTGTTGGTGTCTAGTGTCAGGGGCAGGGCAGCCCCCCTCCCCAACCCCCCCCCCCNCTTACGGTGAAGGAGACGGGCCTGGAGAAGGCCGCCTGCCTGCTAAAGGCCACAGAATAATTACATGGCTAAGCTTTGAATCTGAGAGGTCTGGCTGCAGAGCCCACGTTCTCGAATTGTTCAGAACAGACTGAGAGATGAACAGATATGTCCTGTTCACAAGTTGGGAGGCATTAAGGGAATTGCCTCATTCGTTTCCTTCAGCAAGTATTTATGTACCAAGCACCTCTTCCGAGCTGGCCACTGGGAATGTCAGAGAACAAAAAGCAACTGCCCGGTGCTGACGTTTTAGGGGTGCGTGGGGTAGAGCAGTTAGGCGCCTGCTGTGTGCGGGGTGCTGGCTGTCAGGAGGAAGGATGGGCAGGTGGGGGACGGGGGCACAGGGCGGCTGGGGGGCCTCTCAGGGAGAAGGCACCTGAGGAGGAAGGAGCAAGGCCAGCAGTTACCTGGGGGCACATGGGGCAGTTCTCGGGGGAGAGGGCAGGGCGTGAGGCCAGCCTGGCAGCCACAGTCCCCCGCCCCGCCCCTGCAGGAGCACCCTGAGCGTCTCCCTGGAGCAGGCGGCCATCTTGGCGCGGAGCCACGGGCTGCTGCCCAAGTGCATCATGCAGGCCACAGACATCATGCGGAAGCAGGTGAGGCGGCTCCATCCACCAGGGCTCCCCCGGGGCTTGTGGGCTGAGGGCGTGGTGGGCTCTCAGCCAGGTGGGAGGAAGGGCCCCAGACCCGGACCTTCTCCCCATCCAGTGCGGCCTGGATTTCAGCTTCTGGGGCCTCCCGTGACTCCTCACCCCACCCCACCCCACCTGCACCCTCCCTCCCTGCACCCTGTGCAGATGCAGGTCCCAACCCTCATGGTTCTTCCTTCCCAGGGTCCCAGGGTGGAGATTCTGGCCAAAAACCTCCGAGTCAAGGATCCGATGCCCCAGGGCGCACAGCGNGGACCTGGGCTTGGCATGAAACTCCTGGCCTCACCGCAGGAAGCCCCCCATGGTGTTCGTAGGGGGCTTCACCTCTCATCTATGGGGACGCACTTTGGGGGGTGACAAATACCACTCCAGGCTCTGTTGTTTCTTTACCAAACAGCAACCTTGTAAGCATTCTCCACAGTTGTCAGGTGGGGAGACTGAGGCACAGACAGGTTAAGTGTCTTGTTGGAGGTCATATAGCTAGTAAATGGCGGGGCTGGGACTCTGCCCAGGCAGCGGAGGCCTAGGGGCCGAGCTCCTGCCCCCCATGTGCCGCCTCGCCTCCATCCTGCCTGTCACCACAGCGGCCTCTTGTCCGGTCCCCCGCCGTCATTCTCACAGCAGGTCTGACTCCGTCTCTCCTGCTTGAGACCCGCGAGTGGCTCCTTCTTACCTGGCGATGAAGCCCAGAATCCTGCCAGTGCAGACGCGGAGGAAACCTGGGGGCAGAGGGCTGCGTCTAGTTTGCCGCCGCTAGTGTGGGGAAGTGCACACCCCCCACCGTGTCCTCACACCCACACACGCGTGTGCATATGCGTCTGTATTTGTAAATGCGTTGCTGGTCCAGAGGGGGCCAGACAGCCGGGGGGAAGCACGAGCAGCGAGGGGGTTTCTCACCCGCCTCTATTGAGTTGTACTTCCTGGGCATGGACTCTGTGTTCCAGAAAGAAGGCCTGCGCGGCCATCCCTCATTGAGCCCCCTCTCTCTCCGCCAGGCTCTACCGCCTCTGCCAGCCGCCGGTGGACGGAGACCTCTGAGTGTGGACACAGATGCCCGGTGCTTGGCTGCATCCGCCAGAGCTGCACTTTGGGGAGCCCCGGGGGGCCATGCCGGCCACCTGCAGAGCTGGCCGCGAGGCTCCTTCCTGCCCCCGGGATCTGTCAACCTGAACCTTCACCTCCTGTGCAGACAAGCGGTGACCCACGCTCTCGGATGAGCTGGCCGATCGGCCCTGGGCCGGCGGGCGCCCCACGCTTCTGCCGGAAGCCCGAGGGGTGCTAGGGACCCACGGAGCCCGCTGACGGGCGCGGCCGGGACCTGGGCTCCTGCCCACGAGTCCCCGGGACACGGGGGAGACGTCACGGGCGCTGTAGCTGGAGGCCTGCACACCCAGCTCCCTCAGGATGGTTCAACCTGCACTTTTGAAACCCCTGGTTTCTTCCAAGTCCACATTCCAGGCGACACACGTGTCTCCCCCTCCTCCCCCCCACCTTAGCCGCCACTTCGCCCCTAACCCTGTACTAACGTGCTCGGTGGACTCGGGAAAGCCGGGCCTCTGCCAGGAAAGACAGAGGGACGGGGCACAACACCTGTCACCAAGAGCGTCCTCGGGAGCCACACCAGCTTCTCACGTCACTGCCATTGGACCCTGAGCCATCAGTCCTGGGCGCGAGATTTGCTCCGACTTTATTTATATGGCGTGAAATCTCTATGGTTTATTTTGGGGTTTTTATGTCCTTGGCGTTGTCGAGATTTTTTTTTTTCCTGGGTTGTGTAATTATATATTTGACATTTTAAATTTCAAAGAAGGGTATATTGTCTAACGGGACCAACATAAGGTAGTGTTGACTTTTCCCACTTCTACTAAAAAAGAGAAAAACTAAATTATTGAAAATTCAAAAAATTGTCAGTATTTCATCTTTTTTTTTTTTTTTTAATATTAGGGTCTTAAGGTATCACTTACAGGTGTTGACTAGGATTCCTTCGCCCCCGCCCCCCACCTCAGTTCTCCAGCAGCCGGTCAGTATTAGCTTGAATTACTCTGCTCCCTTTAGTGCCCAGCTGCCAGGGTTTGAGAGGCAGTTGGACCAGGGCTGGGGGCTGGGAGGGGGTTGAAGCGCCCACTTACATGCCGTCCCACACAGGTGTCTGTCCTGCAGGTAGGAGGGCCACTGGGAAACGCTGGGTGGTGGCTTCTGTAACTTATTTTCTTGATGTTAGCTCAGAGCAGGGCACTTGGGACTTCTCAGCCAGCCAGAGAAACAGGAAGTCACCCTGCCCACCTCCTGGGCACAGGGCCCCACACTGGGCTCCTCTCAGGAGTCTGTCCCCTCGGGCGCCTGTGTGCCAACAGGGAGCCACCCTAGCCGCGGCAGAACGGAGGGGATGTCACTCCAGCCTTGTGTGGTGGCTGAGATCAGGTATGCCTCACTCACTGCCCCAGAGACTTGAAGCCCCACCAGTTCTTGGCGCCCTGGGCCTCCAGGGGCCACGCTCCCTCTCGCCACCGTGGCCGAGATGCCAAGAGGTGGGCTTGTTGCTGGACACAGGTGGCACGGATACAAACGAAGACCGGCTTTAGGCCCCTGGTGGGAAATGGAGAGGGGCCCCTGAGGGCAAGGGCGTTGTGCACTGGTTTACTTTAAAATGTACAGATCTTCTCATTAAAGTCATGATAGATTTTTCTATTATTATTAAAAGTCAGTTTATAATACAAAGATCTGATCTGTGGAGGGTTCCTTTGGGGCCGACTCTGGTGGTGAGGGGCAAGGCGGGGTGTGGCCAGCGTCGCGGGTGAATGAGCTCGTGCTTTGGAAGACGTACCGGGGACGGTTCCCATCGATACCATCGGAGCCCTTGAGCCAGAGACGCCCCCTCCCCCAACAGGGACGTTACCGTCTGAAGCCGTTTCCCCCTCTAACACGGGGGCAGTATGGGGTTTCTCTCGCAGGGGGAGAGCGGTGAGGGCTACTCCGGACGGCACGGTGGGTCTGTGCCTCGGCCGTGCCAGGGAAATAACGGTCTTTATCTTGCGTTCACCTTGGTTTTCCACTCGGAGCTCCCGTTTTGCTGCGATGGTGGAAAATGTGGCAACTGGCCCAGGCGTTCCTTGCCTATGGGTGTCATGCCAGGGTTCCCACTCTTCCACGGGCCCCGGGGTCTGGGATCCGGGATCTCGGATCCGGGGTCTGGGATCCGGGGTCTGGGATCCAGGATCTCGGATCCGGGGTCTGGGATCCGGGGTCTCGGATCCGGGGTCTGGGATCCGGGGTCTCGGATCCGGGGTCTGGGCCCCGGGGTCTGGGATCTGGGGTCTGGGCCCCGGGGTCTGGGATCCGGGATCTCGGATCCGGGGTCCGAGTTCCACTCACCACATGCCTGGTTCGCAGCCAATCAGAATCCAGGCTGCCGCAAACGGGCCAATCAGAGTGGACGCCAGCGCCCCCTCGACTCTGCGCGTGCGCACGGACCTGTCTGGGTCTCCGGCCCTGAACTGGCTCCGCCCCCGCCTGTGCCCGCCCTGCCTTACGAAGCTTGCTGGCTCCGTCTGCGCAGCCAGAGAAATCTCGTTCCCTGGGCCGGCCCGTTTCCCTAGGCTTGTCCCGTGCCTGCCTCCCTCTCCCTCCCTTCCTGCCTCCTTTCTTCCTTCCTCTTTCTTACCCTCTTCCCTTCTTCCCTCCTTTCCCCCACTTTGGAAAACACTGACATCTTTGAAAGGCTCCCTTGGGGTACCCTCCTCTTGAAGCCCGCCGCCCTTGGGAACCCCCTGAGCCACGATGCCTGCACCCGGTTCTGTCATTTCAGACCCGTGAGCCTTCTCTTTTGGTGTCTTCTTCCAAGCTAACCCATTCCAGAGCTTATGCTCTCAAGGCCCAGACTGGGTCTGTCCTTCAATTACAGGTTTCAAAAGACTCCATTCTGTAATAGTTGAGAATGGGTCCTGGTAGGATTTTAGGCACGGTGATGGACGGGTTATTTGGAATTATTTGAGGCCAGTGTTTAGATCCAGTGAAAAACCCTTTGAGGGGAGAGCTGTCACCTCCGTCTATATTTGGGGTCAACAAGGAGGATTTGATGCCTTCCTTCAGGCAGGTGTTTGTATAGGAAGCAGCAATTTCTGCCTGTTCTGCACCTTCGTACCAGAAATGAGAAGAGTGAATTCTCAGGTAGTGATAGGCAGGGGCAGCTGTGGTTTGGACCTGAGAGGTAAGGTCTCTGTGGCCTTAAGCAAGCCCCACTGCCTCTCAGACACACAGCTCTGTTTGCAAACTGGGGCGGGGGGCGGGGCTGTCAGGGGGGACTGTCTGGAAAGCCCAGGACCTGCTTTGGTCTCAGGAAGACCTTTTTTTTCACAATACAAAATGGAGCATGAAGTGCAAGGGTGCATTTTATGGGAGGTCTCGAATTCGTGGCCCGAGGACTGAAACTTGGAAACAGGCATGGGTTTCGGTTTTGTTTTCCCCGACAAGGTGTTTTCATAATTTTGAACTAGCCACTCCAGAATCAACAGATGTTACTTTCAAATTCTGACTTTTTTTGTTTGTTTCTTTTGAAAATTCAGAAGTTCTGGTCCCACTGGCCCACCTTTCTGCCTTGTGATGTGTCAGCTGTGGCAGAGGACGGCCACTACCTTCTGGCAAGGCGCCAGCACTCTTGTCTCCCTCCCCCCCCCCCCCCCCCCCCCAACCCGGCACATTCCTTTACCTGACCTCCTGGGCTCTGGGCAGGCCTTGCTCAGGCAGGCGTGGCCAGTGCCTGCCTCTTAGCTGTCCAGACCCTCAGCTCCGGGGTCACCGTGGTGATGGTGGCTGAGGGGGGACCTGGTGACTGGCGTTGCTGGGCCGGTCAGTGCAGCATCAAGCGGCAGGCAAAACCCTGCAGCTGATGAATCTCTTGAACCTCCCGGCTGGATTTCCAGACTCTCTCTGAGCCTCTGTTTCTTCCAACTGCCAGATGGAAATGGCTCAGATGTCGCTCGTTGGTGTGGATGGTGTCAGGGGCCACTCAGGGAGCCAAAGGTGGGATGGGGTGTGTTGGCCATATTATAGTTTTATCTAAATGTAATGGTTTGTGTGTTTACCATCCTCCTTGCCCACCAGTAAGAGCACGCCGAGTACAGGAACCATATTGCTGTGTGCCCAGTGTCCAGGCCAGTGCTGGGCATCGGTGAACCATGGCTAAAATAAAGGAAGGATCATGACTATCGAGCCGGGAACCACGTGCCTGTAACCACGTACTCTGCACCTGTCTTTGTTCTGGGGCTGGGCTGGGTTGTCGAGGGCCGTGAGGATCTGGGCTGAGACCTTTGAAGTCAGACACCCTCACCCGCCCCCTGGACCTGGAAGGGTACTGTCCTTGCTGAGTGCCATCTCCCGAGAGGCCACCACCTCTCTTGGAACCTCAGTTTCCTTCTCTGAGAAACAGACAGGTTTTACCCACCACGCTGTGTTGTTGAGAGAGCCAACTCTCTCCAGGGTTCCCAAATTTAACTTCCAGGGGATAGCTGTGGTGCTCCGTCCTGCCAGCAGGTGGCGCCAGAGACTGTATAGTGATAGGAGGTTTCGGTTACCTGGGCACTTGTCCGGGCAGGTCCTGCCTACCAGCTTTCAGCCCAAATGCTGGCTGTTGGGTGCCCACATTTGGGACAGAGGCAGCCTCGAGGCCCAAGCTGGGACTGTCTGATGATGGGCACTGGTCCCTGGCCTCTGGCCTGGGTTAGGCTTGACTTGGTGTGGATATTTTATCTTTTTCCCTCTTTTCCCATTTTTCTCTATTTCTCTTTCTTGACTATTTTTGTCCCTTTCCCCTCCCGTTTTCTTTCTTTCCTATATTTTCTGTTTTTTCTTTGTCCCACGACATATGCCTGCGAGCCAGACTCTATATTCTTTCTTTTTTATTTTTCTTTTGCACGTTTCCTTCTCTCCCTTCTTTCGTCCCTTGCAACTGGATGGATGAGAAGGATGCGAGAGGCCCTTGCCAACTGTAAAATGAGGTGCTTACGGGGGCTGTGGCCAGGAACGCGCCAATTACTAACGTGCGCCCCACCCCGGCCTGGAATGAGGACCCGTCTGGAAGCACTGACCAGCAGGTGGCGCTGTGGGCCATCGGCTNTCCTGTTGTAAGGCTCCGGGGTTTGGGGGCTTTGCGGGGTGGTGAGTCAGAAGGCCTGGCCCAAATGGACTTCTCTGGGCACTTAGTAACATCTCCTGGAGGGGTCAGGAGAGGGCTGTAGGGCAACAGACCCAAGGTGTCCTTTTCTGTGTCTCAGTCCCCCCATCTACGACAAGAGGGTGTACAACTCAATTCTTCAAAAAGGGTTTGTCCTCTGACCGGCCTGGCCTTCCCCGGACTCCTCTGACGGATTAATAGCAGCGTTCAGCACTCAGTGCTTAGTACCTATTGGACGCTTGGCGGGGCGGCTTTTGTAAAGGCATCATCTGCTGTAATCCTCTTACCAGCCCTTCAAGGTAAGTGCTGCTGAGCTCCATTTTACAGAGAAGATGGGCTCAGTTAGTTTTAAGTGACTTACCCACGGTCACACAGCTCAGAAGTACTGATCTCTGATGTGGTTCTGGGGCCACAGCAACGTTACATGTAGCAGGTTGGAAACATGGAGGCCACTGGGTTTCACAGACTCGCTGCCCACGTGCACCATGGGAGAATCTGACTTTGGTCCCAGAACCTGGCAGACATGGGATTGGGGGAGGGGGAGGGCTGAAGACGACCCCTCACTAAGGAAAGGCCCGCGGGCTGTCATAGGAAATCAGAAGGGGGCTTTGCTGCCTTCATGCTGTGGGTGCTGCCTCGGGGCCTTTGCACATGTCCCCATGACCTGGAGCTCTCTTCCCCCAGACGGCCTCATGCTTTGCTCCCTCATTTTACCCACATCTGCTCAAATGTCACGTCATCCTCCACTCTTTGCTGTTACCCTGTCTCCCCTCACCGTTTTATTTTCCCTCCTAGCGTTTGCCACCGCCTGACAGAAAGGATCGTTCACCCTCTGCCTCCTGCACTGCAGGTGAGCTCCACAAGGGCACGGATTCTCGTTCACCTCATTTGTTAGTGACTCCAGTTCACCGGGATGCGGTGGGAAAGGCCTTTTAATGACAGCAGCCTCCTGGGTCCCCAGGGGTGTGCCTGTCATCAGGGCGGAGGGAGAGGAAGCCCACTGGCCGTCTGGCAGGGAGGTGCCCGCCACAGACACCACCAGCAGCTGCATCTTGAGCACCTACTATGTGCCCGGTGCCATAGTGGGCATGTTAGTATAGTGCTCGGTCGGTATTTGCTGTCGGTGCTCATTATCTGCAGAATTGAGCGATCGGGGTCTTGTCACAGTAAATTCCTAATATTTCTTGCGGGCAATCAGCCTCTGCTAGTTGGCATTAGTGGACAGAATCAGGGAGTGAGGGGTGAGGTGGGGGGACAGCATATCCCCACCAGCGAGGATTGCGATCCCTAATCCTCACTGATTCTCACGGTGCCTGGGAGAAGACACAGTTCTTAGTCCCATTTTACAGATGAGAAAACAGGCTGAATGTGTTAAGTGACCTGAGGTCACGAAGACTTG
Source organism: Crocuta crocuta (assembly GCF_008692635.1). NCBI lineage: Eukaryota > Metazoa > Chordata > Mammalia > Carnivora > Hyaenidae > Crocuta > Crocuta crocuta. Next base: position 8,562,379 of record NW_027532250.1, read on the forward strand.
GAGTCAGATCTGACTCCACCCTGTTGTGTGAACACCTCTGTGGCCTGCTGGGCGGGCAGGACAGCCAGCGCCCAGGGGGCTCCGGCCTTTCCAGTCTCTCCCAGCCCCTGCCTCTCTGGTTCGCTGCCCTTCAGCCACCAAGGCGTCCTTTCCGTTCCTCGGGCTCTCTCATCTCATTCCTTGTTCCCACCTCGGGAACTTAGTACTTGCTGTTTTTTTCCTGCCGGCAACCATCTTACCATCTGCCCCTCCCATGGCCGGCTCCTTCCCATTACTCAGGTCTCAGTTGGAATGCCACCGCCTCCGAGAGGCCCTCCTGATTGACTAAAGATATCATCACGTATTGACTCTAACAGAGCATACTCTTTCCTTCTGCCAAAGACCCAGTCCTTCCATATTCAGTTTACTTAAGCACTTCGTAACTCACACATAGTTGGTCTACTCCAAACAGACTGCAGTTTCCGTGAGGGCCGGGCCTGCCTTGCTCACGACTGTATCCCCACTTCCTAGCACAGCAGGAAGTAGTAGCACCGTACGTGCTCAATCAGTACTTGTTGACTCTGACCGGACAAATCAGTGAATGAGTGGCCGGGGCAGGGAGGATTTGGATCAAGATACAGCCACTCCCTCGAGAGGTATTTGTGCTAATTTAATCTTCAGGTTTTGGAAAGTCCACAATTATGTCTTTATTCCTTCCTTGGGTGTGAGAGTTCTGGTCCCGCGCTCCTTCCTTTGGAGCCCTTCTGCTTCGCCCAGGCCTCGGATCCCCTGCAGGACGGAGCCTCCCCACGAGAATGTTCTTCCATCAGGCTGGACCTGAGTCACCGGGTGCTGGGGCTGAGGTGGCAGGAAGGCACAGCTGGTGATGCAAAGCCATCCTGTCCAGAATGTGCCCTCAGCCGGCATTCTGGCACACAAGATGTCTGCAGGAGCCCAGATGTGATTCGAGGTCTGCTCAGTAACCCGTTCCCTCACTGGCATCATTTATCAAATATTTATTAAGGCCCTACTAGGTGCCGGGCCCTGTTCTAGGCCCAAAATCACATCGCAGAGTGCTTGTGGAGTTTATTTTCTGCTGGAAGAGACAGACAAAAAAGCCAATAAATACACAGATGTGCAATATGTCAGATGCTGTAAATGCCAATAAAATAATCCAGCAGGTGGGAGGTCAGGGACAGATGTGCAGGCTGGTTTGATAAATGGTCAGTGAAAGCCTCTCTGGGGCAGACCATTGAGTGGCAACCCAAGGAGGAGAGACCTTGGAATAACTGATTCCAGGGAGCAGAAACAGCAGGTGCAAAGGCCCGGAGGTAGAAAGTGGTAGGGAGGGTGTGATATTGGAGTGGGCGGGGCCTAGGGCACGTAGGTGACTGACAGGCTTTGGAGTTCATGTGTAGCATCAGGAAGCCGCTAACGAGTTTTGGGCAAAGGAGAGTTTTCTCATCTGTAAAACAGAGCAATTATAGCTGAAGGCCCACCAGGCCTGCCCATCTGAGCACTTTCAAACAGAATCTGAAGAGCTCCCTAGAGTGAAAGTGGTATTTGTAACATTTTATTTCTATAATATGTTGCATTTTTCCTATTGTGTTTTATGAAATGTGTAGTATTACCATGACACACAATTATATTTGTCTAGTCTGTGGGGACAGCGGCCTCTCTGATGGCCCACACTGGGGTCTCTCCCCACTGTCCACACCCTCCCTCCTGCAGTCTGTCTGGGTGGCCCCATGCTCAGCCCAGGGGGTGAATCACGAGGACAGAGCTGCCTTCATGGGCGCGTGTGACCCGTTGAGGTCACACAGTGCTCGGAAGGGTCCCATGATTGGCTAAAGGCCCTGCTGAGGCAGTCTTGGAATTCTTAATAATTTTAGGCTGAGGGGCTTAAATTTTTATTCTGCACTGGGCCCCACAAATCATGAAGGTGGTCTTCTTGAGGCTGTAAGCCAATCACGGGATTCTACCCCTTTGCCTGTGATTGGTAGATGTTGACCCACTTCTGACCAATGAGGTGCAAGGGCCCTGCTCGCGGAGGATTCTGGGAGAATCTCTTCTCCCTGAAATGAGAGGGCTCAGGAGGAACGTTTTTTTCTGCCCACGCCTCGTTCCTTCCTGCTTTGGATATTGGCCATTTGGATACTTCTCGCTACATCTATTGCTGCCAGCCGGATCCAAACCGTCATCATTTGCCTAGAATAGTCTGGTGTTCTCACCGGCCTCCCAGCTCCCACCCTCCTCCCCTGCACGCAGCATTCGGGTCTTCTGACTTTCTGTCCTGAAGTTCTGGGAGCTTCAGCAGAAGGTCCAGGCCCCCAGGTCGGCCCCCTCCTGGGCGGGCCTTAGCCAGCCTGGGCCCAGCCTGTCGGGGACCCTGCCATGTCCTCCTGCTGTTTTCCCTGCTCTTTCTCTTCCAGTACTTTCCAGGCCCAGGTTCCCGGTGCAGGGCTGCCCCAGCCTCCAGATCTTTCCAGATCCTTCCTGCCCGTTCACCCTCTCTCCAATCAAAGCCTATCCATCCCCTGGCCCCGCTCCTGCTGAGGGACACGTGCCTCACAGTGCCACGGGAGCCAGTGGGCGACGGGGAGGCACTCCCCTGGTTACCTATTTGTGCTTCGCCAGCGCCCCCTACAGCTGTGGAGGTGACAAATGGGGGCTTTTCAGACACCATGACCATGGAGGCGGGGAGCTGTTCCGGGGACAGGAACCCTGCAGGCCAGCAGGCTGGAGAAGGGCGGCCCCCGGGGGCCACACAGACTTGCCGCTGTCCTCTCTGGCTCTTGGCTCAAGCAGCTCCTTGGAAAAGAACACGGGACTGGCCCTGGCAGGTGGGACTTGTTTCCACGGTGTGTGGCTAACGTTCAAGGACCCTGGAGCTACGGGCTGCTGGGGAACAGCCCCTCAGGAGAGGGGCGGGGCTTGGGTGTGGGCGGCAGAGCCGCCCTCTGTCCATCACGCCACCTGCTGTCAGGGACCTGGCGGGAGGTGGGAGGGCTGGGCGCCACTGCCTGGGGGAGGGTCCGGGAGGGGCGCCGTGTCTGTGTCAGCAGCCAACCCAGACTTGGGTCCTGTCTGCGGAGACTCGGCTATAGAAAGGGGCCAGGAACACTCCGGCACCCTCACCCACACACCCCTCCTCTGTGTCAACTAGGTCCAGCTTGATGGTGGAGGCCCAGAATGTCTGACCCGGCCTGACCCTGCCTGATGGGCATGGCAGGAAATCTAGCCTCCGCCTCCACACTGACAGATGGGAGGGATCCCCGTGCCCATCTGGGACTGAAGGGTCCATATGATGTGTAGTGTTAATTGAACACCTACTATGTGCCGGGCCCAGTGGTCACATGACTCTGTAACCTTGTTCACACGAACATGTCACTTCATTGATTCCTACGACAGCCCCATGAGCGGCACCGTATTCGCCTCCCTCCCATTGTAGAGAGGAAGGAGGTGAAGGGGTGAAGGGTTCCCCCAGGGTCACGTGGTGAAGGGGCACCGGAGCCGGGATTTGGGTACATGACGCCCGGTCCCAGGTCCTCACTCCCAGCCTTCAGTCCCACCAGCCGCTTGCGGAATGGAAGACGCCTCCGCTGAGGGCAGGGTCGGTCAGAGAGGGGAGCCCCAGGAGGCTTCCCCTTGGGGGGGGAGGACACCAAAAAATGGAGACGACAGGGTTACGAAGACCATGGCTGGCTGACCTGTTGAAGTGGACCAGTACTTTACAGGGTGCTGTTCGGAACATGAGACTTGCATGGATTTTAAAGAAATATGCTAAAAAATAAATAAAGAAAGAAAGAAATATGCTAATTCCAGGCGCACTTAGATTGAGGATGGGGATGGAGGGATGGTGGAGACAAAGGATGGGGCCTCGTGATCAAGTGCATGAGATCTGTGGCTGGACTTCCTGGGCTCACACTGATTTTCCCGTGCCTCAGTTTCCCCATCTGCAGCAGGGGCTCCCAGCAGTGTGTCCCTCAGAGGCTGGGGCCGGGGCCAGACGGGTGAGCGGAGGAAAAGTCTGTGCTGGGCGCCGAGACCGACCGGGCTTCCCCTCTGCTCTCGAGGCGCCTCATCTGGAGAGAACTCCAGAAGCCTAAGGTTCAAGCCTTTTGTGAAAGTGAGGCCCAGGGCCTGTGATAGCCCGGGCCCCTGGGGACGAATTGCGTCCATTTATTCTACAAAGCGGTGTGTTTATCTGCATTTTCCACCTGAATGCTCCTGGGAGACGTTCATTTGTGAGGATGCTGCTCCCAAAATAACTGGTGATTTCATTTGAGGAGCTAATTAGGCAGAATCAATGCGGTTTACTCTAAAGAGGCTCATATCAGACAGAGAGGCCTGGAGAGGAAGGCTGGGCCCGCAGGGCTGGGGGCCAGTGGGCGAGGGGTTTCTCCGACCACCCAGAGCCTCTGCCTGGGGGTCTCCCTCAGCCGGGCCACCTGGAGCTGCAGGAGCAGAGCCTGAACCCTGACACTAGGGCCCCCCAGCCGGCGCCCTCAGGGGGGAGGACGCACCTGCGCCCTGCATCCTGCGCCAGCCCTCGGGGTCACCACCCGTGCCCCGGGGGAACGTCAGCATGAGCCCCAAGTCAGGAGTCTGCCGGGCCTTGGTTCAAACGCCAGCTCTGCCATTTACTGGCTGTGGGGGCCTGCGTACCTGCGTGGCCACTCTGAGCCTCAGCGTTCCCCTCTGTCAAATGGGAATAAATAACACTTCCTTCCCAGGGTGATTGTGAGGCTTTACCTTAAAGTGCTTAGCAGATGCCGGGCGCATCGTAAGGGTGCAGGGAATGCAGCTGTATTACTCTTTGCGCCTTTGGTAAATGGAGAAGAGTCACCAAGGGCACATTCATCCGAGATGTTATCTTTTTATACACAGAGGAGCATAAGGCCTGGCACGCGTGGGGCCTCGTGAACGGAGCGGTCCTTCTCCGGC
>NW_027532250.1:8567445-8644211 GCF_008692635.1 Crocuta crocuta
CCTTCCCGGGGGGGGGGGGGGACAGTCTGAACACCCGGATGCGCGGTGGGCACAGGCTGGGTCGTGCTGCCCCGCAAACGGCCCCCCAGGAAGAGGCCCTGCCCGGGAAGGCGGGTTTCTTGCTCAAAGTGCAGGTGCCCAGAGGGGCAGGTGGGAGCTGTGCTCAGGGCGCTCCTCCCTTGTGACCCGGGGACGGAGCCGCCCCGCCCCGTGTCACCAGGGCCCGGGCACAAAGAAGGGAGCTTGGCCAGGGGGCCTGGCAGGGGCGGGCGAGCGCCCAGCCCGGGGGACGGGGACGCGCGGTCACTGTGCGCAGCTCATTAGCAAGACGGGGTCCCGTGGCCCCAGCCCCGGGGACCTGGACTCGTCTCCGTGGGCGCCCGCAGGGCGGACACTCCCTCGGCTTCCAGAGGGTTCCGGAGCCCCGTCCGCGGGGACGGCGGGCCCTGCGCTTCCGAGCACGCGGCCCGGGCGGCTGGGCCGCTCTTCTCGCCGCCGGGAGCCGGGCAAACGCCGGGACAGTCGCGGCGCCTGTAGCCGCCTCTCCCCGGGGTCTCCTTCCGGGGGGGCCCCTTCGTGCCACTAACTCCTGCGGGGGCCGGAGGGGCGTCTGATTCTGCAGGAGCCGGGCCTCCGTCCGCACCCCCCGTCCCCGCGGGGGGGTAGGTGAGGGGTGGGGCTGGGCCTCGGCCCCGTCCTCTCCCCCTGCTGCCCCTGCACCTGTGCTCGCCGGGTCCTCACGCCAGGCGCCGGGGCTCCAGGGGCCTCCCCGGGTCCTGTGGCCGTGGGAGGGGGGCTGCGCCCTCAGCTGGTCTTCGCCCCTCCACCTGGAGGCCTCCCTGATTGCCCGTCTGCTGTGAAGTCGCTTCCTGTTCCCTGACGCCCTGCTGTTTCCTTCGTGGGGTTCATCTGACCCCCGACGCTCTGGCTCAGGTGATGAGTGACTGTCCCCTCTTGAGGTCGCCGGCCCCGTGAGGGCAGGGACCGTGGCGCGCCCAGGGCGGGGCTCCGGGACCCCGCACTGCGTGTGGCACCTGGACGCACGTGTCAGTGGTCACCGGGCGCACAGTGTAGGGACCATTGGGTGGAAACTCACCCTGGTGCCACGCCCATGATCCCCACCCAGGTCCCGCGGTGCATGCCTAGTGTCCTTCCCATAAAGCTCAGACCTTTCCGTGTGCCACACAGGCTACTCTGTGCCTCTCGCAGGATGGAAGTGCCCAAGGTCGCCACCCTGCCTGAGCGGCTCTCAGCCGGTGCCTCTGTGCAGCCGGTGAAAGAAACCCCAGGTCCCTCACGCGTTAGTGGATGACGTGGGGTGTGTTTTACACATGTTTGTGTGTGTACGTGTACTTCCCACAGATCCCTACAGGACCGAGCGCCAGATCCCCACTGTGCTCGCCTGCTTGTACCACTGCGAATCGGTGGCCTTTCCTTCTCTCACTTCCCTTCTCCCTCACCTGTGTTGCCTGGATCACCTTCCAAATAAACTGCTTGCCTTTGAGTCCTTGCCTGAAGTCTTCCTGGGGAACCCAAACTCTGGTGATCCTTCCCTTTTGCCAGTCCTCTCTGCTATATTCCCTGGTATGATTACCCTAATGTTTATTGATTTTCGAGAGAGACAGAGCGTGAGCAGGGGAGGGGCAGAGAGAGAGGAATCTGAAGCAGGCTCCAGGCTCCGAGCTGTCGACACAGAGCCCAACGCGGGGCTCGAACCCACAAATCACGAGATCATGACCTGAGCCAAAGTTGGATGCTTCACCGACTGAGTCACCCAGGTGCCCCTGGTATTATTACCTTATAGGCATCAAATCTTGAGTCCTGTGTTTGTAGGATTGCTGTCTTCTGTCTGCTCACCAGCTCCCCGAGGCCAGGAACTATGGCTGGTCTTCTGTTGTACCGAAGCTCAGAGCATACGGCCCAGCACGTAGGACACACAAGAAATATTTGTTGAATGCTTGAATAATTGAATGAACAAATGAATGGATGGATGTGTACTCTGGCTCCATGGTTAGACTTTGCCCCAAACTTACCTGTCCCGTTCCTTCTACATCCTGCCACCTCAGAGACTAATCTGAAGAATGACTTTGTGCCGATGGACATATCCTGCATCTCTCTAGTTGACACGGGCGGATATCAGCAAGGAACGTCCAGGGATGGAATGAGAGTAATGAGATATTATTCATGAGATAATGAGAATGTACAACGGTAGCGATGAGGGGGTGGGGCACGGAGGGCTGGGAGAGCCATGGGATCAGAGGACTGAGAAGGCCTCCGGCCTGTGGCGTTGGCGGGAGCAGGAGGGGGACTCAGCCCAGGACCAGGGCCTATCCCGGCTCAGCTGTGTGTCTGACGCTGGGCAAGGCACCCCTCCTCCTCCTGGGCCTCAGTGTTCCCATCTGTAAATGGGGATCATAACCCACACCTCACAGGAGTGCCAAGGTCAAACGACGTGAATGCCGTTCTAGTGTTTTGGAAATTTCGAAGATTTTGCTCGCCATTGGAAGGGATTCTGGTAATCAGCAAAAGTGTCCCGACAGAAAACTCCCCAAACATTCACCTAAATAATAAGGACATTTTATTACTTCATAAACCAAGGAATCCGCAGGTAAAATCCAGGCAGCTCGGGTTTGGTTCAGAAGCCATGGTGCTGTCTTCCCCTCATTGACTTTCTGTCCGATTATTGCTGGAAGGTTCCACAGCTCAGGTAACAAATCCTCAGGCAACAATGCCCCGAGGCAGAAAGAGAAAAAAATATGTTTCTTTCTATTGCCTCTTTATAAGACCCAGGAAGCCTTTCCCAGAAGCCCCTGCATGTTTTCTTTCGTGTTACTTCAGCCAAAATTGCATCCTGGACTTATTCCTGGACCAGTTGCTGGTGGAGGAAACATACTGATCATGACTGGTCACCAGAGGAGTCGGCTCCCTAAGGCCATGTTGGAAACGGGGGTGTTTTGGTTTCTCTGAATGATTGATAACATTTTGGGCGTTTACAGGGTGGGGCCAGGAATACTGAGTGTCCACCATGTGCAGGATGGTCTAAAGACAAATGTCATCCTCCTGTGTGAAAGGCCATTTAAATCACTAGTGTGTAGAGCACCGCTTAATTATAGAAGCTACGTCGAACTTTATATCAAAACAACATTTCTGCAGGATTGTAATGTATACTGAACACACTATTGACGTTCAAGTTTCTCTTTCACTGTTTTGCCCTCCTGATCTTCCCCCCTCACACCTGAACTCCCGATGTTGACAAGGACCTAACTATTCATCATGTCTCCTCGTGTGCCTGCGCCTGCTCATTTGCATACGGAAGTGTGATTTATTTTATTACAAATTATCTTCCTTTTATTTCTTTTTTACAGTCCACTTAAGAGCATTATAATGGGTTTTTAAGTACATGCGATACTATAGGTTAATTATTTATGACTTCCATTTCAGGGCATTGGAGAGGTTATTAAGTACATTTCTTCTTCGCAGAGGTCATTGGGTCTGCCAGAACTGAGAACCGCTGGCCCTAATCCATCACGAGGCGCATCCTGGGGAGGGAAGGGAGTCTGAGTTCTGAAACTTGTGGCTTCCTGGGACCTGAGCCACACGAGGACTGAACTGAGTGAAGGCCAGAAGTGGCCGTTGGCTTGGCACCCGCGATGTCTGACTGCCCAGGCAATTGCCCTTTCGCTGCCACCGAGTCACGGTGGATGTCCAGGAAGGAGCTCCACAGACAGGCACGAAGGTGCAAGAGGGCCACTGAGTCAGTGCCAAGCTTGCATGTAGCCCTGAGACCCGACAGTGGAAACCCACCTCACGTGGCCTGCCAGGTGCCGGTCACAGAACTGCATCAATTTCCATCCAGGAGAGAATTTGCTGGTGGGAACAAAAGACTGGTTTATCTCCTTGAGCACAATCTGAAGAATACAGAGGGCGGGTAAGGTGTGATCAATGCCCAGCTGAGATGGATGGTTCTGGAAGAGGCCTCTGAAGGCAGCCCCCTACATTCATCCGTTCAGCCAGCCATCCAGCTGATATTCACGGAAGCATCTATTGGATACCAAGAATCGTGCCCCCAGATACGAGGGTTTGGGAGGTGTCAGATCTGAGCCTGCCCTTTAGGGGAGGCCTGGATCAGCCAGAGAGGGGTTTGGGGGAGCTGGACAGTTGGGGGTTTCTGTTCAGGTGAGGTTTAACTAGAGGAAAAAGCTACATTTTGATAGTCAATTTATTACAAATTAAAAAATGAAATAGATTTCAAACGCTTGGCCCTTACCCTTGAAATGTTGTTATGGATCCATCCAAAACTATTTGTTCTGTGCCTGCTCTCACAGCGGGCAGTGGAAATCACACAAACACAGAATGAAAGGAACAGGAACTGAGTAGAACCAAGTAGAAACAGCATCCCTCCCAGGCCTCCCTGCAAGGTTATCACAAGGGTTCCTTGCAAGAAGCTACCCATCCCCCTCAAGCCCCGTCCCAATCGCTCCTGGTGCTACTAAACTAGGGTCACTAAACTAGGGTCAGGTGTCGGCATGTTCCAGAAGGACCAGCACAGAGGCTGGCCGGGAGGAAGGAGATGTACTCCGAAGTGATTCGGGGATGTTGGCAGAAACCTGGGAACTATGTGCAGGAATAGATTCTGTTAAGAGTTTTAGACCAGGGAGAACAGCATATAGCAGTGAATCAAAGTCAATTTATAAATAGGGGTGCACTTCCTGGGGATTCTGAAATCAATGGTCAGCTCCGGAAGCTGGAGGTGGCTCTGTTTACATGGCCGCTCAGCATCCTTGGCCTCAGTGGTGGCCCCCATTGGATTGGGTTGGGTGACAGAACACTCCTTGTACCGCATAAGGGAGGAAATCCTGGGGCGCCTGGTGGCTCAGTCAGTAAAGCATCTGACCAGCTTAGGTCTGTGAGTTCGAGCCCCGCGTCAGGCTCTGTGCTGACAGCTCAGAGCCTGGGGCCTGCTTGGGATTCTGTGTGTTTCTCTGTCTCTCTCTGCCCCTCTCCCACTTGTGCTCTGTCTCTCAAAAGTAAATAAATGTTAAACAAATTTAAAAAAAAAAGAAATCCAAAGGATTAGGGAGATGGGGTGTTGGAGTGGCTTTATCTGAATGATACGGACAGCCTTTCCTCCGACCCCTACTCGCCCTCAAGTTCTGGCAGACTCTCCGTTCATAAAGGCATCGAGTCGTATCAAGCACCTGCATCCCTGAAACTCTTTGTGTGGCTGTTCTCAGCAGGCCAGGTATAATGGTGGAGATGCCAGATGGTAGCCATCAGTGAGGGTGGGGATAAGTGATAGCACTTATTCCCCCTAAGGCAAGATGGGCATACTCACCATATTTGCCAGAAGAAAAGCAGTGATCATCAGAACGTCCCAGGAAATCTTTGGCATGGCTTATTCATCATGGTGTCCTTAGAAATGAAATCGATGGGCAATGTACCAAAATGGTATTTGATCTATATAATGGGAGGGGAAATAAAAGATCTGGTGGCCAGAAACCACCAAAATGGAGAGTCATGGCCTCTTGTCTACTTTTTTTTTTTTTTAAACACAGATCCGGTAATAAGTGGAATTTTGACTCAAGGTCAAATCACAGTGGGCCCAGTAGGTCTGCAGATCCCAAGCTCCTTGGCACCTGGACAGACTCATGGAGTAAAATCCATTACAGAGCTAAGACCCAAGTGAAACCCTCTAGTAAATTTTTCTCCTAAGGGTAGCATTTTTGGTGAATTGCAGGGATTAGTGCCATCCTTAAAGACTTGAACGATGTCGGGGGCAGGGGGAGGAATCCAATGACATCTCCATTTAACTTGCCTGTCTGGCCTCTATGTGGGCAGATGGTACTTGGACAATGACTATGGATTACTATAAGCCTTATCAGGTGGTGACTCTGATTATAGCTGCTGTTCCCAGACAAATTATCTGCTTAAACATGTCAACCACCCCTAACACCTCCTAGGGAGCTACTGACCTGGCAGATGCGTTAGTTTTTCTAGACCAATCGACAAGGGCTATAAGAAGCAGCTTGCTTTTATGGCTCAGAGGCAACAGTAAACATTCCATAGTCTTGCCTCAAGTCCATGCCAAATCTCCTGCTTTCTGCCACAATATAGTCTTCGGAGATTCTTGATCATCTTGTCATTGTAGCAAGCATCACGATGGTCCATTATGGTGTTGACATTTTACTGTTTGGTCTCCACGGACAAAAACTAGCAAGTCCATTAAATGCTCATTTAGGAAGTCAGATGTGAATCCTAACCTTGGTTCCAATTTCTGTATGCGTAAGAGTCCAGTCAGGAGACAGAAATCATGCCATTTATTTTAACAATAAAAAGAGTATAGGTACATAATTGTTAACTAGGCATTGAGGAATTGAAATGCAAAGAGAGCACTAAGGCAGGGATGAGCAAGCTGCTGTCCACAAGTAGGCTGTCTGCCTTTGTAAATAAAGTTTTATTGGCCCAACAGCTAGGCCCATTTGTCCGCATATTGTCTGTGGCAGCCTTCACGCTACAAGGGTTGAGCTGAGTAGTTGCAACGGGATCATAGAGCCTGCAAGCCGAAAGTGTTGACGATGTGGTCCTTGAAGAAACGATTTGAGACTCCTTCACTAAGGTGTCACACAGGTGGCAACCGGAAGAATCAGCTAGACCATAGGACTGGGGAGCTAGGTTATAACTATGAAAACAGAAGCTCGAAGATGGACCTGGCAGGACTGAAAAACCGTGGGGCTGAAAATCATCTAGCACTGGCTGGTTGATGCCGCTATGTCTGAAGGCACTAAGGGGACCCTGAGAGGAACAGTAAAACAAACAGGAAGCAGCAGCAAAACAGGGGCGAGAGGAAATAGCAAGTCCTTTCTTCCTCCTCCCCTCTTGGTGGCTCCTTCTAGCGCCCCCTATTGGCAAAGCCCAACAGAAAGCGGTAACAAAGCCGAACCTTGTTTTGCGAACACTCTGCCCCAGCATCACAAGGGAGCACCCAGACGGCTGGGTCTTATCCCAGAGACAACAGTTTAAGAGCTGGTAAAGGGAGGTAGGCATTTCTTTCCTCTCCAACTGCAGGCAAATGAATTTAGATGGAAGACAGCGTGCATATCGAAGAGTCGATTGTAGATTCTGGGGTAAGACTCGGTTTCCTCATCCCTAAATGGTGATGATAAAAAAATCGCAGTAATAATACTACACCTGTTGTGAACGTGTTTGGCTGTATCTAAGCCTGATGCCCAGCGACAGAACGCAGCACGCCCATGGCTGGTGGCTGCTAGTGGCCAGACCTTCGTGGGTCAATGACTCTGCCTCTATCCACCTGTGCCGGCTGTGAGAGGACCGTTTTCACCCACACTCACTGTCACAGTCAGGTCTCCTGCGTTACTGGTGATGTGACTCTCCCTCTTCCTACTCATTGTCACAGACCCTGTTTTACTCACTTCACAGATCTTATCACAGCCTGAGCTCACCCAGGCGACAGGTTGCTGCACCTGCTGCTGTGTGTTGTCTGTAAACACCTGGGGTCCGGAGCCTTTCCGTCCTGGTCTCCACTGCTTCCCCAGAACATAGGCCGGGGCCCAGCACACAGAAGAGGCCCAACAAAGATCCCACCAGAACTTCACCCAGTCCTCAGCCATTTGGTTAGTTGGGGTTTGTTACCCTCAGTGACAGGTGAGAAGACCAAAGCCCAGAGGGGTTAAGTAACCTGGCTGATGTCACACAGCAATGAATGTGTACAGCTGGGCATCAAAGATCTCTCATACTGTGCTCTTGCTACAACACTGAGCCTCTTACTTTCCTGCCTCGCCTTCCAGGGGCCTCTCTTAGGCCAGTTTGTCCCCAGTTCACAGAGGCCAGGCTCACCCTGATGCCATAGGAGTTTGCTGGAGACAGAAGTCCACTGTCCCCTTTATTTTGATAACAGAATGAAGGACATAAATCCAGCAATACCTGTGTGGCCAATGCCCCATTTCTTTCTTTCTTTCTTTCTTTTTTCCTAAGAAGCAAATCTATGGGGCATCCACACTAAGGGGTGGTTATTCCCTAAAAGTTTATAGTGTCCAGGCTCCTCTATTCCCCCTCCCTTAAATCTAGTTTATATGGACTGCTGGATCGAGCAGTGCGCTTCCTGGTGTCAGAAGGCTGTGAATCATTCACAGTGGTTTCAGAAACTTGTGGAGATTAAGGTTTTGCATAATGCAAATCGGGGAGAGATGTTTGCTCTACCTGTGGATGCAATTAGAGCAATGATCACCGGGAGAAATTCATTTTCCCGGGACAGAGAAAAGTCTGCTTGGTATGCAAAACAGCAGAATTATTTGCAACACAGGAGCCTGGAACCTGGGGTTAGCAAAGCACCCAGTGACTGTTTGATTTGCAGCTTTAAAGAATTTAAGGATGAATAAAACATTGAATAAATTTTCAAAGAACCGCTGTCAGACAGCAGAAGATCTAAGCATTTGCGGGGGAACGACAGGCAAGACTATACCTGTGATGTTCCAGTTCCAGACCCTAGGCAACTGCATTTGGTTTTGAATCCTTTATGCAGCCTGGAATGTTCTCCCACCAACGTTATGCCTCTCCTAATCCCATAAGTCCCCAGTCAAACCCCCTCTTCCAGGAAGTCCTCTCTGCTTACCCCAGCCCACTTACCCTAGCTCCTTTGACCTCCAGTTCGCGCATTCATTCAGCAAGTATTTCTGACCATATTAGGTGCCAGGAACTCACTGTTCTAAGAGCATGAACTAGATCAGCCAATAAAACAGACAAAAACCCCTGCCCTCTTGAAGCTGATGTTCTGGTGGGAAGTGAGAGGCATTAAATGAGAGGAATTATTACTATATGAGACAATGCTAAGTGCTGTGGAGAAAAGAATGCCAAAGTGGGGGTGTATGTGGGTTAAGTAAGAAAGGCCAGGAGGTGGGGTGGTTTGCGGTTTCAGACAAGGTAGTCAGAGAGGGCCTGATATAGTGACGTTTATACAGACGCCTGCAGGAGGTGAGGGGTGAGACATGACATACATCTGGGCGGTGTGCCAGCAGCAGGAAGAGGGGGGAGAATGTGGGCGATGAGTCCAGACCAGGAGCAGGATCCAGGTCATACAAAGCCCATTCATCCATCCATTCCTTCATCTGCCGGATCCGTTCATTCATTCAACACATAATCTGATAGCCTGACTGTGGGCCAGGACTTGCTGTTCTAGATCCTGGAACTCAGCACTAGACCCAACGGGCAAGGTCCCTGCTCTCATGGGGCTCACATTCTGGTGGAATAATAGAGAATAAGCAAATAAACAAGTAAATAAGGTAATTTTAGAGAGTGATCAGGAGACAAAAGAGAGTGACAAGATACAGAAGAGGGGCAAGGAGATCCGATCCCAGTGGCTTCGAGGAGAGACCACATTGGAGGGGACACGTAGGTGCCCACGCCCCCGAGCCAGGCCATGCCAGAAGCTCCCAGTATTTAAAAAAAAATTTTTTTTTATGTCTTTATTTTATTTTGAGAGACAGATACAGAGAGCGAGCAGGGGAGGGGCAGAGAGAGAGAGAGGGAGACACAGAATCTAAAGCAGGCTCCAGGCTCTGAGCTGTTAGCACAGAGCCCGACGCGGGGCTCGAACCCACAGACTATGAGATATGACTTGAGCTGACGTCGGATGCTTAACCAACTGAGCCACCCAGGCGCCCCAGAAGCTCCCAGTATTAATTCAAATTAATCCTCCAACAACCTGGCAGTGGGGACTGCTGTTAATGCCGCCTGCAGAGCGGGAGCACCGAGCATCTGTTGAATGAACAAGTGAACAGAGGTGTGACTCCCCCCTTCTCTGCTGCCCCAGGGTCTTGTGAAGTCACAGAGGCGGCCTGGGCCCTGCGCAGGGGAGGGGCAGAAGAATCGCTCCCTCGGAGGCTGTTTCTTCCTGCTCCAGGGGCAACACCCCCCTCTGCTCCTCACCAGGGGGTGGGGGGCTGGGGGACACCTTGGAACAGAGAACCTGCTCCCACTCACCGGGCTGCTGGTCCGGCCGGCTCCGTGATCCCGTCCTTGTGGGGGAGGGAGAAACCAGATGTGACTTTTATGGGCAGAGGACGGACAGGGCTCGGAGGGACCGAGGCACCCGGGAGGCGCTGACCCGAGGCGGTTGGTCCGGGGGCTGCGCTAGGCGTCCACGCTGCCCGGACAGGCCGGCTTGGTGGACGTCTCTCTGGCTGCCTCCCTCTCATTTGCATGTGAAAGGCAGGCGGGACATGACACGGGGGCCCGGGGACCGCCATCTGCTCCCGGAGGCGCCGTCTTGAGAACCATGCGTCCCAAGGCCAGGGTGGCGAGGCCGCTGGGGCAGAGGGTCAAGGAGAAGAAAACGAACAGAAGGTGCTCGCGTGGAGGGTGGGCCCTGAAGGGCAGGGCTGTCGTGGGCTCCGTCACCATCTGTGCCCATCCCCTCCGACGTGGGTCTGGGCTCAGCCCGGCTCAGATGTCCCCCTCGCTGCCCAGGGCCAGACTGTTCTGTGCAGCCTGGGCTCAACCCTTCTCGCCTGAGCCAGCGCCTGAACCAGCCCCGTCTGGCTCCCGGGTGTGCCCGCCAGGCCAGCCTGCCTCAATCAGGGGGAGCCCAGGGAGTTGGGGATGGTCCCCAGGCCACACCTGTTCGGCAGCACAGAGGGTGTCCCCTAGGAAGCTCCCTCCAGCTCTGACTCTCCTGGTCTGGACACCTGGACGCTTGAGCCAGAGGTGGCTCAGGATGAGGGCTCAGGGAGAGGCTCTTCCAGGCAGGGAACAGAAGGAGAGGGGTCCACAGTCCTGTGGCGGTGTCCCTGCAGACCCAAGCCTCCAAGAAGGGAAAGGTCTGTGGTTGTCTGTGTTTAGAGGTGGGATCTCTGGGGGGACACCCTGCTGTCTCCCTGCAAATGCCTGTCTGCAGCCCAAATCCCAGGGCTCACCTCAAAGTGATTTCTTTCTCTTGTTTGAGCAGAAACCTGGCATGCCCTCTGGTGAAGCAATTTTCGGGACGGGGGAGAGGCTTGCTGTCCAGGACGGATATGTGCCTGAACAGCTGCCCACAGCGAGCACGACCACCTGCAGGGGTTTGACTGGCGACTGCAGGGAGGGCCACCTAGACCCAGAAGTAAGAAAGGAAGGGAGGGACCCTTCTCACTGGCCCCAGCGGGACAGCCTGTGTTGAGAGCGGACGGGAAACGCCGGCCCGGCCATTCCTGCAGAGCTGTCTTCATTTTTCTCCCCTGTACACCCGCCCGTGCTCACTCAGAGGGAATGCGTGGATATTCTGTTTGTAATTAAGAAGTAATTTAATTAGCCACTGAAAATGAGGTTCCAGAATTAATACTGAAATGAATTCTAGCTGCGCCCTACATCTTTCCTCCTGCTTGTTAGAAAATCAGGAGGTTGGACAGAGAGAAAATCCCACGAAGAAGCGTGAGAGTTCCTTTCTTGGTAGGAAGCCCGGCAGCTCAGAGCTGGGTGGACAAGGGAAGACACAGCCCAGGACACCCCCGGGGCCCAGAGCACCTGCAGGGGCTGGGCGAGTCAGGGAGGAGCAGAGTCACCATCAGACTGCGGGGCCTGGAACTGGCTCTATCCCTCAGCAGCTGTGTGGCCCCGGGGCAAGTTACTGAACCCCTCTGAGCCTCACCTTCCGCACATGGAAAATAGGGATGACCACAGTCTCTCTCTTTCACTGAGTTGTTGGGAGGACGCCACATGCCCTGGAGTTCTGGACTCCTAGGTCGCTTGGGAGTGAGGCCGTCCCTGGCCACCTCACCTGAAGTCTCCATCCAGCCCCTTGCCAGGACCTGTCGCTTCCTGGCACATAGCAACATTGCACAAGTCACATATTTCTGCTTCTCTCTCTTGCTCTTTGTCTGGCTTCCCCAGCAAAAATTTAAAGTCCTTGAAAAAAGGGATTTTTGAGGTTTTGCTCATTGCTGTACTAGAACCAGTGATAGTTGCTGGCACACAGTAGGTGCTCAGTAAGGACTTATTTGGGTGAGACAGTAAATGCATGTAGATGAGTAAATGAATGAGGGATGTAGAGCCTCAGAACGTTGGCTACACATAATGGCCTTACTACGTGCCTTGTGCACACGGCCTGGGGGTGAGGGCCTTAAAGTCCTGTCCTCTTGGAGTTTATATTTCGGGGGCAGGAGACACTGAACCAGTAACGGTCACACACACTATAGTGTTGGATTGGGATACATCTTAGGGAGAATAACTATGTCCGGGGAAGGGGTGCTATGTCAGCGGCTGGAGGGTCCCGGGGAGGGTGGCCTGTGAGGGGGTGNGGGTGAGGGGTTCGGCCTCTACCCCGAGTGAGATGGGGGCCGGGGTGTCCCAGGGACAGGAGGGGCCTGAGAGGGGATTTAACGTTCGGGCCGAACATGGAGCCGAACTGCGGGTCAGGGGGAGGTGGGAACCCCGCGAGGAGCCCCTGCAGGGAGAGGGGACCAAGGCCCGTGGGGGTGGGGACAGGGAGGTGGCAGGCGGGCAGGACGAGAGTGTGTGACCCGAGCAACGGAGAGCGGTTGGTGAGCAGACGAAGCATGTGCTGGGTGCGGGCTCTCGTTTTATTTCCAGTTGTTTCCGGTTCCTCCTTGCAGCTCTCCTCGCACCAGGGAGACCACGTGACGGGGAACCCGGGCCACGCCCCTCGCAGCCATTGGTCAGGTGTCCCACTGCCCACCAATCGCAGACGAAGGGTGGGTCCTGTCCCTGGGTGAGTCCCCGGGTCCCCTGGGCTGGGCACGTGGCTCCGGGCAGAGGTGGGGTGTCATCTGGGCAGCGGGAGGGAACCGTGGGCACAGGGAGGTGACCCCGCGGTGGGCCGCAGCCTCAGCAGCACGAGATCCAAGACGGGGAGGAACTGTGCCCCGGCCTCCCGCGCTTATAAACCACAGAGAGTAAACTGCGGCCCCTATTAGTTTCTTATAATAACGACTGAAAAGTAAGAATGCCGACTTTTGAGCCCAAGACGCTGGCAGCGCAGACCCCAGGGTCCCGACCTCTCCAGGCCCCCCTCGCGTGTCCCACTGCCGCCCACCTGTCTCCCGTGGAAGCTCCCGGGACGCTCTCCTGGGCCTCGCGAGGACGGGCTCGCCGAGCGGAGGTTCGCTGAGGCCTTGCGGGAAGTCGGGGCAGGTCAAGGCCCCCATCGACCGACAGGNTGGGGACCTCTCAGACCTCCAAATGGGAGCATAAGTCAATCTGGGGGCTGACCCTTTGTCCCCCCCCCCCCCAAGTTGGGTGAGCAGGAAATCCGTCCTGCTCCCGTCTCTGCCTCAACATGACTTCTTATTCCAAAACACGTTCCGCTGCCAGTGCCGGAGTTTTTAGTTTTCTATTTTACATTTCGATCTAAGATTCATTTTGAGTTAATTTTCCTACGAGGTGTGAGGCGTAAGTTGAGGTGCATTTTTTTCTTCATAGACCTGACCGTTGTCCAGCAGCGTTTCTGGAAGGTACTGCTTGTTCTGCACCGACTTGTTTTTGTACTTCGTGCAACATCGGTTGGCCCTACTTGCATGTATGTGCTCTGGTCTCTGTTCTTTTTCACTCATTTAAGGGTCCAACACGGCTGTGATTACTATAGCTCTATAGTTATTCTCAAAACAGGGGAGTGATTGGGGTGCCTGCCTGGCTGGCTCAGTCGGTTAAGCATCCAATTCTTGATTTTGGCTCAGGTCATGTTCTTGTGGTTTGTGAATTTGAGCCCTGCACTGACAGTGTGGAGCCTGCTTGGGACTCTGTCTCTCTCCTCTCTCTCTGCCCCTCCCCTGCTCACGCTCTCTCTCTCTCTCTCTGTCAAAATAAACATTTAAAAATGGGGTATTCTTCAAAACTTGTTGTTCATTTTCAAAATTGTTTTAACCCTTCTAGTTCCTTTACCTTATCTCTACGCTTCACAATGAGCTAATCTATCTCTTTAAAAAAATTTTTTTTCTGGTATTTTGATTGATATTGTGTTAAGTCTCTAAATAAATTTGGGGAGAACTGACATCTTTACTATGTTAAAGTAGTCCATGAGCCTGGCGTGTCTTTTTATTTATTTAGGCTTTCTCTGATTTCTTTCACCAGTGTTTTGTAGTTTCAAGCATAAAATCTTATACATGTTTGTTAGATTTATGCCAAAGTATTCCATTTTTGGAGAGTTTTTGCCAAAGGTATTTAAAATAGTTTTTCCTCCTGTACATTCCTGTTATATAAAATATGTGTTATATAAAAATTTTTCCTGTGCTGACCTTGCCAGTCGCACTATTAACTTCTAGAAGGTTTATTTGGGGTGCATTCCTTGGGATTATCTGTAAGATCAATCATATGAGTGCAAATAAGGGCAGTTTTTTCCCCCAATCTGTATGCCTTTTATTCTTGCCTTTATGCACTGAAGTTTAAACTTGTATTTATGCCAGTATTTTAAAAATTGAAAAGAGTTTATTTCACATCCCAATCCCTGGTGGCATCATTCAAACCCAGAAAGGTAAGCTGCACGGGGCCTGGCTTCTTTCACACGACAACTTTGCGGGGCTGGGGAGCAGCCACCCTGACACACGGGGCCAATGCCCACCTACACCCCCCCAATACCCACTCACTAGGCTGCCCCCTCAGACACCTGCACTTTGCCCTGAGCACTCAATCCTTGGAGGATGTCAGGGAGCACTGTCCTTCCCAATGCCAGAGCTGTGGGGTGACTTCCCTGTGCTCCAGGCACCATGACAAAAGCTTAATAACAGTCAGACGAGGAGCGACAGGCACAAGGAGCATCTCCATGGCAACTACTTGAGCCAACACTCAGGATCCAAGCTGAAGGTGGATGTCTCAGGGGGCGCTGGCTCAGGGACACCATGCTGGTCCCCCATCACCGGCACCAGGCAAATCCTCCGGAAGGGGGAAGGGTCAGCACCAAATTGTCTGAGGCCACGTTTCCGCCAGCTGATGAGGTGTTTCCCATGTGTGGACCTTCGAGCGTGACTGCCATGGACTGAAGCTGTCATGTTCGCCCATCAGTGCGGGAGGACAGTGACCATGATGGTGACAAGTGCAGATTGACACTCGTGCCCTGCCGGGGACCTGACACCGCGAGAGCCTACATGATGGATGGCGTTCCCTCAACATCAGTGACAGATGCTTTCCAGAAAAATCCAGCCGGTCTTCAAATCACAGGAAGAGGACAAAGCAAGAAGCAGTTGAAGTCGTACTATCGGCACTGTGTCCCTTGCCCCGTCCCTGCCAGGGCACAGGGTCACTCCCCAGCCTGGCACCTGTCAGCCTCAGGCTTTCTCTGGCCCCAGAGCTGGTGCACTGGGTTGGGGGGGGGGGGGCAGCTTCACTTCATGAATGAGGTGGGGGGGAGCAAATGCTCCAGGGGGGACATTGCCGGGACACGGGGACACTGAAGGCATGTACAGATGCCATGGGCACATGGGGACCAGTGGCACTGGTCCTGTGCTATTTTCCCAGGCACCCCCGGAGGTAACATGCTCAATGACACATCCAGCGGCCACTGCCCTCCCTTCTCTCCCTTCCCCGCCCACTCTCGTGTCCCTGGGTCCTGCCCCAAACAAGTCACTGGCTCTCAAATCCTTGACTCAGGGTCTGCTTCTGAGAGGACCAAACTGAGATCCCAGCTGAGCCGGATTCTGGTTGCATGAGCGTCTGGAGGGTGTGGGAGGCCCGGCTGGACTGAACAAGGCTCTGGGCGTGCAGGACTGTTTGACACGCGGAGGCCATGATATACGGCACCCTGGCCTCATCCTTGTCAGTGGGGTCCCCAGTTATGGTGAGGATCAAAAACGTCTCCACCATTCTCAAACACTTCTGGGAGCAAAACTACCCATGTTGAGAACATCTATGACCGATCCCTCCAAACGAGGAATGTGGAATCCTCAATCTGGGTGGGTCGGTCCTCTGTGAGTTCTGGTCCCCAGCCCCCTACTTTCCATCAGTGTCACCCTCCTGTGTGACTCATTTCTCCCTGCACGCCTTTGCCCTCACTATTATGCTGGGGTGCCGTTCTTGAGGGTGTAGAGCACAGTTCAGAAGTCATTAACCCTTGGGCCATATATCTCTCATATATATTTGACTTCGTTCACAGAGATAAGCCACCCAGTGTTTTGAAAAACTAACTTTGTAATCAAAGTTTTAAAATTGGGAGACTTCAAAAAATGTCATATCCACAGCTTGTCTTGAGTAAACGGAAGCTCTGGGAACACTGGGGTAATATTCTCACTGGCAAGGATCACCGGAGGCGCGTAGGGGCTGCGCCTCCCCAGGTAGCCAGGGCTACTTTGCCACACTCCCTACTCCTCCCTGTTGTCCTACACTTGGCATATTTCATTCACTTACACCCTCTGCCTCACCTCATGAGTATTTGAGTTTTTACTCGACCACACTGTAGACTCTATAGTGAGACTGATGCCACTCCATTCTCTGAGCCTCAGTTTTCCCATCCTTCAAAAGGAATGTCTGTAGTCCCAACCTTGAACCTTGCAGTGCAATTGCTAAAGACAAAATGAGAAGACTCACGTAAAGTGCCTGGGATGTGAATCCTCAGTACAAGTGAGCCAATCTTATGACTGTGATTATCATAGAGTCTGGATGGCTCAGTTGGTTAAGTGGCTGACTCTTGATTTCAACTCAGGTCATGATCTCATGGTTTGTGAGTTTGAGCCCCATGTCAGGCTCTGTGTTGACAGTGCAGAGCCTGCTTGGGATTCTCCCCCCCCCCCCTCAAAAATAAACATTAAAAAAGATAAAGTTATGGAGACAACATGAATTAGTGATGTAGAGGATGCATTCTAGAGCCCAGCTCCCTGGGTTCAAATCCCTGCTTTGCCACTTCATTGCTGTGTAACTGTGAGTGAATTACTAACATCTCTGGTACTCAGCTCCTCAGTTAACTGCACGGCAACACTCATAGTCACTTCCAAGGCTGTGCTGAGTGAGCTGATGCACCTCAAGCACCGGGGACCGAGCGGCCCACAGTGAGCACGTCACTGAACATCAGCTGCATGGATATCATCCCCATCGTTCCATATCTAACCCGGTTCCCCATGAACTTCAGGTGTCATTTTAGTTCTGCCTCTTCCAGGAAGCCCACCATGACCTCCACAGGTTCCTGGGCTCCCTCACATAACATGCTTCTGGTCAGTGCACCAGACCTCCCCAGTCAGCTTGTCAGTCATGCATCTCTGCAACTGATGGTGGTGATGGTGATGATGGTGATGATGATGGTGGTGGTGGTGATGGTGATGATGGTGATGATGATGGTGGTGGTGGTGATGGTGATGATGGTGATGATGATGGTGATGATGATGATGATGGTGATGATGAAGATGGTGATGATGATGATGGTGATGATGATGGTGGTGATGGTGATGATGATGGTGATGATGGTGGTGATGATGATGGTGGTGATGATGGTGATGGTGGTGATGATGATGACGGTGATGATGATGATGGTGATGGTAATGATGGTGATGATGGTGATGGTGGTGATGGTGATGATGATGGTGATGATGGTGATGATAGTGATGATGATGATGGTGATGGTAATGATGGTTATGATGATGGTGATGGTGATGATGATGATGGGGGTGATGGTGATGGTGATGGTGATGATGATGATGATGACGCTGATGATGACAATAAGGAGCTATTACAGAGCCCTGATATGGACCAGGAGGTACATTTTATGATTATGTACCCCCTCATTTAACTGACCAAAGGCAGACATAGACTCTGCTGTCATTCCTGTGGCCACCAGGCCTCCTAGCAGAGGATCATCAACGCTCTGTGGGTTTATTCTCTGTCCTTCTCATTGCTCCATGAGTTTCCAGGAAAGACCCCTGGAAGAGATGACAGAACAAAACCTGACTTTCGGAGAGCCTGGGACACCAACCACAGCATCTGTGGAGGGAAGGGGGATTTCCACATGGTAGCTGTCACATGGATAACGTCACCTGCCAGTCCAGCCTCCTCCCTGCCTCTCCTCTGCGGTGCCTGGTTTCCAGGAGGGGGTCTTCTCTGGGCTCCAATCAGTGCCTGCTGCCTGCTCCATGGGGGGTTATTTCCACTTACTGTCCTGCCTCCTCCCACGTGGTAAGAACACCGCTCACGGCCCCCCAAACCCTGGTTCTCCCTGGGGTTGTCCCTCACCCAGGGCTTCACTTAACAAGTCACAGACAGGACTGTGTTATGTCACAACATGCCGTAAAAGCAAAGCTACAACTTTGAACCTCTGTAAATATTGAAAAGTAATGAAATTATACTCCACGTCTTATAAAGATAGCCATAAATCCATAGTCCATGTTGATTATATGTGGGTCCTTCAATGTAATAAAAACACATACATCATACATTATAAATGTACCTCTTCAGGCCCATAAATTGGATGTAAAACTAACATATGAGCTATAACAGGCATTAAACATTTCATTAACACTAGCTTTGCTTGTCTTCTTAGAATTTAGGGTGTCCATTTTGGAATAACTTGGGTGGCTCAAGACAGTGATAAAAAGCTGACATAGAATGGTGTGAGTTTAGCAAGCAGGGGGATGTAAAATTCCTTGGATGTTCATTTGAAAAAAATTGCCTGTGAGTTCTCCTTTTCTTCCTCTTGCTGGCAAGCTCTCGTGTGACTGCATCTGGGCGATTGGAGGTGAGTAACAATGATGAAGGACCTACTGTGTGCTGTGTTCTCACATTTAGCTACAATATTGGTCTATGACGCCTGTTGTCCATGAAGGAAAATGGAGATTGGCATTCACTTTAGTTTTGTAGTCTTTGTATTAAATAGTTCTTTTTGACTGCAAAGGACATACTCCCCATTTAAAGTGACTTAAGCCCAAATGGGATGTTATCAGCCCAGCAATGGGTAAGCCCAGGGGTTTCAGGAAGGGCTGGATCCAGGATCTATCTGTAAAGTATTTGTCGCCATCTGTCATCCCTGATTCTTTGATGTTGACTTCATTCCCTGGAGGGCTCTTCCCTCACTTTACAGTAGGATAGAACTCTAGCCTACTATCCCACCAGCTCAGCAAACCCAGTGGAAAGTTACTTTTTTCCTTTGTGAGAGTTCCAGAAATACCCTGGACTGACTTTCATTGGATTAAAGTGTGAACGACTAACACGGGCTGAGTGGTGTGGCTTAGGTCGCATGCCCACCGTGGGGCAGGGCGTGGGAGTCACCCTCATCCAAGCACGTGGACCACGTGTATGAGCTAGCAGTTTGGTTTCCGGCAGCAGAAACTATCTGACCAACTGAGGCGACTGGGAATTTACTGGGTGCGGAAAAAAGATGCCCAGATGACCAGAGAAGGCTGAGAAATAGACTCAGAACAGGTGGGAGCCAGCGGCATTCCAGAATGATTCTGAAGCAGAAATTGCCTAAGTGAGTGACCTTGAGACCAACACACAACCAATGAGCCCAGGAAATATTAGTTGGTTGAATGAATGAATAATTAACATAAAGGGGGAAGGGCTTAGAATCTGCTCAGGCGAAACCACAGATTCCATTACATCTTTTTTTCCAAAATACTCTCCCTATCACTTATTCTGGATTATTTTGCAGGATCCACCCCTGGTCATGACCTCCAGTTTTCTGGTGCCCATTACTCTCTTGTCTTCCAAGCCCCCGATGTCAGGGCTTTCTTCCTTCTTCTCATGCCACCTTGCTGACTGTTCCCTTCTCCTGGCCCCTAATGTCAGCCTGTCCCAGGATGCTGTCTCCTGTTACCTTCTCTCGGGGAAGCCCCTCTTGCCTCTCAGTTTCAAGTGTCTGTCATTCTCAGTTCTGGTCCCAACATCTCTCTCAAATTCTACTCTGAGATTTCCCCAAATGAAGACTTTGATCCCATTTATCAGGCACGTATTGTATGCTGACTCCTTTGCTAAGCACATACAGTGTCTCATTTAATCCCCATGATAACTCAAAGAAGATGGCAATTCCTGTGCCCATTTTACAGATGGGGAACACGAGGCTTGGAGGAGTAAAGGGTCTTGCCCACAGTTGATCTTCTGGGCGGTCACAAATCCCCTGTCCTTGTATGGACTTCATTCTTCTTCACCTATCTTCCTTAATATGACCAAACCATTCCTTTAGATGCCAGGATTCAAATTTGGGAAATTTCCTAATTGCCTCCCTTTGTCTACCTTGTCCAAGCAAGCACCAAGTCCCACTGTGCCAATCTTCATGGCCCCCTGCTTCATAAATACATACATACATACATACATAAAAATACACATGATGTGTTTATGACTCTGTGTTGGTACAAAGATAAATATTATTCCAGGATGGATTATATTCATTTTTACTTGATGAATTTCAAAGGAATTACAAAAGATATTTTTAGGTCCTAAAAGCACCATGAGCCCTAGGCACTGCTCCCACTGTACGTAATTGAGAAGCTGCCCTGATTGGTTCATCTCTCCACTCCCCGGTGGCGACAGCTGCCTCCGCCCTGCAGCCCACCCTGAACTCCGGGCACAGCAGTCCTCTGCAGTGCCCACCTGATGTAGGAGCCCGTCGGGAATCCAGCCCTCCTCTGTCTTCTGGCGATAGTGACCCAGGTTTCCTTTGGCGACTCTTCCCCTCCCCACTCTCAGGCTGGTCCTAGGTCCTACTCTGGCCCCAGGGGCGGGCACACACCTGAGGTCTAGCCAATTAGAGCAGTGCATCCCCCCCGGCCTCAGTGGTTGGCTAAGGATCTCCTGGAATGTGCTGGAAAGAAACACTCCTTCTCCTCTAGATTGCTAAGCTGGTATGAGGGAGGCGGGGGCTTCCGGGGGCATTGCTCAGAATGGGTTTTGGGGAACCATCAGTGGAGAGGAAAGTACAGCCAAAGGGGGGGGGGAGGAGGACACACAGGAGGAGGGGAGAAAGAGAGAGAAGAATAAGGACCGGGAGGAAGAAGCGAGGAGGAGGGGGGAGGAGGAGGAAGAGCAGATCTGATGGTGTCATTGGACTGCTCCTGGATCCAGCCCGGCCTGAAGCAGTACTATCCTTGGACTCTTCTCTCCATAAGTCAAAGATTTACCCCTTTTTCTTTCTTTCTTTTTTTTAATTTTTTAATGTTTTATTTATTTCTAGGAGAGAGAGAGACAGCGTGAGCAGGGGAGGGTCAGAGAGAGAGGGAGTCACAGACTCTGAAACAGGCTCCAGGCTCTGAGCTGGCAGTCAGCACAGAGTCCGATGCGGGGCTCGAACCCACGAACCACGAGATTATGACCTAAGCGCAAAAGTTGGACGCTTAACCGACTAAGCCACCCAGGCTCCCCGATTTACCCCTTTCTCTTTGTGCTTCTGTGATTTAGAACTGAATAACCACATACTTTCTAATATACAGCTCCCCACGCACCAACTTCCCCTTCATATAGACCCTGATCTGATGGCACAGTGTGGGCAGGATTGAGCCCTGATTTCCCATCTTGGCACCTGGGGTCCTCACACTCAGCTTAAAGAAATGCTCCTTTACCTCTGCTGGAGCTTGAAAATTCAAGGAAAAAGAGCCCAGATGCCCTTCACGGGTGAGTGGTTAGACGCAAGTACATCCACACCATGGATCACGACTCAGCGATCATTCACTTGGAGTGAACCATCGGTATGCACAGCAACCTCAGCGGGTCTCGGGGCGTTGTGCTGAATGGAAAAGGATCTGTGTGATCCTATTGTATAACATTCTCGGAAGGACAAAACTGTACAAATGGAGAATAGAGCAGTGCTTGCCAGGCGCTAGGGATGGGTGTGGGGTTGGGAGTGGAGTGGGTGGCAGTTCCTCTGTGGTGCAGGGACAGTCCTGTCTTGCAGGCTGGGAGGAGGAGTTACATGAACTTGTACATGGGATAAAATTGCATAAGACTAGATGCACGTATGTGCGTGCAACACACACACACACAGTGCATGTAAATAATGAATCTGAATAAGGTCTGTGGTCTAGTTAACAGTATTGTCTCAAGGTCAATGTCCTGGCCCTGATACGGAATTACAGCAGTATAAGATGTCACCATAGGGAAAGATGGGGAAGGGTACACAGGACCTTCATATTATTTTCGGCTTCCTAGGAGTCTATAATGATTTTAGAATTTTAAAATTCTAAATTTTGATGGGACATGGCTAGTGTCCATTCCTCAAACATTGCCTTCCCTTTCTGAGATTCTTGCCCCTATTCGTGAGCATACACCTCCAGGAAGATCCTCACTACCCCCTTCCACACTTTCCCAAAAGAGGACATGTAACTGTGGGGGTCAAAGCATGGGCTCTGGGTAGGGTGACCGGCAGCCCTGGTTCGTCTGAGACTCAAGGGGTTTCCAGAATGTGACTTTCAGTTTTCAAACTGGGACAGTCCTGGGCAGACTGGGACTAGGTGATTGTCCGAGCTTTGGATGAGTCGAGGTGGACCTGGGTTCAAGCCTCAGCTCAGCTGGTAAAGAGCTGTGTGACCTCGGGGAAAGTGCTCGACTCCCCTGCTCTTCCGTTCCATCGTCTGTAAAATGGAAATAGTAACAGGACTCCCCTGAAATGGAGTCCTCCTGATGATTTAGTGAAATCACAGATGTGATCTGCTGACATGGACCTGGTGTGTCGTGTGTGCTCATTCAGTCAGAAGCCTTCATTGTTACTAGGCTACAAAGGGAGCGCCCCCATCACCCCGGGCAGAGACCCCACACCGCATCCCTCCCCCTAATGTTAAAACAATAAACTTGCACTTTATAAAACATGTTATAAAACATGTCTTTTTTTTAATGTTTATTTATTTCTGAGAAACAGAGAGACAGAGAGAGACAGAGTGTGAGTGGGGAGGGACAGAGAGAGAGGGAGACACTGAATCAGAAGCAGGTTCAGGCTCTGAACTGTCAGCTCAGAGCCCAACGTGTGGCTTGAACTCACAAACTGTGAGATCATAACCTGAGCCGAAGTCAGACGCTTAACTGACCGAGCCACCCAAGTGCCTCAATAAAACGTATTGATGACACAATGGACCCTAATGTACTAAAAACATGTATATATAGCACTTTTAAAATTTTTTTCTAAAGTATATTTTTGAGAGAGACAGACAGAGTGCGAGCCAGGGAGGGCCAGAGAGAGAGGGAGACACAGAATCTGAAGCAGCTCCAGGCTCTGAGCTGTCAGCACAGAGCCCAATGTGGAGCTTGAACCCATGAACCATGAGATCATGACCTGAGCTCAGTCAGACCCTGAGCGTCTGGGTGTGTCAGTCAGACACCCAGCTAACTGAGCCACCCAGGCGCCCCTAGACATAGCACTTTAAAATACAAGGCTCTCTGGCCCATAGACTTGACATACAACTTGCACATGAGCTAGAGCAGACATCAAACATTTCTTTAAGGCTCATTTGTTCACCCTCTTAGAACAAGTCGGGTGACACCTGTCCCTTCCCGCTGGGTGGCCCAGTTCCCCATAGACATCCGTGTTGCCCCACCTTTGAACTGCATTTCTGGAACTTGGCATTTACCCCAATCCCCTCTTCCATCAGCCCTGACTCCGATAAGGTGTTTTCTGTCTGCTCAGAACTCAAGGGTTCACCCACTTGATAAATACTTACTGGTCAGTCACTCTGTGCTAGGCAGAGTCGTGGGCCCTGGGGACAAGACCATGGACACAGAAGATAAAAGTCACAGCCTTTATAGAGCTTACAGGCTAATGAGAAGAAAGGAAAGAAGGGAGGAAGGTGGAGAGGAGGAGGAAGGAAAGCGAGGCTCGGACGTCCGGAGTGCTTGTTCTGCGTGGGGTCCGTGTCGAGCAGCCCTGCCCTGGTCAGGGACAGCCCCACAAGCGTCAGTGCTGTTATGTTTTGTACTGTGGACCCCGCCCTGGAGGTGAGAGAACCAGGGCCCAGAGACGTTAAGGTCCTTGCCTCATCCAGCAAGGAAGTGGTGGAGCCATGGAATCATCTGGTTCAAAGCCTCCGCTAGGTCTGGAATAAATGAACGAACAAATGAACGAACGCACGAACAAACGAATGAATGAATGAATGAAATCCAGAGTGCACGAATGAGTGAATGCCAGCCCTCCTCAGTGGCCTTGCTCCATGGACGGTCATTCCCAATCCAGCACGTGCCCAGGTCCACGTTGGTAGACTCGTAACCACCTTCACAGAGGGATGTCATTTAAATCTCTCTCAGTTCCCGCCTCACTGAGAGCAAAAGCCAGAGTCCTCGCCGCAGCCTCTATGGTTCTATGTGGTCTACCCCCTTCCCGACCATCATCTCCCCCATTTTCCCTCAATCCCTCTGCCCCAGTCAAACTGGCCTCCTCGCAGCTCCTCAAAAGTGCTCCTCAAACACACCAGCCACATTCCTGCCCCAGGGACTTTGCACTTGCCAGACCACACAGAACCCAGAGCCCATGATAAGGAGTTTAGCTTTCATTCTAAGAGCAATGGGGAGCCATTGAAGTTTTTGGAACAGGGTTTGACATGATCTGATTTACTTTTCTAACGCTCACTTTGCTGCAATGTGTTGAGTGAATGTGGGTTTGGATTGCAGGGGGGCAAGTGGAGGCTGGGAGTCTGGGGGGAGCCTGCTGCAATGATCTGGGGAGCCGTGGTGTATGCTGGGGCTCAGCCCAAGGAGGCAGTGGTGGTAGAGAAAAGTGAGTGGATGAGGACACACTTAGAAGGCAGACTTGGTATTTCGGTTTGACTGAGCTAAAACATGGAAACAGTGAGATGTGGCTTTGCCTGGAAATTCTCTTGATTCCTTGGGAACTTGTGGGAAGAGGTCTGAGATGCGATTCTCACCAGTGCTCCCACATCCTTACTTTCTCCAAGAGGTTCCAGGTATGGCGGGGGCAGGGGGAGGGTCTCAATCCCTGGGCCACCCTGCTGGGCTTCATGCTTCTAATAAAGGTGCTCTTCATTGTGGATTTGCACAAAGCTCATGTTTATTTTTGACAATTGATATAAATGCCACGCCTTTTGCTGTCACTCATCGGCATCGCACGCTTTCATATTAATTGGGCTGGAGGAGGAAAATTAAGTGCTTCAATTTGCTGTCTTTCCAGATGACAGAGTGGGAAAGAAGACAATTAATAGGCTGGCGGAGAGCTGCTGTGAGGAGCTCACGCGTCGTTGGCAGAGGAGGCAGAGGCTGCCCTGGGGAGGGGTCCGGACTCCTGGGGGAGGGGGGGAGAGGAAGAGTGGTGAGAGCCCACCACCCTCTGTGCCCCTTTGTATCCATATGGTGTTTAATGACAACAAAGTGCTTTGCAAGGACAGGGTCTCATCCAAATATACAGCTGCCTTGCAGAGGGGCAGGTCGTCACTCAACCTCCCAGGTCTGATGGGGTCCCGAAGCTGTCAGTGACAGAAAGCCCAATTCCAACAGACTTCTGCAAAGAGGGAATGTATGGATGGGCTCGAAGAACTGAAAAGTCCGAGGGAATGTATGGATGGGCTCGAAGAACTGAAAAGTCCCAAGGGCGAAGCGGGCCTCAGATATGGCTGGATCCAGGAAACTATAGCCAGTTTTTTCTCTCAATATTGCAGCACTGCTCTGTTCTTCTACCCTCTTGGGTTGGGGGAAGGGGAGCTAGATGCCACCTGTCCGCACAGCAGCCCTGGAGGGAAGACTGCTCTTTCTGGGGGCACCTGTGCGTTTCTCAGGAACCTGTACCGTGCGGGTACAGCCTGCCCAGGACCTCCTCAGTGGTCCCGCATATACTGATCCAGGTCTGGATTGCGAGCCACATGAAGCTGGGTAGGGGGTTCACTCCCCTCAGCAAATGCACAGAGGTTCACGTGGAGGCCAGAGGTTTCCCGCAGGGCGATCAGGGCCCTGTGCCCAGAAGAGAGGATTCATTCTCTCCTTTCACATATTTTTATGAAGCGCTCCCTCCGTGCCACGTGCTGTGCAGTGAGGACGGTGGGCCGAGACCCCTTCCACCACAGAAATGACGGCCTTGCTGGGGGGAATAGACAAAACAAACATTGATGACTTGGTTAGGCGATAATCACGACGACGGTGCTGCCGATAAAACAAAAACAAAGCAGGATGGGAAGATGAGATGTGCCATGTCAGATCCGGTGGCCGCGTAGGGCCTCACTGCCAAGATGATGTTGGAATAAAAATTGAAAGAGGGGAGCCGTGTGGCTGGCTTGGAGGAGAGAATTTCCAGGAGGAGGAAAAGGAGGTGCAAAGACCCTGAGGTAATCATCTGCAGAACTTCGGCTTTTGCTCTGAATTAGGTGGAGTCACTATGACATTTGAGCAGAGGAGGGGCCTAATCTGACGTAGATCCTGAGATGCAATGTCCCCTGCTGGCGGCCAAGTGGCTGTAACCCCTCCCGCCTCCAGGGAGCTCATGATCCAGGCCAGGGTGTTGTGGGGGCTGGCACTGGATACGTGCACATACTCTAGTTTTCACGTGTGGTAGATGTGCTGTGTATCTCTCTTCTCTCATCCTGCTCAGAGTCTATGCCCTCCAGGAAGCTGCTCACCCTGCTTGCCCAGGGCCGCCTGCCCGGGCCAGGCCGGGCCAACTGGGCAGGACCTGTGTGCTCCCCGGAAAGAGGAACTGTGAGCGGGGGTGCTGAGCCCGGGGCCTTCCTGGGGGCAGAAGAGGGGACGCAGCACAGCCCTGCCCCACCCGGAAAAGCCCCCCAGCATGCCTGGTCCCCGGGTAGCGAGGACACAGGCTTCCTGGAGCAGCCCCCCCCCCGCCCCCCATGGCTCTGCCTGGTTCCGCCGCTTGGAGGTCCCCAGGGCAGACCGTGGGCCCCGTTCATTGGGATTCTTCCGCTTGCAAGTGACAGAAACCCAATGCAAACAGACTTAAGTGAAAAGGGAAATGGATTCGCTCTTGTAATTAACAGTCAGGTGAGCTGGGCCGCCGCCCCCGTGGGTCCGGGGCTCCAAGGGCTTAGTCATGACGCGGCGCCTCTCCCTCNCCGGGTGCGGATCCACGACTCGTCCCCAAAGGTAGGTGTGTGCACACCCACATCCCCCGGCGTCCCCAGCAGAGCCAGCGCCTTCATCTCCTTCCCCCTGGACTCAACACCGTGCTCTGCGGGTCTGCGTTTCCCCAAGAGCCTGAGCAGAGGGGCATCGTCATCTCTGAAGCTGTCAAGTGTATATATCTCATGATCCAGTTAGTCTACCCTTAGTCACAGCTTGTCGCGGGGACAATTTTACCCACGTGGGCAAGGAGATATGTCTGAGATGCTCCTTGAAGCAGTGCTCCTAATACAAAACACTGGAATTGACCTGAATGTCCCTCAAGAGAAGACAGCAGACTCTATATCATCTATATCTATACCTATACCTATATCTATCTGTATATCTGTACCAATATCTATCTATCTATCTATCTATCTATCTATCTATCTATCTACCTACCTACCTACCTACCTACCTACCTATCCATCATATTTTCTCCTAGCTAGAAAACACTGTCCAACGATGTAACAAAATACATAGGTCATAATTACTGTCTTAGAAACATCTTCAAGAGATGGTGTTGAGTGAAAGCAAGTTGAAGAATGAAAAGCTGCATAACGACAACGTGATTTGATAACATTTTCAAGAAATAAGATCCAGTATTATGCCTTTTTAATGGGCTCGTATGCATGTGGGGAAAATATATGAAAAAAGATCTAGAAAGATGCACTCAACAATGGTTACTTCTAGGGAGGGGGCCACGATTGGATAAAAGAGACATTTGTTCTAAAGAATCGACACAATAACTGACAGGAAGTAATAAGTGAGTTAGAAAAATTGCAGGCTCGAAGATCAATAGAAAACATCAATTTAAATTCTGTATACTAGCAATGAACAATCGGGAAATGAAATTTTAAAACGTCATTTACAATAGCATTAAAAAACTTCAGAATACCTAGCGATATATTTAACCAAACAGTCACAGGATTTGTATTCTAAAAACTACAAAGCATTGCTGATAGACATTAAACCCTGGAATAAATGGAAAGATATACGAGGTTCCTGAAATAAAAGACTCCATATTTGGGACACCTGGCTGGCTCAGTTGGGAGAGCACGCAACTCTTGATCTTGGGATTATGAGTTTGAGCCCCACCTTGGGTGTAGAGATTACTTAAATTAAAAAAAAAAGTTTAAAGAAAACCCTCAATATTATCATTAAGATGGTAGTTCTCCCTAAACCAATCTGTAGATTGGATGCAATCCCAAGCAGAATTCCAACAGGCACTTTTAGAAATTGATGGGCTGATTATAAGATTTACATGAGTGGCTCAGTTGGTGAAGAATCTGACTCTTGATTTTGACTCAGGTCATGATCTCATGGTTGTGAAGCAGAGCCCCATGTTGGACTTTGTGCTGGGCATGGAGCCTGTTTAAAATGTTCTGTCTCTCCTTCTGACCCTCCCCTACTCGTACTCTCTCTGTCTCTCTCAAAATAAATAATTAAGCATTTAAAAAAAGATTTACGTGGAAATACAAAGCATCTCAAAGAGTCAATAAAATTTTAAACAACATAGTTGGAGGACTTACACTAACTGATTTCAAGACTTACTAAAAGCTATAGAAGTCAAGATAGGGTGGTAGCGGCAAGGAAAAAAAAGAAGAGAGACTCCAAAAATACATCATTCATACATTTTCAACCTGGTGTCCCACACAGGTGCGCAAGTAATTCAGTGAAGAAAAGAACGCCTTTTTGACAAATGGTTTAGAAGTCAATGAATATTTATATGGGGGAAAATGAACTTCAACCTCTGATACCACATAAACATGAACTTCAAATGAATCATACACTTAAACATAAAAACGAAAACTCTAAACCATCTAGAAGAAAAGAGGGATGAAAGATCTTGAGAAGAGCAAATATTCATCAGGCTGACCATAAGCGCTGCTAACAGTAAAAGAAAGGAAAGATAAATCGGATTTCGTCAAAACTTAAAACTTCTGTCCCCCAAACCCCCATTTGGCAAGGGACTTGCGGCGAAGAGGTTGGCAACGGCTGAGTTTCTCTTCTGAAGCCATTGCTCTTGCAGGTGACTCAGTACAAGCTGGTCCTGGAGCCAGATTTAAGTCTGTAGGACTGGGGACAGTTTCCCTCTGATGCCAGTCTCGGGGCCCTTACCGTCACTTAACCTGTGGTCTCCTTACTGACGCCCCCTCCCCCATCTCTCCTGACAGCTGCCATTTGCTGGGAGGAACAGAGGCTGTGCAGTTGCTGGTATGAAGTCTGTCTGGAGACACAACCACAGGTCAGTCAGCAGTAGAAAGTTCCAATTCATACACGGTGGGACACAGCCAGGATCAAAGGAAAGTGTTGCCCCTGGGAGCACCGGCCATCCAGTCTGGGGTCAGTCACTCTGGAAATGGTACAGAGAAACCCCAGATAACTGGAATGGGTAGAAACGGGGAAGTCTCTATTAACGGGCTTCTTTAGGCCAACCCTTTGGGCTCCACATTATTCTGTCAGAACAAGACATGTCTAAATTTATTCTCTGCCTTCTATTTCAAGGGAAGTTCCTCTAGTCCTTGGTTGTCACAGGTGGACGTCTCCCCGTCAAGAGCTTATTTCCACATAAGCTCAACTTGCTTGTAGCGTGCGCGCTGCAGCCTGGGTGACTTCCCGCTATTTCAGCCTTTGAGGGAATCCAAAGGAGCTTTTCCAACGAGAATCAAAATTTCAGTCTTCACGATAGTCTTTGACATGTCAGAACAGGATTTGACTTGCTGGGCGTCTTTTTCTTTCTCTCTTTCGGTTCATGTTTTGAACATCTTTGGTGAATTTGGACTCGAACGTGTACACCTGGAAATGCTGGGTTAAACACACGTGGCTTTGCCATTCTTCTATTCCAAAGAAAATGCTAGCCGGTGCAACTTTTCCAGAACCTGTTGATTATGGAAACTTTCTGTAGCAGAGCTTTACTAACACCACAAGGAACACCCTTGGGATCCTTAGTCATTGCTTAGAGGGGTAGACTGAGGCTTGGAATAGCGTGATTTGCAATCTCACTGTGAGTTAGTGTCACATTAAGGCTTGCAACCCAGCTTAATCGCCTTTAAAAAAAAAAAAAGCCAAGGGAACGGTTGACTGTAAGCTGTAAATAATAACTATTATTAGTTCCTTCCCTTTTCTTGTCTTCGGCTTGGAGCCTCAGTTTTATCATCTGTCAAATGGGAGCACTAACCCTGGCCTACGGTATCTGTCACGACACTTTTGGTTACAAGTGATGGAAAAACCTTCAACTGGCTTAGGTACAAAGGGAATTTCTTGGCTCATATAAAACTTAGGTTAATGCCGACGCTGAGAATTCAGTCTCCACTCTTTTGACCTCCGTAGTGGCTTTGCTCTAAGGCAGACCCTCCCCTGGGGGCAGCAGGGAAGACCCCTAGCGGCTCCTGACTAATAGCCTCTTAGCTCAGCCACTCAGCAGGTGGAGGACGACTCTTCTAACATCACTAAAAAGTCTCTGGTCCCACTGCATCTGCAGCGACGTGGGTCACATCTTGGCCAATCACCGCAGTCAGGAGAATGGGGTGCTCTGATTGGGCAGGTCTCGATCACGTGACAACCCGGGACCACCCGCCCAGCTCTGCTCAGGATTGATAACAGGCAGGTTGCTTAGCAACCAGCTCCTGTCTCCTTTCTGTCATCCAGGCCTGGCAAAGCCGGGCCACGGTCCTGAGTACCGAATTTTAGGGCTCAGTATCTGGTTTTTAGCCACTGCAGCTCCTTGGAGGAGAGGCAAGATGGTAGAGTGATTAAAACAGAGACTCTGAAGTTCAACAGACTGCGGTTTAAATTTCGAAAGTGCCATTTACTCACTGGATTAAATTACTTAACCCCTATGTGTCCGACTCAGTTTCCTTGCCTATAAAATGGGCTTAGTAATGCTATACACCCCTTGGGTTGTGAGGATTAAAGGAGTGGCTTAGAACCACGCCTCCCCTGCCCCTGAGGGCGGGGGCTCAGTAAAAGTGGGCTGAGCCGTACCTTCTCCTCGGAGGAGGCGTCAGTCACAACCACCAGCCCTACTTCACCGTGTCCACTCTCCCCTCTCCCTTCCCGGGACCACCCTGCAGCCGGGGGCTTGGGGGGCTCGGGTATTCGGTCCATGTTCCCTCACCGCTGAAAGCCCTCAGTGACTGCATCAAGTCCCGTGTTGGCCACACAGCAGGTAGGTGCTTAGGAAATATTTGTTGAACCCGTGAATCCAGGACGCTCCGGGCAGGGCCATTCCTTTGCCTGCTCTTCACGGACCATGGCGAAGCACTTGGAAGGAGAGCTCGTCCCCTGCGGGTCTCCAGAGACTGCCTCCAAGGCAAAAAGGAGCAAACGCTGGCTGCCCACAGGCTGTCAGACCCTCCTCTCCGAATGCAGGGGAAGCCTCCACCTGGTGAATAATTCACTTGCTGCGGTCAGCAGCTCCCAATGCTGTGCTGGCAAAAAAAAGCACGCAGCCTGCAGAACTGTTCCTTATTTTTGCGTAAAACCAGGGTCTTGATGCTTATGTCTCCATCCTGCTAATTTCAGAGGCAGTTAGCTGTGGGGTGCTTTTGCCTGTGAGCTCCCTTGCACACTTACTTGCTAGACGCACTCATCCCTGCCCAAAGAAGCCAGCCAAAGATTTATGTCAACTTGCTATTAAAGTACAATTTTAACAATCCTTTAAAATGGCAGCAGCATCTACACATAAATAGCACTGTATGTGAAGCCTCCCCATGGGGACAGTAACCTGCTTCATTAAAACCACCGTAATGAAGAGGCTCTATAAATCAGCAGCTTTTATACAAAAACATATGATCTAAACTCCTTCTGCAGCCCAGCCCTGATGCAGCAACTCGGGTTGGAGGTAAGAGTCCAACAGACATGCCACGAAGGGGCAAAAGACGCCAGTTTTTAAGGTGTTAAATGAAGCCAAGCCAGCCAACCCCAATTTGTTTTCCCCAACGTTAGCCTGTGATGTGGAGGGGGGGGCGGGAAACGGACCCGATTTCTTTCCATGACCAAATGTTCCCACCAGGCGGGGCCAGTGGTGAGGTCACCCTGACACCTTTCTCTGTGACTCTGATGGGCTGGAAAGGGGAGGGGAGGGGAGGGGAAGGGAGAGGAGGACCCACCCCACCTCACCCTCACCCCCATCCCCAGATAGAACTGGAACTCCAGTGCCCAAACCACACCGCCGGCCGGATACTCAGTGTGTCCCAAGAGGCACCCATCCATCCACACTCCCCCTCACGATCGTCTCTCGGGCCACCTCCGTGCCTCACCTGTGCTCCTACTCAATCGTCTTCTCTAAATTGACTCACTCTGTCAAGCCTCATTCATGCAGTTATGGCTGTGATATCAAGGAGCCAGTCTCCATGCTCTGGGTTTTCCTAACGTACAATATATAAATACCTGCCTTAAAAATATGCACTGTTTATGGACGTAAAATTATCTTGTGTCCTCTGGTATCTACAGGTCACCCGCTTTGCAATAGTGAATTAACTTAGTATTTGAAAGGACTGGGTGTAAACAACTACCTTTTAATGGGACTTGGCATTTGCTAGATATTTTGATGGTTAAGACTTGATGGCTAAGTCCGGAGACTTCTGTGCAGGAGACCTGATTCTGCTGTGTAGCAGATATGCACAGCACCGCCTCCAGACTGGTTCCTGTGATCCCCCACTCGGGTCACACAGGGGCACAGCGCCTGATAGGCAAGTCACGTGGTGATGTCTTTCAATTAGAGAGAAATAGATGATGTGATGGCAGGAACTTTCTGGAAAAGTAGACTGGGGTACCTTGGGACGGTGAGAAGAATAAAGCTGGAGTCAGTAAATGCAGGCCCCCGACTTCCAGCTGGGTCTAAATGCTGCCACCTTGTGCCTGGACTGTTATGTGAATCCCTCAACTGGTCTTCCTGTCCACCCTCGGCCCCCACCCTGTGCTCTCCGTCAGCAGGAAGAGTGGTGTTCCCCACACATGAAATCAGATCATCACACTTCATTATTCAAAACTCCTCCAGTGACTTCCTCTGCTGCTCTGAATCGAAGCCAAAGTCTTCACCACGGCCTCCAAGGCCTTACGTGATCTGACCCCCGTCGTCCCCTCAACCCCAGCCCCTGCCGCTCCCCTGCCTCACCCACTCCGCTCCAGCCTCACGGCTCTCCATGCTGCTCTGCAAACACAGGTGCTCCGGCGGGACACCTGGCCAGCTCGGTCGGTGCCGCATGTGACTCTTGATCTTGTCATGAGTTCGAGCCCCATGTTGGGCATGTTGCTCACAAAAAAACGAAAAGAAAAGACTCCTGCCTCAGGGCCTTTGCACTTGTTGGCCCCTCTGCTAGGACTGCTGGTCCCTCAAGTGTTTATATGGCTTATTTTCTTATTTTTATATTTTATTATATTTTCTTATTTTCTCCCCAGAGAGGCCCTCCTGGTCCCACCATCTGAGAGAGACCCTGTGGCTTTCTGCCACCCTCTTCTTCGTTTTTCTTCTCTCCCCTTCCTGTGTGTGTGTGTGTGTGTGTGTGTGTGTGTGTATGTGTGTGTGTTCTTAGAGCATTACACACATCACACTGAAAAGTGTACTGGCCCATGGTGACACGTTTGAGAAGTGGGTGGGGAGTGAGAGCTACTTTTGCTTTGCCTTCTTTGAATTTTTAAAAATTATAATTATAGGGGCACCTGATGGCTTAGTTGGTTAAGTGTCTGACTCTTGATTTTGGCTCAGGTCATGATCTCATGGTTCATGGGTTTGAGCCCCACATCGGGCTCCACACTGTCAGAGTCCCTGCTTGGGGTTCTCTCTGTCTCTCCCTCTCTGACCCTCTCTTGCTCTCTCGCTCTCTCTTTCAAAATAAATAAATAAATTTAAAAAACTAAACAATTACAATTTTATTATTCACATAATTAAGATCACCGGGGGTGGGGGGTGGAGGGGGTGGAAGAAAGAAAAATTGCTTGGAAACAAGCAAGTCTAGGTAAGAACCAAGAATCAAGATGTCTGGGCCTTATGAAAAGGACACTATACATGGCATAGTCTGGAATATTCTGGTTGAGACACTTGGGAAAGCACTCACCCCTCCCTGTAGCTGAATACTAAACATGACAGCCCAGATCTCAGCTCTTATGTTCCCAATTCACTTGAGGACCAGGCCAGTGGGGTGCCTCCTGCCATCATGAGAATGTGCGACCATCATTCTCATGGAATGGCTTGCGTACAGGTTCTGCCACACAGAGAGTTGGTCTGAGTGTGGAGCCATGAAGAGGGACACTGAGATCAGAGAGATGGAGACTGAGGAGATGCAGCTTGAGCTCCTGGATCGAACCACACCTGAAGCTGGATACATCTGAACCTTCCATTTTAATGAGACAAACTTTTCTTTTTGTTTGCACAATCTTACTTGCTTTGGATTTCTGTTCCTTGTAACAGAAAATTGACGGGGAGGCAAAGGGAGAAGAATTCAAGTGGTGACGTGTCAGTTTCTCCAGGAGAGGCCATCAGAGCACAGAAAGCCAGACCAGAAAGCCTCTCCCCTCTAAGCAGCTGATGCTCCTCAAGTCCGAGTGAGGCATCTCTTTAAAACTCTGGTGGCCTGCTCCAAGACAGGAGCCTTTGAGATGCTGGGTATCGTGATGACTTGAGAAAGTCCCGCACAGGCTAGGGAGTTTCGTTTTCTCTCTCTGTCCTTCCTCCCGCCCCCAGAGAGCAAATCGTGGCTCCCTGTCATTGTTTGCCTTGGCTGGGTGGGCGCAGACCTGAGGAAAGCAGACCCAAATCCAGGAATGAGCCTGGATCCCTCGCTCTGGAAGCGACCGACGGAGGCAAAGCCGCCCTCGGCTCATTGTGGGCTCAGGCTTTGGAGTGCGTTTTCAGGACCAGCACGGGTCGCACGGGCGGGCCTCCGTCTCTGCGCTCCGCAAAGGGGTGCGTGCATTCTCGGGACCCATGCGCACTCTGCCTTTCCGACCGGGACGGGCTTTCGTCATGTGACCGACTTCACAGGCTCTTATCTCTCACCTACGGAGCCCCCGGCCGTGGCGGAGGAGAGACCCCCTTTGTGGTTCCTTGCTCCACACTCCTACCTGTACGGATGCTGAAGCTGAGGCCCAAGATGAATGCCCTGCTCAAGGCCATGCAATTGCCCGAGGCAGAGTCAAGATGTGCCCTGAGCCAAGAGTCCCCGAGGAATCCGTGTCCTGCTCTCCTGAGGGACCCTTGCTTCCCCTAGTCACAGACACAGCCCTGCCTGTACAGACACCCCCGGGCCCCAGGAGTCGGGGCGCAGCCTAGCACCATACGTTGCCAATCACTCTTTTGTCCTCAGCTGTCATAAAGTCCTGAGGTTGGAGGTGCATAGCTGATGTCTGCGGACCCTGGGCTGGACAGTTCACTCCTCAAGGTGAAGGTCATACTCACCTGGGCGCCCCCAAGGCCTGGTGGAGTTCTGCACGCAGAGAGATTCCCCACAGGCTTGTCTGGATTGGATTAAGCCAGTAACACCTGGCCACATCCACTGCTGCTATGTCTTCCCGACCAGAGGACACCGTGCGAACAAGGTCTCATCTTCCACGTCTTTCTCTTGCTCTTAGTCTCCTGGGGACCGAAGCCTAAAGATCCCTGCGCGTCACTCATACATAGAGATTTTCCTAATTTATTGGAAAATTTGGTGGCAATTTAGGCTACTTCTTGACCCATAAGTTCATAGAACCAGTTCCTCTGGGCTTTTGATATTTCCAAGTGACAACTGAAGGAGACGTGACCATTTCATGGCAGGAAAAGCAAAGACATTCGTGGTGTGAAATCCACAGACCTCAACCTTGCAAACTGGGAACAGGATAAGACCCTCTTCTCGCTGTGTCTGGCTCCGGCTCTAATTAGGATGTTCTCCACCCCGGGACTGGAAGCAAGCCTGGGATTATCTTAGCCGAGAAATCTTCAGCCCAGAAGAATGTCAGAACCGCCTTAGGGATGAGCAGGAAAGAGATGGCACATGTTTTCAGGAGCCCCGTCTGCACACCCGCTGCGCCTGTGGGGATCCTATGTTGGGTTTGGGGGATGGGCATCACTGACCTGCTGTATTTAGAGGTTCCGATGACTCGCCTCCCTTCCCACCCTCCACCCCTGCAAGGAGCTCAGCCACCTTCCAATGCCAGTTCAGCCACTGGGGAGGGCCGCCCACTCCTTCACAGAGGGAAAGACTTTGAGGCTCCGATCGAAGAGTGCGGGGCAGTTAGGTGGGGCTGGTGGGCGTCACAGAACACAAGGGACCCTAAGCCCATTGCATCTACTCCCCGAATTCATCTTCTGAGATACTCGCTCAAGGGTGCAAAGACGTGTGTCTGTAACAGTGAAAAACAACCTTTCGAACCGGAACAACTCAGAATCCTCTGCCCGGAGACGGGTTAAAGAGTGCGGTGGCTAAGAACATGGGCTCTGGGTTCAAATGTTGACTTCACTACTTACCTACTGGCTGTAGGACAAAGAGCAAGTTTTTTAACCCCTTTGTGCCTCGGTTTTTGCATCTTTATAATGGAGGGAAGCGTGTACATATATTTTAAGGCTTCCGCGGTTTTGTTTACTCTGTCTTCCCTGATGTTCTCGTCCCACTTTCTTATACCGGGATATTCTGTTGGTTTTCATCAAGAGTCAGTGAAGCAAAATCACAATCAGAGCCTCGTATTAAGCATATTTGAACCATGGATCCCATAGTAAGTGCTTGGTGCTCCGAAGAGAGAAGAGCTGGTGCTCAGTCCACCAACCTAGTGGTTCAGATGAACATAAGGGAAAGGAAACAAAAATAATATAAAAACGGGGAGGGAGACAAAACCTAAGAGAGTGTTAAATATGGAGAACAAGCAGAGGGTTGCTGGAGGGGTGGTGGGAGGGGGGATGGGCTACATGGGTGAGGGGCGTTACGGAATCTACTCCTGAAATCATTGTTTCACTATACGCTAACTAACTTGGATGTAAATTAAAAACAAAACAAAATGAAAAAAATTGTAGTTAATATAGCCTGCTTTTGTTTCCTCAGATGACCCAGGAAAATCTATGTGCTTACCTACACCTGTTCGTGAAATAGCCCGAGAGTCATTCACAAGCATCCATTGGGTATCAGCTATGTAAAAACAAAACAAAACAAAAACAAAAAAAAAACCCAGAAAAACAAAAAAACCTCATCTACGGCAGGCCAGAGTATTAGAAAGCAGCAGAAAGATTTCTATTCTTGAGGGGCTTTAAGAGAAGTCAGGAAATGGGAAATACAAACGAAGCATAAATATTAATACTAAGTAGTACAAGTTCCTCATTCATGGTATAGATCAAGGGTCACCCACTATTTTTTTAAAGGACTAGATAGTAAATATTTTAGGCTCTGTGGGCCATCTGCTCTGTTGCAACGATTCAACTCTGTTGTTGTAGCATAAAAGCAGCTATGTAAATGAATGACCATGGCTATGTTCCAATAAAACTTTATTTATGAACCCTGGGACAAAAATGAAAAAAAAAAAAAAAAGACGGGTGTTGCCCTTCTTCTCTTTGCTAATCCTCCAAAAATAGAAGATGGAGTCTGCGCCCTTCCAGCGCCTGCACCGCACAGCCCCGCCCAAACTTCATCATGTGGATTCTTAGGCGGGTTTTCGCTGGAACCTATGTCCGTTCATGTCCCTTACCTTTTTAAGCCTCTAAACCATTTTTGTTCCTTAAAAATAAAGTCTAAACTCCTCACCGCGGCCTTGTTCAATCTGCCCAGATTCCGCACCTGCACCGGCCACCCCCGCCCACCACGATCGGATGTAACTCCCTCTCTTCATTTCCGAAGAGAAATGTTTTTTGTTTTTTGTTTTTTTCTGTTTTTTTTTGTTTGTTTGTTTTTTTCTCTTCGAAACGATGGCACGCATTCGTTTTTCTAACACGACTGTCTGTCTCCTCCGCCCTTGGAGAGGACGGATCGTGTCTGCTGTATTTACAACTGCAGCCCCGGGCCCCGGAACGCTGCCTGGAGGAGGAAGCCTTCATAAGGTATTTGTTGGAAAAATTATTTCGTCTTAACATCTCTTCTTAAGGCGCTGGGGGCGTCTCAGAACAATTTCACACTAGAAAAAGGAGGGAGAGTCTCGTCCTGGTGAATCCGACTACAGTCCCTGAGCCTTGGCCCGAATCCACTTCCCAGCCCACGTGCATGTGGATGCAAGTCCGCTGCCGGTGCGGTGAGCGCGCTACGTCTGCGTAGACACAGCCGGGGACGTGTGTATGCGCGTCTGTATTCTCACGTGCCAAAAACAAGTTCAAAAATGGGCCTGTTTTTTTCAGGCCCTTCCAGGTCTGGGGTCGCCGATGCCCAGGTTACAGAGGGCTGGGGTCTGATCCGAGTAGGTCTTCTGAGAACATGCGCAGACTTCAGTGACCCGCCGGCCGGGCTTCTCCGCGTTTCCCAGTCGGTGCGCAGTGGCCGGAGGGGAGCAGGAGACGACGGGGTCACACGGAGCGTGGCGGGCATCCCCCAGCTCTGCCAGATGCCGAGGAAATCGTGGAATGGCCATGCGACATCTAGATAAAGTAGAAAGCAGTTCTAGCAAAGCGTTAGTGGTGGAACTTGGGCGGTGGGTGTGAAGTGTCCCTCGGAAATGTGTCTAAAAGGTTTTCAAAAGAAAATGTTGGGGAAATTTCACAGGAGGGTTTCTGCTCCCTTACACATAGTTTCTGGTTTTTCTTTCCGGTAAAAGATTTAAAGTGTCTGAAGCAAGGCAGNCCCAGGTGCCCCAGTGTTTATTTATATTTGAGACAGAGGGGGAGAGGGGCAGAGAGAGGGAGACACTGACTCTGAAGCAGGCTCCAGGCTCCGGGCTGTCAGCACAGAGCCGACACGGGGATGGAACTCACAAACTGTGAGATCATGACCTGAGCTGAAGTCAGAGGCTTAACTGACTGAGCCCCCCGGGGGCCCCCCACCCCCATATTGTGTTTATGGTGCAGACACCCCTCTCGGCCCCACACCCCACTGCATGGGGCATACCCCACTGGCGCCTTCTCTTCCCCACACGCATCTTCTCACGGATCTTGGCAATAGCTTCCAGCCCAAAAAGCTGTCTGAGTCTGGAGCGTTCAGAAACATCACTCTTGCTTCTGGATTCTTCTGTTGATCTGCAGAAACGCCCTCCCGGTGACCAACGAGCCTGGGCCCCGCACACCACGCTGCAGAGAAACACCCGGGACCTCGTTCAGGCCCAGCTGGAAAGGCTCAGATGGCCGTCAGAATTCCCAGATCTGACATGAGGAGCAAAGAGGGATTTGGCAGTGGGAGAGAGTGGCCAAAGACAGAGCAGGTGGGCGGGTCTGACACGGAAGCTTCTATGAAGGAGTAAGAAAGGAAACCGCTACAGTGGGAAGGGAGTGTGGAGATGGCCCAGGTGCTGGGGCCAGAGACCCTGCAACAGAGGCAAGGACCCTTCTAGCGAGGTGAGTGAGCACCTGCCATGTCTTCCTTCATTTTACAAGTATTTATGGATATGGCCAAATATGTACGAGGCAGGGCAGTCGCCACTGGGAACAGCAGATTCCTGCCTGGACAACCATTTCACCTTCCTCCCTTGAAATCCATTTCTCGACCCAGCAGCAGGAGGAGCCAGTTAGAATCCTGGCTGGCCACTGGGCCTTTGCACTTGCTATTCCCTGTGTGTTCACTGATCTTCCCCTAGTTATCTGCCTGACTCCCTCCTTCATCTTCTTCAGTTCCCTCCTCAGTAAGGCCCTCTGTGGCCACTCCATTCAAAATTGTAGCCTCCCTCCCATCCCTGCCCACCCTCTGCCCTCCCTGTCAGCACTTACGCCTATCTGACATGACACATATTTTATGTATTTATCTTACCGCATTAGAATGTCTCAAAAGCACTGTGTGGGCTTTGTGCATAGCTAAATCGGCAACACTAACATAGTGCCTTTAATAAATATATTCGAATTCCACTACGTGTTCGAATATGTTTATTAAATGAGAAAAACGTTCTCCCCTCTGTTTTCAAGTGTGGTGTATTTAGAGATAACGCGAGGTACGGCAAGGTCAACAGGACAGAAGCCACAGGGGGCCATGGGTAGCCATTGGAGGTTGGGGGGGAGGGGAGAGGAGTGCCCGGAGGATCAGAGG
The DNA here is from genome assembly GCF_008692635.1 of Crocuta crocuta. Taxonomy (NCBI): domain Eukaryota; kingdom Metazoa; phylum Chordata; class Mammalia; order Carnivora; family Hyaenidae; genus Crocuta; species Crocuta crocuta. Next base: position 8,607,516 of record NW_027532250.1, read on the forward strand.
CAGAGGCAGAGGGGGCTCTCTGGCAAGAGTCTTTATTGTGATCTCGGAGGGAAGGAGGAGAGCCGGGCAAGCTGTCTGGGGACTGGCTATTTTGAGTGATCTCCCCGGGCTCTGGGGTGAGAGGCTGTCCCTGGTTGTAGGGTACCTGGCCTCGGGGTGATTATGGCAGGTGGATGGGGGCCAGTGGGGTGAGAGCCTGTAAAGGAGGTGGTTGGGTGTGGGCTCTGGGCCGGCCATGTGTGTCTGAAACACACCTCTGGGCGTGGGCTAGCCCATCAGGGGAAGTCCTCCCGTGACAGCAAGGTCCCAGAGAGCAACGTATCAGAACTAATAAAAGATGTGGCTGGTACCCCCTTCTTCGGGTGACAGTGGGGTGGGACGTGTGACCCAGGCTAAACCAATCAGCACTTTCCATTCTTCTAGCCCAGCAATTGGCTCAGAGACAGTCATGTGACCCGGGACTGCCCAATTAGAGAGAGGGACTCGGGCTGAGAAGGGGATATATGGATGGGTCAGTTTGGGGACTGAAGGTAAGAAACAGGGAAATAGCCCTGTTTTTCTTTGTCAGTGGTTGGTTTATGTGTGGGTGTATAACTGGGGCCAGTTAAATTTGAATTTCAAGTAAACAGTGAATAATTTTAGTATAAGTGTGTCCTAGTTTTAAATTCCAGACAGCCTGTATGTTTATTCGCTAAATCTGGCCACCCTATGTATAACCCACAGTGGGCCACAAAGAGATAAGGCGATGTCTAAGGGGGATGTGGATGGGGCTGACAGCTAGGTTCTAAGAAGTACTCTGACACCTGCTTAAGAGGGAGACAGACAAGAGTCCTGCCATTTCTTTCTACCCGGGATGAGGGTGTAATGGCTGGAACCACGCAGCTGCCTTGAGACCATTAGGCATTATGGTCTAATGGGGATGTTTGAGCAGAAGGATGGAAAGATTCTGGCTCCTTAAGTACATCGTTGTAATTCCAGTCCTGGGAATGTCCCTCACTGTATTTATTATTATGTGAGGTAATTAACTGGCTCTTTTCTTAAGCCAGCAGTTCTCAATCTTGGCGGAACATTAGAAGCACTTGGGGAGATTTAAAATATGCCAATGCCATACTCCACAGCAATTAAGTCAGCATTTCTGCGGATAGTACTCAGGCACTGGTGGGTTTTTAAAGCTTCCCAAGTGATTGCTTGTTACTCAAAGTGTGGTCCCTGGACCCAAAGCCTGGGCTTCACCTGGGAGGTTGTTATTGCTGTCATCCTAGACCTAATGACTTAATAGTTGATGTTTAACAAGGAGCCCAGGAGATTTGTATGCACATTAAAGGTAGGGAAGCACTGGCTTTAGCCATGATTAATTATTTACTCTACTCTTTGCAGCTGTGTAAATCTCGATTCGCATTCAAACAGTCAGGACTCCGAGGTACTGAGAATCCCCATGCATCAGAGTTCCCTGTTCTCTGAAATAGACAGAGATGCCGCATTCAGAGGTTTGGTATCTTCTGGGCAGTGTCCCTCTCTGTCTGGAGGAGGCCATGAACAGCTTTTCAGGTGATCTAAAATCCACCAGAGTGGGAACCACTTCTGAACTTCTGGGTACTAGTAGCTTTTTCAAACTTTTGGCCAAAAAAAAAAAAAAAACCTCCCCTGTGGACACCGAGGTGGGTCACGTGACCCTGCGGACCCTGACCGTAAGCCGCTGAGGAAGGCTGTTGACAACATTCTCTCCCTGACACATCTGGCTTCCACTTGGCCAAACACGTCTTGGGGACTGACTGCTCTGCGCCCCCAGGGGATGGATGGCTCCACCCATCAACTCACACACAGGAGACCCACTTGTAAAATGCTTCTGGGGCTGAAGCTCGAGTAGGGTCGAGGTACACAAAGCTGTGGGCCAGGTTTTTCGTAAGATCAAGCTATGAGTCAGAAGCCAGGGCCACTGGGCAATATGGACTCCTGTTCCAAGGTCATACTAAGCGAGTGTGAAGCATTTAAGGTGGAATGGTCTCTGGGTGCAGAGGATGCCCTCCTTTTGAAAGACAATGTCTAAGAAGAGGTAATGTTTGTCCTTGTACAGGACAAGTTAGGAATATTCCCCATCTGGCTGGAATCAACATGATGGGTGAGCATGAGGCAGGCTGAGGGGCAAAGCACAAGCTAGCACCCCCATCCCCAGGTGGGATCTGTGTGATATTCCTCAGACACTCTCGGCCCCCCAATCACAAAGGAAAGGGGTTTAAGTGCTTGCCCTGGTGACGTGGGGAACGGAAGCAAATGACAACTTAAATTCCCTGACTGCCTACAGCCCACTGACAAGTCCTTGAACAGGCAGAGTGACCTCCCTCTAGGAGCTCAGCTGCCTCAAGGATGACACTTTGCTGGGGGCAGAAGAGAACCTTAGCTTAACAAGATCCCAACCTCCAGGATCCTGTAAGTCTACTTCCTTTATCTCAACTCCCCAGGAGATATGCAGGCAATCCTGCTCCAAGTTTGGGCCCCCCCCCCATGCAACTGAAGGGTCTCAGGACTGAGGTTTTATTAATCGGTGATAAATGGCATTTCCCTAGCAACAGCCAGCCCCTCAAGGTCCCAGGAACCTTGCTTCCAAAATACTTCAGAGATTTACTCAATCCCTGACCCCCTCCCAATCTGCGGGTATATAATGAGTTACTTGTCATGACTGCAGTGCGGCCCTTCCTGCCCACGGGTCCTGTCCCCGTGCTTTAATAAAATTCTCTTTTGGCACCAAAGACGTTTTCAAGTATTCCTTCTTGGCCGTTGGCTCTGGACCCCACGAACCCCCCATCACCGCAAAGCTTCATCAGACAGACTGGAAACAATCCCTGAGTTGCAATGTCAACACTTACACTTGTCAGTTGCAGACTGATGGAGAGAAAAGTCATCCCCAAATCAGGGTGAATGACTTTTAAATATCAGCGGACGCCCTCTGTATAGATTTGTCTTTGCAAATATATGAACTGGATCTTCAAGATCCTTGGACAGGAGCTGCATTCGGAGCAGATAGACACACAAAGGCTCGTGTGGCCACACACATGCACACACGCGCTTGTGCACGCACACACAGATAGGCACACTGTCATCCTCCAAGCCAGGCTTTTCATAGTTAATTCATCATTCAACCAGGAAGTTTGGGAACTTAACGAGGCAGTATATATACCCACAGACTAAACCTTACACCCCCCCCTCATCTGTGGCAGGTACATAAACACGGCCGGAGGAAAGCACATCCTTCACGTGCAAACGTCCGGCCAGCCTCCTATCAGCCAAGCGTGCCACGGCTGCCCTTCGAGCCGCTACTGGAACACTAAGTTGCACCCCCAGACGGGCTGTTTTGATGGGTGTCCTGTCCTCCAGGACGCAGGACAAGCGGAGCTGGAAGACGCTCTCCTACGAGGTGAGTGGTCTGTCCTCCCCACCCCCTTTGTGCGCGTGTGAACGGCTTTCATTGAATTAAAACCCTCCAGCGGGTTCTGGATGGGCAGGGAGCTGCGGGAAGGCATCCCCTTCACTATTAACCGGGAGGTGAGAGTAACTCTTGCCTCTGGGGAGAGACGGGGTGTCCTCCAGGGAAAGCCCCCCCTACCTGCTTCTCTGTCCCCAGAGACCCGGCTGGAGGGCAGGCTCCCCGGCTCTGCCCGAAGGCAGGGGGCAGCACTGTGAGACAGAGGCAGGGGTGGATGGCGGGGGGCCGGGGGGAGGGCGTCCCCCATGCACAGATGTGCAAACACCCAGATTCAAACGTAAGCTGAATGTTATGAGCAAACTGACACTCAGAGAGGTAAAGGGTCTTGTCCAAAGTCACAAGGCTGGCAAGGGGGGTTTGGGCCCAGAGAAAGCTGTACTTGGGTTTGGGACACAAACCCCTTCCACTGCTCCAGAGTCCTGGAGGTGCCCCAGTCACGGGGGTTGAGATCTGACTTTTAACACCTTTTATGTTGGGTCCTGGATAAGAGTTCATTAGGAGAAGAGTGCATGAGTGTGTATGTGGGAGGGGCCTGGGGCCGGTAGGAGTGCCAGAGAAAACCCGGGGATCCCAGTTACATTTGAATTTCAGACAAACGACAAATAATTTTCCGGTATGACCAGGTCTCATGTAATATTTGGTAATACACTGGAACAGTCTTTGTTTATCTGAAATACAATGTTTTTGGTTTATTTATTTATTTCTTTTTTTGGTCTCATATCTGGCAGATCTGTACATGTGTGTATAGGGGCAAACAGTGTTGAGAACCATTGTGTTACCACACACTGACTTCCTTCAGGCCTCAAGTTCATGACTCTCACTTCCCCGGATGAGCCCTGCCCACAATTTTCTGCTCCTTCCCTTTCTCCCTATCAAGGAGACACAATACCAGAAGCAGGGCAAGCCGACTCCGTAGAAGGGGGCTGGGGGCGGGGCTGGGCCCAGTGTTCCTTGATTACTTGATCTCCCCGCCCTCCCATACCCTCCCCCGCCCTTACTGTTCAAACACCAAACATGGTGATTGATGTCTGTGTCCTGCCCCTTTCCCTTCCTTAGGGAGGAGGGGACGAATCTGGTTTGTGAGCGCATCCGGGGTACCTGTGTGCACGTATGTGTATGTGTGTGTGTGTTTGCAGGTGAGTGCTTGTGTGTGTGCACGTGAGTGTGCAAGCACGTGTGTGTGCACTCACCGTAGGCACCTGCTGTGGACAGCGTGTCAGGTGAGGCCTTCACCCCCCAACTCAGAGGCTCACAGGGTCAAAGGGTCTGCAAAGCGCCCTCCGGCCACGTCTCATCCCCACGATTCACAGCAAACTCCATGGTCCTCCGGGTCCGAGGCCTCGGCCTGAGTTTTCCAGCCTCCTTCCAGGCAGGAGGGGACCCCTCGGCCACATCTGGGAGCTCAGTGTCTGCCTGCAAGATCTGAGGGGCCACAGGCGCTCCGATGTCCCCCCCCCCCCCACCCCCACCCCCACNTGCTTCTCGGGACCCTCTGGCCTCCTGCCAGCCCGGCTCCTGCCCGTCTCCAGCCACACCGCCTGGGACAGCCTCTCTCCTTGGGTCCCTCGTCACCTTGACAGCATTTCTCGCCGTGAACATCTTGTCAGGATAATCAGCTTTTCAGGCCATTCCTGACTCCCACCCCCTTGCTGGTTTAACATCAAGGGAACCTTTCTCTGGATGAATATAAGCCTTCTTTTTTCCCCCTCTGTGTTTTTCTTGGAGGCATTTTGCAGAGAATACCTGACCTGTGCCCAGTGACAAACATAATTGCTGGTGCTGTGTGTATCTTTCCATTAAGAGGCTGAAATACAATCTGAACCATTTTCGTCCGAGCACTTTCTGCTAAGTATGGGTTGGAGCTCGGACCAGATCGGATTTTACGAGAGTGGTAAAAGTCAAGCTTGTAATGTGTCTCAGTCAAATCAATGTGTAAAGGAGAAATGTTAAAGGTGGGGAAAATGTAGCTGGGGATGCATTTGGATGCTCCAAGCACAAGGGCACAGAATAGGGACACAGGTGGCTTTCGTGGCTCTCAAAACTGAGCCAAAACGTGTTTCCAGGAGCGCAGTGGAGACTCTTCTCAGGGGCATGTGATCAAACTTAGCTCTGGAGCAGGGACAGCCGTATACGGCTTTTGTCACAAAATCTCAGTGTCATTCGTATAGTACATGCTGCGGTTGATTCTGCCCAGGATTTCAGTTAAACCCAAACTGCTGTTGGTAGAGATGCAATTACGTTAGAGAAAAACCGTTTCATTGTCTTGAGATGTTATGATTATGAAAAATGGCAATGAGAACTGCCATTAAGGCAGAAGAAAGTTAATGGTGTTTTGTGCCACCTCCCTGGGCCAGTGCACTGGCGTCGACATGATTTACTCCGGCAAAACGCAGCACGCACACCTTCTCCGTTAATTACAAATAATTGTATTGTGTAATTTATACTAATGCCAATGCCCAGTGCCCAAAAGTGCATGTTCAGGAATAAAGAACTAGTTTGGGAGGTGGGGGGCGGGGGGCGGATTATAAACAGGTGTAATTGCCGTCTCCAGGGGCTGAAGACCAGGGACATGTAATCAGGCTTCTCATCAGCGGGAGTCAGTCTGGCAGCCTCCAGTCACCGATCATTGTCGAGTCGCTTTGCCGTCCACCAAGAATTGCCTCCTGGGTAAGTGGACAAGGAGGATTAAACACATGGATTTCACTATGTGATGAAACAGACACACGGGCTGCGTGAGCCCGTGAGTAATTGAGCATTCAAGTGAGGTAGCGCAGCCCCGCGGCACGGCGGCAAATCCACACCGAGAAGGCAGACCTCTGGGTGTCTGCTGGGTGATACACTCTGACGGGGACAAGCAGGGTCCGTGTGACCGTAAGTGCAAATCCATTTCATCTCTCTTGACAGCACATCTCGTGTACCATCACCTGCCTGAAAATTCACTTGCGAGCTGATCCGTTTTTGTGGTGATTTAATAAAAGCAGAGCAGACCAGGGCTCTCATTTACTGGGCTTTGCCGCACTGGGGCTGCTGACTCCTAAGCTGACCCCTCCAGGCCTCGGTTTCCTTGTTTTAAGAATGGGGATAATCTTGAGGGCATTGCAGATTGTCGTGCAGATGCAGTGAGACTGATAAGGATAAAATGGCCTCAGGCGCCTGGCTCATGGAAGGTGCCCGATGGGCGCACATTGAATCAGAATCAGACACTCACTGTCCCGGGCCCTGGGAGAGACTCCTTCAGAGGCTGCAAAACTGAACTGTGAAAAATCCAGGGCAACTGGTCCTCATGAATCTAACCCCGCCGTCAACCTAAAAGGTTCCCTGTCGATACAGGGGAATGAACGCCTGCTGAGAGCTGCATTCGGCCTGGTGCACAAGGAATCACGAGCTGGGCGCTGGGAACTCTCGGTGTTGTATGCTGAGACAATACGTGGATTGAGGGCTTTTTCTTTGCCTTGAACGGAGACCATTCCCCATGGGCCTTAACAGACACTAGTGGGGACCGGTGGCTGCATCTGCCTGGGTGTGCGCAGCAGCAAACACCCCCAAACAAGTTGTTCTTGAGTTATCCCTGGGGGAGTGCGAGTCCACAGGGTATTTCAGAGCAGGAAGCCAGGCATCCCCTGGGGGGAGACGTGGAGAGGAAAGCCACCTGGGCTGCTTTGGGAGAGCTGTATCCCCGAGCCTGGTGTGACCTCAGTGGCCCTGTGGCTTGGAGCTGTCTGCACACCCAAGGACGGTGTTTTGATAAGGATTATCAGAGCATGCAGCAGCCCCGCACATCTTTGGGGAGATGCTCATCTATTCATTCATGCAACGGATGTTGAGCAAGTTATTCAGCACTAGACCCTAGCAAACATGGGCATACAGAGTATAATAAAACACAGGACACCCGTTAGATATGCAATAAGTAATTTTTAGTATCTGTATAAGTATGTCCTATGCTGCACCTGGCAACCCCATTCGCCAGATCAGATTAGATCAGAGGTTCTCAAACTCATCACTATTAATTTGGGGCTGGGTAACTTTTTGTTAGGGGCTGTTCTATGCATTGTAGAATCAACATCCCTGCTTCTCCCTGCTAGATGCTAGTAGTAACTTCCCCCCAGCTGTGGATAACCAAATATGACTCTAGATAACTTCCTGGGGGGATACAATTGCCTCTGGCTGAGAACCACTGGGTTAAAGTCTAGTAAGTAAAATAGATATTACAAGTGAGCCCGACAAAGAATTTGTGGCAGCAACTACCGGTTGCTTACCCAATATCTAGTCCCTCTCTTCCTTGCTAATAGAAATCTGCTTTTGGGGGGTTCATGTTGAACACTTCAAAAACTCTGAGGCTCAAACTGCAATGGAATGGCTACTGGGAATCCCCGAAGGGAGTGCCTTTCTGAACATGGAGAACAAGAGGACTCTGAGGGGAAGGGAGCGAAATTGGCAGCGTGTCAGCTGCAAGCTCCGTGGGCACTGGCCAGGCAGGTGTTGTGATTTTGCAGAAAGGAAACTTCTTGTGCTTCGGCCAGACTCTGTTCTCATATGTCGTGTTCCCAGAATCACTGACTCAATGGAAGAATTTATGAGGAGCAGGTTTATCTTAGGATCTGGAAACATGGGAAGTGAGCTCAGAGTAGAAACTTTTATTGTCTCTTACTCTAGGCAGCAATGGCTCTATTTGCAGACAGACGGCTGGTGACTCGCCCAGGGTCCTAGAGGGAGCGAGTGGCAGGGCCGGTGGTTGACCAGCCATCACGTTCCAGAGTCGGGCTCCTCCCCTTGATGCCTGGGTCTCATCATGCTCATAAAAGGCTATGCGTCAATTATGCTTATTACCCAATTTACAGATGGAAAGATGGAGGCACACAAGGGTTAGCATCTTCTCAGCTCGAAAGTGGCCGAGCCGGGACCCAGCCCAGCCTGCGGGCTCGGGCCCACATGGTAACCACCTGGCCATGGGCCCAGGGTAATGAGCCCTTTGAAAAACGGTGAGTCACTTACCTTGGCTGTGCCTCAGTTTCCTCATTTGCCAAGTTGGGCTCTATTAATCCTGCCCCACTGACTCACAAGGAGTGGTGAGAAAAGGGATCGGGGCCAAGGCTCCCGGAAACTTCTGTCAGGGAGGCACTCTGGCTGGTCTCGGGCGGCTCTGCCCCAGATTGCGTCCCCTGGTCCCCTGCGTTTCCCCACCTGGAGCGCGGGCGGCCCAGGACGAGAGCTCGGTGGCATCAAGCTCCCCTTTCCCGTCTGTCCGGCTCCGTCCTGTGGACAGCAGGCTGCCTGCGGTGACGGTCCAGGCACAGGACCGGCGACCTCAGGCTCGTTCTAGGAAAGTGCACCCGGCCGCGCCTGGCCCTGGCCCTGGGGCGGTCCCTGCGGTCACATCCCTGCGCAGGGACCCTCTGTGCCGTGTGGTTCGAGCCCTGGTGGAGCCCGGGCTCCTGGAGGCTTGTCCTGAGGGACGCCGCACGAGGCATCCGCCCCGGGTTCCGAGCTCCGGGCCAGGCCAGCTTCCGTTCTCCTCCCCGAGCTCGTCTTCGAGGCGGCGGCTCAGAGCAGTGCGTCATTCACTCGCTCACTTCACTCGCTCACCTCACTCGCTCACTGACTCCTCACAGAGCGAGGCCTGTGCGTGCGGCGCTGTTCTGGGCCCCGAGGCTACAGCTGTGAGTGAAAAGACCGAGGCCGGTTCTCATGGAGCTGACCTTCCCGCGGAGGGGGAGGGGCAGTGAAGGTTAGCCCCCCCCCCAGTGCAATCACACAGACGTACACATGTGTGTGCACCCAGGTATGTAAATGTAAGTGCATGTATGCACACACACACATATACATATATAACTGTTATTCTAGGTACTAAAGATGTTATAAAAATCAAGCAATCAAGCAGCGTACTAGGATAGAGAGTTCTGGGGGGGCTACTTTAGACTGGGGGGCCTGAGAGTCCTCTGTGAAATGTGTCAATTGAGCAGAGGTCTGAATGAATTAAGGGAGGTTTGCATGTGCATACCTGGGGAAGGGAAAATGGCATGTGCAAAGGCCCTGTGGTGGGAGTGTGCCTGGCATATTCTTTAAAAAAAAAAAAAAGAATACTGCTGTCCTCACACTAGTGGGATGAGTAGGAGCAAGAATAGCCAGAGTTCCGTAGGAGCTGCCAGTCAGGACACTAGGGTGGTGAGCCCTCTCGGTCGGCCTGGGTTAGGGGTTTTCTAGGACACAGGAAGTTTAGCCCTGAACCTGGGAAAGCCCCAGGCAAACAGGGACAAGTTGTTTATCCCACGTAACACAGAGATTTGGATCTTATTCTGAATAGGATGAGACTGGAGGGTTTGATAATGGGCCCTTCTTGCTATGTGGAGGATAAACACTACAGAGACCAAACATGGAAGCCGGGGCCACCGAGGGGGTACCTGGATGTTTGCACCATGGTGTTTGTGGCGGATGTGGCTGAAGCACTGGGAAGGTAGAGTTGTGTTTACAGGGATGGGGCAGGCTCTGGGGGGAGACCCGGATCTCAGACACCCACAGTGGCGTTTCATGGTCCTGCTGCTGGAGGCTGTCCCCACCCTGGGTTCCCGTGGCCTCTCTGCATCCTGGCACGTCCGCTCTGGTTTTCCGTGACGATCCCACCACTCCCTGAAAGCCCGTCTCCAAAGGGTCCCCAGGGGAGTCTACGTCTTCTCTTCTCTCGGAAAGGCCCAGCCTGGATCCTGCAAGTTGAAGTTTATTCCTGATAAGGATGTGCAGCCCTCAGTTAACGAGGGGGTGAATTATTGAAAATCTCCTTAGTGGCTCTGAGTCCCCTGGGCCCTTTGTAATTTATCTGGGCAGCCACCTGTCCAGATGGCTTTGCTGGAATGTGCAACATCTGTAAAAGTCATATTTGCTGGAAGGAAATTCCTGAGTCCTCAGATGTTATCACCTGGAAAGAAGAGGAAGGAGGTTTTATGGACACGAAGGTTATTACAATAAAGCACCTTAATACCCACTGCTGTTGACGTCAAGATGTTGCCGTACAGTCTGAAAGAGCAGTTTATGGGGCGATGATGTGTTTCTTTAAAAAACAAACCCCCCAAAAAAAACCTCATTTGCTTTAACTTCTAAAGTGAAAACAAAAACGGAGACGTTTGGCTTCTCATAATGCAATCATCTGGGCAATGAAATCTACAAAGCACCTACTAGGGGCAGGGCCCTGGGCCGAGGAGGAGAGAGATGGGTCAGGTCTCGTTCTCAGGCACATGGCCGGCAGGGGGACACAACAGGGGCATAAACAGCACAAGGGCGCAGCGGGGAGTGCAGTGAGAAAGGTCCTGAGGTTCAGAGAAGGGTAGGGGCTGCTGGGGGCGGGGTGGTGGTGGCAGAGGCTTTGGGAAGGCATGGCCTGTCAGTCAGCTGGCTTTTGCGGGCATGTAGCCGAAACTCTTAAGGGATCTGACTCACGTGGTGAGGGAGTTTGTTGTCACCTATGGCAGACACCGGCCGTGAGTGGACCTCAGGGGGGCTGATTCAGCAGCTGGACAGCGTCCCGAGGGATCTGGGATGGGTCGGCCCCTTCCGGTTGGTTTGCAGGGCCAGGTGTTGGAGGAGATCATGAGGACGCGGCCTCCTGTTGGCTCAAGAACTAGAGCTGGCGGTCGCTGGCTCCTCACCCCTCCCTGTCTTTGGAGAGGTAGGGCTAGGGTAGCGCTGAGACCATGCGGACAGTATACGTGACTCGGCCAGTCAAGGCCTCCGTATAAACCTTTAAAAGCATAAGGGGACCCGTCCCAGATTTTGCCCGGGAGGCTCCCAAAGAGGTTGAGAACCAACAGCACCAGGCACTTGGGAAGCTTTTGTCACCTCAGGCTTCCCAGCAGCCCTGGAACCCCCGCCCTGTGTCCCCGCGGGGCCTCTCACAGCCGCCCCACTTTCTCTGGGCTGAAGAGCATCCCTCCCAGTTTCTCCTTCTCTCAGGTGGGGGCGGTGGTCGCCGGCTCGCGGATGTTTCCGGCACCTTCTTTAGAGTGACTGGGTTCCAACCCCTCCGGCTTCGGGCCTTCAGCCACGGTTCCAAGTCCCTCCGAGAAGTCCCGGTCAGTCCCGCCACACAGGCCTCACTGCCTTGGAGGGTGGGACCTCTTCCAGGAATGGGCAATATCGGTGCTGGGGGGGGTGTCACCGAGGCCCCCCTTCCACCAGCGAGGGCACAGCCCGTGGGCGGCCAGCAGTCCATGGTGCGGCCTGGACACGGGCTCTGCGTCCTGTGGGCACGGCCCCGGGGAGTGTGGACCCTGCCCCCCACGCCCCACTCTGCCCTTCTGGGACGAGTGGCTCTTGATCAGGCTGCACAGCTGCATCCAGGTGAGTCTGAATCGGGCCGTGTGGCCACGTCCAGGTGAGGGGTAAGCGAGGTAATGCATGGGGGCTCTCAGGACCCCAGCCCCACACAAGGTCAGGGCCCGGAGTCAGCCCACTGTCGTCCACGGCGTCTGCAGGTCACCAATCAGGGTCACAGATGAATTGGGTCAAGAGGCCGCCCTGGAGTCAGGGTTTTGGGTTGAGGAGGAAGGATTTCTGTAGACGCTTTGAGACTTAGCCTGGAATGGCAACTTTCTCCCAATCGCTCCCAAGGAACAGGCCATGAAAGGTCAATTGTTCTTCAGCCGGGAGCAGAGGGGCCGCGGGGAGGGATGGCGGCCTCGCTCCCTGAGATGCCGTTGGGCAGCCAGACGCAGATGGACATCCCAAAGCTCGGGGCTCATGGCCGCTGCCTCTTCTCCTTCTTCTTCTTAAGTAAAAAAAAATGTCCGAAGCCTCCATTACTACGGATTCCCTGGCGCTCTGCTGTGGGCTAATCTTTAGGAAAAAGCATTGATGTTTTCAGGTTTTTCTTGCCTGCATACCCCTTCTTTCATCTTGAAACCCAGAAGAAACTTACTCAGTGCTGGGAAACACATCCCTCACTCACTCTTAAATCTCTCCTTCCCTTCCTTTTCTGGCTAAATGTCTAGATTCGTGTTTCATTTTCTCTTTCAGGGATGGCAGATGCTTAAGCACCTGCAGACTGTAAAACAGATTGTAAACACAAGGTGATGTTGTTATGATGATTGTCCATTATAATAAGGGCACACTGCCCCCCTCCCCAACCTGGGCCACTGTGATTCCTCATGTGTCCCCGGGAATATTACGAGCACCCACTCGGTGCCGGAGGTGCAGGGGTGACCAGCAGTGCCAGCGTCCCTGTCCTCCTGGACCTGACACTGGAGAGGGAACGAGAGAGGGGAAATGTGTACAGCGTGATTCAGACCATGACGAACCCAGGAAGGAAAGGAACAGTGACATGACATGCCAGGTGGTGGCTGGGGACTTTGGACTGGGGAGCCGGGAGGCTTTTGGGAGGGGCCGCTTGTCTGATGAGGAGGAGGCAGCCAGGGGCAGGCATGTTTAGGGACGGTCACTCCTGGCAGAGGCGCCTGGAGTGGGACACGCTTGAGGGAGGAGGACACAGCAGTGCTGGGCAGTGCGGCAGGTGTGAGGGGCAGTGTGGCCGAGGCTGGGCCCGGGAAGAGCAGGGTCTGACGCATCCGTCCCTCCAACAGGGGCGCTAGAGGGCTTGGCCGGGCCGGGAAGGGTTGCTGGTGGGCAGGGCGGGGGCGGGGAGGCCGGAGCAGGGCTGGGCCAGCATCCAGATCTGTGGGTGCTGGGAAGGTGAAACAGGCAGCGTGTGGTCCGCACACTGGCGCGCTGCTGTCTGAGGGCCGCGGGCTAGCACCTGCCGAGGTTCAGGGACACCGCAGGCTGTGGGTGGTGACAGGGTGGTGACCGCAGAGCATCCTTCTTGGCCTGTGGTCCTGCAGGGAAAGGTCTGGCCCCGGAGATGAATCCATCCCAGCAGAAACGTAGGTCACAGGGGTGTCGTCAAATGCATTCCCGACGACGATGACGTCTAACGTGTCAGACCCTCTCGTCCTATGGGCAGACACGGCCGAGCACTTTCTGCTTTGATCTGTCCCATGGTCCTGTGCACCAGGGACTGTCCGTATCCTTGTTTTACAGATGCGGAAACTGAGGCAGGAGAGGGTAAACCACTTGCTGAGGTCACACAGCTAGTGAGCTGCGGCTGCGATCTGAGCAGAGAAACTGCGTGCAGGACGGTGCCCTCGGGAGCCTGAGCTGGGAAGTCCCGTCCACCTGCAAAGGCACCCACACATGTGTGGTTTCCCGCTGTGACCTTCTTACATGAAATTTCTTGGCCTTCCGACATCCGGCTTCCAAAAATGCAAAAGGAAAATAGCTTTTCCTCTTTTGCAGACTCCACCCCCCCCCCCCCCCCCCCCCCCCCCCNACCGGCAGGTGGGGGCTGGGCGTCTGTCTCCAGGTGAGAACAGATCTGTAGCTTCACGACTAGAGATAGACTGTGTTCAAGGTCATGTTACACGTGGGGATCCACCTGCAGCGGGAAGTGAGGGGCTTTGAGCAGTAATTCCTGGGTGGAGAGACTGCTCTTGCTCACCTGAGACCAGAAAACTGGAGACTGTAGCCGAGACGGGCCTTCCCAGGAGGCCCCAGGAGGCCGGGATGTGGCTGAACGTGAGCCAGACAATCTGCTCTGCGGGGCCAGACCTGCCGCAGTGGGTGGAAACAACCATCCGGGGCGTGTCCCTGACCTGCTCACCAGAAATGCACGCCAGCGACCCGAGGAGCTCAGCTGCGGTCCCGTCTGTGCGTATTTCCAGGGATCAGGCCATTAGATACTCAGGCCGCGTGACGTCTGCAGCTGGGTGCTCTCTGCTGGACGCAGCTGCTGTTGGACATTGCGGGCTGTCGGTCCGGTGTCTGCACGGCACGTGTACACAGCGTGGCGAACCCTGCGGCCTGCGTGGAGCCTGCAGCCATCTATGCAGCTGGCAAACCCTGCAGCCCACACAGCTCCCCGCAGCAGCACCGGACACGGAGCTTGCAGGGCTGCTGGGTCCTCCTTGAACTTCTGAGGAACTTGTAACTGTGGGCGCCTCCTGTCCCCCACCTGTGATGTCCTACATCCTAGGTCAGACCCTCAGAGGCTCAAGTCCTGTGCTGAGACATTCCTGGCCTCGGGGCTGATTAGCATGTGATGGTCTGCGGGGTCCTTGCACACAGGGCCGGGGTGGGCCGGAGGCAGGGGCGAGTTCCTGGTTCTTGAGAGTTGAGTGGTCCCCTGTCTCCTCCTGGGGCCAGTGCTAAAAACGCAAGAGTCCCCCAAACTCAGCTGCACCTGTAGAGGCGAGAACACAGCCTATTTTTAGCAGGTGACAGACTGCAACCCAGAAGAGCTATAATTAGCCTCTTGCTCAAAGAGTGGAGTTTCCAACCCAATGCAGGGTGCCAGCCCCGGTGGGGGGGCCCCCTCACCTCAGCATCTGTCTCTGGTGTCGGGTGGGGGGGAGCCGGCTGCACCTGGGAAGGCCCTGGGGTTACCAGGAGGCCCAGGAAGATGGCAAAGCCGCTGTGGGCATCGCTCCCCATCACCCTCCCTGCCGTGCTCTTCCGGGCCTGTTTGCAGAAGGTTCGATCCGATGCCCGGATATGAATGCTGTCCCCCCACAGGGATGGCCCGGCCAGGCCAGGGTGNCCTCCCGGCACCTGTCGCGCTCTTCCGGCTCCTGCGCGAGTCCCGCAGGCGCGCCGGGCTCGGGCTCCTCCCTGTCCCTCGTCCCCGGATTCCAGGCCAGAGGCCGCGGGGAGGGGCGCGTCTCCTGGTGACCCCGCGGCAGCGCCCACGCAGGCGGTTTGGGTGACTTTCTGGATGCCCCGGTCCCCGGGCCATGTCTGCCAAGTCCAGCTTCGGGAGGTGCTGCTTCCTGCCCCCAAAGCCTCCCCGCCCCCCCCAAGCTGCCCGCCGCCGGTGCGGAGCTCCCCAGCCACTGCCTGCGGCCTTCCTCCAGCCCTGGGACCACGCAGTCACACCCAAGTGGCTTTTCCAGATCGTTTCCTGCACTGCGGAAGCTGCTCTCTCTGGCCCCCGCTGGTGACAGGTGTCTTCTCCCCACCACACTCGTCATGATGGTCGCGGCCACTCCCTGGCTGCCCTGCCCAGCCTCGCGCCGGCGCCCTTCCCGCGTGAGCTCACCCGTCTGCACGAGGGCCCCGTGAGCTGGGGCCTGTTTTCCCATTTTGCAGACGAGGAAGCTGAGGCTGGGGCAGGAGCAGGGACTTGATTGGGGTGGGGGGTGGGGTTTGCGGGGTGCTGTCTCCCCCCGGGCCTGGCTCCTCACCGTTGCCCAGTTTAAAGCTCTGGGAGGCTGTCATCTCTGCTTTCCTGCTTCCGCACACCTGCAACGTGACGCTTAACTCCAGGGGCGGGCTTGCGTTTTCTGTGAGCTTTTCCAGGCTTTTCCGGCATCCGTTGCTGTTGGGGCCTCTCCGCTTGGCCCTTGTGTGGCCAAATCCGCTCAGCCAGAGGCAAAATATAAATGATCCGCGTGCCAGCGAAACTGATTTACAAAAGCAAGGAGTCAGCCTGTGGGGCGTAGTGCGCTTTCCCCATTCACTCAATATTTTTCTTTAAATAAGCACAATTTTGTTTTCACCAAAAAACTTTCACTTGAAAGAAAACGATGTCAGCACGTTGCTGGGAAAGGATGGTAACCATAGAGATAAGGACAAGAAGCCTGGACAGAGGGGCTGCCTTCCGCTGCGAGCCCAGGGCCTGCTCTCTCTTTGTTCCAAAGGACGACAGGCCAGGCCCAGAGAGGGGCTAAGGGCACATGAGCAGCAAGTCGCAAGGTTGTCGTGGAGGTAATGGGAAGAAGGGAAGAATCAGTGTAAGATGTGTTACTTACTGCCGCCTCTGTTTGCCTTGGAAATGCGCTCATTTACCGCGTGGAAGGCTCTGAGGTCAGAGAAGGGAGGTGGGGGGTGGGGTAACAGAGNGCAGGCAGCGGGCATCAAGGGGTGGGACTGCAGACTCACAGGACAAAGGCCAGTGGATTAAGCTCCATGCAGGCGGCTGCCCAAGCTTACTCCTGTCAGAGAAACTCCCAGGGCAGCATCAGGAAATGAGTCACCTCAATTGCTTGCATCACGGTTCCTTTTTTTCCTCATTCATCCACTTCTTTTAAAAAAAATTTTTAATGTTTATTTTTGAGAGAGAGACACAGACAGGGGTGACTGGGGGAAGGACAGAGAGGTAGACAGAATCCGAGGCAGGCTCCAGGTTCCGAGTTGTCAGCACAGAGCCCAATGCAGGGCTGGAACTCACGAACCACGAGATCATGACCTGAGCTGAAGTCAGATGCTTAACTGACTGAGCCCCCCAGGTACCCCCTCCTCTACTTCTTTATCTAGCTTGCTCTTTTTTCTTTTTTAAAATTTTTAATGTTTTATTTATTTCTGAGAGAGAGAGAGAGACAGCGTGAGCAGGGGAGGGTCAGAGAGAGAGGGAGGTACAGAATCTGAAGCAGGCTCCAGGCTCTGAGCTAGCGGTCAGCACAGAGCCCGACGCGGGGCTCGAACCCACGAACCTTGAGATTATGACCTGCGCTGAAATCGGACACTTAACTGACAGAGCCACCCAGGCACCCCTCAAACTCTTATTCTTAAAGGGCATCTTGTTGAACTCTAATTTGGGAAACCAATGAAGGGGAGCTGCTGGCCTTGGATTGGGTAGGAAGCTGACCTCTCTCTCCCCTGGGCCATGAGGCCAACCTCAGGGCCCCCGCTTGGACCCTAAGACTGAAAAGGACCCAGTAAAGATGATGGTGTCCAGCACAGCGCAGACTCGCAACTGCAGGTCAGGGGTGTACCTGAGTGAGCTGGGCCTCATGTCGGGAACCACGGAAGCTACAGCCTGGAGGAATGTGTGCTGAGCATGGCGGTGGGGTGGGGGAGGGAGGATGGGGGGAGGGGAGAGCAGGTCCTCAGACTCCATACCCACTTCTGCCCTGAAGGCTTCCTGTCCTACAGAAACCAAAGCTACAGCCTGCATTTCCTAGGCTTCTGTGGGTGGTGGATGTCAGGTGGGGGTGGATGTCAGGTGGGGGCGTTCTCTGCTACTAATGCTAGGGCTCTGACTGATGCACGCATGCCCTGACAGTTGGGTCTTGAGGATGATAGAAGGTTCTGGAAGTGTGTCCTAGATTCTGGCAGCCTTGAAATGCACGCCTATCTCAGATTTTAGGGAGGGTGTTATTGAGATATTCCCAGCCAAGTGATGAAAATTAAGTTGCTTTAGGTCAGTAACACATAAGTGTTACCATGACTGAGGAAGCAGGGGCCGAAGGCTGACTCTCCTTCCCAGGGGATTGAGGGTGTAAGTCCTAAGTGAGTTAATGACTTTGGGGGTTGGGGACCACAGAGCCCCTTCGGGTGGCAGGTCAGAGTGCTGGTGACCCCCCTCTTGCTCACGGCAGACCTCAGGGCTGGGGCGTCCACTGGGCACAGTCCCCAAGGTGTGGGAGAAGGAACGACAGTGGGAGCAGCGTGGGCAGGGGGATCCAGAGCCGGAATCGCCGGGCTTTCCCCCCGCTGCCCGGTTTGAACTTGCTGCGGCGGATTCCCTTTTCAAGTCGGTGGAAGATTGATGATTTCATTATTTATGGCTCAGCAATAAATCTGGGAGTTTTTGGCTAAAGCGAGCACTTTCCCGAGTTGCGTCTTCGCCGGACTGTTATTCATCATGTGCAATCACTCATTCACCTTGGTGAGCCCTGGCGGGGTGGGCGGAGGGGGGGGAACAGCTCCTCCCAGACCTGACATCTTTTACTCCTTAGGGGCTGGGGGAGGGGACCGCACAGGACGGGACAGGGCTGGGGAGGGCGGCGGGAGGCTGGAGGAGGCCTGGAGCAACTGGCCCCAACAGAGGCCAGAGAAGGAGCCAGAAGGGGGATTACAGGGGAAGCCTCGGGGCCTCAAAGCCCGGCCCGTGGCCAAGAAACTCTGCCGTGGAGGAGAGGAGGTACCGCTGGGAAGAAAGGAAGAGAAACCGCCAGAGTTCTCTGCCAAGGGAGTGTCGGAGATTTTAATTCAAGATGAAATGTGTGCTTGTTTGTGTACAGCTAATTTCCCTCCCAAATGAAGGGTTTTGTCTATCACTCGGGTGTTTCAATAGCAACCATGTAATTAAGGTAGCATGTGCCTCTTTAGTTTGCAAAGCAGGCTGTTTGTGTTAACATGTCGGGGAAGCAAACATGGCTGGGGCTGCTTCCTGGGTCCAAGAAGGAGAAAGCAAAGAGTCAAAGTAAACATCTCCAAATAGAGGCTTGGCTGCCTCAGGGATGGCGTCCTCTGGAAAATGCGAGCGGGTTCGCCCTCAATGAAGGGGCCCCGGGAACTCTGCTCTGGTTGGGGGAGTGGTGAAGAGAAGGTCAGAGGTGGTGCCCAGAGACTGTGTGCGTGGGATCAGAGCTCACCAGCTTCCACCGGCCAGGGAGGGGGGTGTGTGTGAGGGCAGCAGACGTGAGCAGGGTATTTCAGTGCAGTTGTATTTTGTCCACATGGTAAATACACAGGGAATTCATTTCCACAAAGAAATAAACATTGTCACTTTCCTTGAAACACATGGCTTTCTTGGGGCTCCCAGGTAGCTCAGCTGATTAAGCGTCTGGCTTCGGCTCAGGTATGATCTTTCGGTTTGTGAGTTCAAGTCCCGCATCAGGCTCTGTGCTGACAGCTCAGAGCCTGGAGCCTGCTTTGGATTCTGTGTCTCCCTCTCTCTCTGTTCCTTCCCCATTCATGCTCTGTCTCTCTCTCTCAAAAAATGAATAAACAGTAAAAAAAAAAGAAGAAAGATACATGGCTTTGTTGATCTATCTTTTTGTTCTGTTGTTTTTAGTAGAGAGATAGGTAGAGACATTTGTTTTCATGATGGAAAAAATAAAGCCAAGCAGTCTGAGAGATGAGAGACAGTGATGGCTCTCAGGTTCATTGCTGGGGGACAATGAGGCGGGGAGGGGGAGTTGAGGACTGTGCTGAGTTCAGCCTCATGGCCGGCCCACTGGGAGCAGCCGGGACCTCCCCAGGTCACGAGTTGCTCAGTGGAAAGTACATCCAGTTTTCTGTGTGTCTGATTTCTCAGAGGAAGCTGGAAATCTAGGTGTTTATGCCGAATCTTCTTTTTTTTTTCAGCTTCGTTGGAATATAATTGACAGCAAAAATTGTAAAATATTGAAAGTGTACAATGGGATGATTTGACATAAAACTCTCCTCATATTAAATGTTGAAAACCAACTGTGTCGACCGATTTTGGGGCTGGTCACCACGTATCTCCTGGCAGGGCATGGGCTGCATTCTGGCACCTGCCATCTGGGCTAGCCTTACGGTGACCTGCACACTTGAGCAGCAAAATGTGTTTCTAACTTTGGTGAATGTTTCATTTCATCTGTCGAGGATTCAGTTTTTCCACCCACAAAATCAGCCCCTTCTATTTCTGCCGTGGGTTATGTTTAAAGCCTCTACAACCTACTTACTTTTCCTGCCCTAACTTTGGTGTTTGTGGGGAGTGTCTTGACAGCCTGAGTCAGAAGGTCTGTAGGTCTTTATCCCGGGTCCGGGGGCTCTGAATTAGCTGAGGAGTTAGCTGTGGGTGCCATGGCCGTGGCTTACCCAAGACAGGTTTATTTCCCACTCCTGTTCACAGGAGCAGGTGTCAGGGGCCAGACTCCCTCTGACACATTGGAAAATGTGAGCAGGTCTGTCCTGAATGAATGGGTCCCGGGAACTCTCCTCTGGTTGGAGGTGGGCAGGGGGTGGGAAGCAGTGAAGAAGAGGACAGAGGTTATGCCCAGAGATTGGATGAATGGGGTCATATCTATGCCTAGGCCATTGGCTCTACCCACTTGGTCCAGAGGTCCCCCATCTGCATGTCAGCAGTGAGTAGAGGGAAAAGGAGATGAGTAAGGCACACCCCTCCCTTTACGGGTGCAGCCTGGCACGGGCACTCCTCACCCGTATTCACATTCCATGCCACAGCATTTACTCACCTGGCCACCAATTGCTGCGAGGGATACGAGGGACAGTAGTCCCAATTCTGGGCTTCTAGTTGCCTGCTTCACGACAGGGATTCAGAAGGGGTGTGCGGATAATGCGGGGCACCTACTTACTGTAGACAGACATGAAGGTGGCCATCTCAGAGTAAAACAAACAAAATCCCTGTATGTCAACTGGGATTTTTGACTAACTATCAGTTTTACCCTTGACAGATAGAGATGACTTGGTTTTTGACCTCTCTAATAAGTTTTGAAGCAAAAAGGGTTTCGTAATTAATCTTGATCCTGCTGTGTCCCAAACCTCAGTACCTTCTGTTTTCCTCTCATAATTTTGGACACATCTGTCTATCAACTGAGTGATTATTTGTATTATGTTTTATTCTAAAGTATTTTTTCCAAATAAATTTATTTTTAAAAAGTTTTGCTGAGTGATAATGAAAAAACATCAAAATTTGAGGGATGCAGCTAAAGCAGTGCAAGGAGGAAAATTTATAGCTTTAAAATGTGTATGTTAGAGAAGAGAAAAAAAAAATCAATGACCTAAGATTCCACCTTAGGATGCTAGAAGAAAACATCAGAGTATCCCAAGATAAGTAGAATTAAGATCAGGAACTGAAGTCAGTGGAATAGAAAACATAAGTCAATAGATAAAATGAACAAAGCTAAAACTTTTTTTAAAAAAGTCAATAGAGTCAATAAACCTATAACCAACATTTTTCTGCATCTTGATTTGATCACTCAAGTCTTTGTGGAAATATCTCCAAGTAATCTGGTATGGCTCTGAATTCAAGTTATTCTTAAAACTTTTTTTTTTCTAAATGTTTATTTATTTTTCAGAAAGAGAGAGATAGAGTATGATTGGGGGAGGGGCAGAGAGAGAGGGAGACACAGAATCCGAAGCAGGCTCCAGGCTCTGAGCCGTCAGCACAGAGCCCGATGCAGGGGTCTAACTCACAAACTGTGAGACCATGAGCTGAGCCAAAGTTGGACGCTTAACTGACCAAGCCACCCAGGTGCCCCCCCCTTTTTTTATTTTAAAAACGTATTGTCTATTTTTGTGAGACAGACAGAGCATAAGCAGGGGAGGGACAGAGAGAGGGGGAGACACAGAATGCAAGGCAGGCTCTAGGCACTCAGCTGTCAGCACAGAGCCCGACGTGGGGCCCAAACCCACAAACCACGAGATCGTGACCTGAGCCGAAGTCAGATGCTTAACTGGCTGAGCCACCCAGGTTCCTCTGAAGTTGTTCTTTACAGTTACTATTCAGTAAAAGCACTTGGCTACTCCTCTAGTCAGGGCAGTTTATTCTGTTTCTGGTTTAGGTCCACTAAGAATGATGCTACAGTGACATTCTTGTGCACAATGTTACAAGTTAGAAGTACTTTTATTTCTACAGCTGAATGTCCAGTTCCAGAGCTGGGACACTCGCTTCTATGAATTGTGTGTTCATGGCCATTGCCTCTGTATCTTGTCAGTTTGTTAGTTTTTGGTATATTGAACTCTTTGTCTATTATTGATGCACAAATGCTTTTGCAGATTTATAGAAAGACTTTGTTCATGTAATCATTTTATGTACGAAAAGTACACATTTTTACATTTTCATTACGTCTTTTTTTTTTCTTTTATATGTTCAGGTATAAAATCCATCTTGGTTTGTAAAATCTCCCAACCTAGATGTAATTGCCACATCTTAGATTTTCTTGCAAAATTTTTATGTGAGGCAGAAGATGGTTCCATCAGGGGGTGCCTGGGTGGCTCAGTCAGTTGGGCGTCCGACTTCGGCTCAGGTCATGATCTCACGGTTCGTGGGTTCGAGCCCTGCATCAGGCTCTGTGCGGGCAGCTAGCTCAGAGCCTTGAGCCTGCTTCAGATTGTCTGTCTCCCTCTCTCTCTGACCCTCCCCTGCTCACGCTGTCTCTCTCTCTCTCTCCCAGAAATCAATAAAACATTAAAAATTTAAAAAAAAAGAAGAAGAAGAAGATGATTCCGTCAGGATGCATCTGAGCTGCGGGAGCTCTCCTGCCCATGGTCATGACCTTCCAGGAGAGCCCACGCCTGGTGGCTGAGTGGGGCAGGAGGAGAAAGGCCTGGACGTTCGGGCATACTTGTTCCAGAACTACACCCCGGTTTTGCCGAGGCTTTGTAAGCCTGCCTCACAGAGGGACCTCTCCTCCTCGCCCTCTCTTCCCCCACTTCCCCACACAAGCGTTCATCCCCCAAAACATTCAGTCTCGGCTTCTGGAGACCCCCACCCTCCCCTCCTCTCCTTCAGTTCCCGCCATCCCTATCAGCACACCCTCCACGCTGGGCCCACAGGGGTCAGGACCTCACCACGTGGTCCACCGGCTTGCCCCCCTTGAGGCCTCTGACTGTCATCTCTTGGAGGACTGTCATAACACCAGAGTGCTCCCTGGTCTCCTCGCTCAGTCCTCACACCTGCCTGTGGTCTGATCTGGGCCCAGAGAGAGCCTGTTAAATGGGTGTGAGATCCTGCCGCCCCTCTGACCGAGTCCGCCATCTCTGGGCCCCGCTCTGTGCAGAGCCCTTTACCTGGTGCACGATGCCCGGCGCTCCCCGGCCCCTTCTGCCCCCTAATCTCTTTCTTGCTTCTCGGGGATCAGCCCCTGCTCCTGCTGCGCTAGCNCCCGTCATCAGGATATTCGGTTCGAGTCTTTGGTTGGGGTGGCATCACCACATTCCTCTGCTGTAAGGACCCTTTCCCCCTACTGCTAAGTAGCACTGGGTGGGGTGAGACTTTGAGATCCTGTGTTCCCCAAAATGGTTTCCCCAAGTGGTTTTGGTGTTCATGGATGGGCCTCAACAAGTTTCAAAATTCTGTATACCAAGCAGCTGGCATTATTCAGAAAGAATTGTCTTTGACCCCAATAATTTTTTAGTATCACTATGAGCTCATAGATTCTATTTTTTTTTAATTCAATGCATTCCCATCTCTGTGCATTTTTTGTATTCAAATATTTTTACTTTTGTCTAATAGAAGCTCTTTTACCATAGTTTCTGATTCCTTTTGACCTGTTCCCATCATCTTTGAGTAGTTCCTGACTTTCTGGTACAAAACAGCTCCGTGGAATCTTCAAAAGAAATCAATATCCTAAGCATGATGGCACACTGAGGGCATGCTGCTCTATGTTAAGGAGAATGAGGGGCCCCTGGGTGGCTCCGTCGGTTAAACGTCTGGCTTCAGCTCAGGTCATGATCTCACAGTTCCTGAATTTGAGCCCCGCGTCGGGCTCTGACAGGTCGGAGCCTGGAGCCTGCTTCTGATTCTGTGTCTCCTTCTCTCTCTGCCCCTCCCCTGCTTGCCCTCTGTCTCTCAAAAATAAATAAACATTAAAAAAATTAAAAAAAGGAGAATGAAAGAATCATGTCAACTAAATGCAGTGCATGATCCTGAAATGAAAAAAGAAAAGCACGTAGTTCAGACTGTATGTTAAATTACCGTGCCGCGTCAACATTGACTATCCTGGATGGGACAGTGGTACTGATACTGTGTAGGAAGGTGTCTTTTTCCTTGGGTGGAACATATGGTGTCTAGAAATGAAATCTCATGGTCTTTACACCGTCATCTCAAATGGTTCTGCTGGAGGAGAAAAACTACACGTGAACACACACACACACACACATACACACACACACAAAGGTGCCCGTGGAGAGAGGACACAGGTGCAGCCTGGCCTGAGGTTATCAGCTGGAGAATCTGAATGCAGTGTAAGCGGACATTGGCTGTGCTACTCGGCACGTATCATTAAGCTTGACATTAAAAAAAAAAAAATAAGTCCAGGGGCGCCTGGGTGGCTTAGTCGGTTAAGCGTCCGACTTTCGCTCAGGTCATGATCTCGCGGTTCATGGGTTCGAGCCCCGCGTCGGGCTCTGTGCTGACTGCCAGCTCAGAGCCTGAAGCCTCTTTCAGAGTCTGTGTCTCCCTCTCTTTCTGACCCTCCCCTGCTCACGCTGTCTCTCTCTCTTTCTCCTAGAAATAAATAAAAATATTAAAAAAAAAAAAAGTCGGGAACAATAAAATAAAACAAAGCCAAACAGATTCAGAAGGGATGGGAATTGTGGTCTGGACCGTGGGCGGTGAGACTCTCAGCCGGTCCTGAGAAAACGTCCTGTGGCTGCTTCTCAGGCTGTGACATAAGGGATCGGGCGGGGGTTTTTTTTGGTTTGGTTTGGTTTGGTTTTTACAAAGTGCAAAATCTAGGGACGCCTGGGTGGCTCAGTCGGTTAAGCGTCCAACTTCGGCTCAGGTCATGATCTCATGGTTCATGGGTTCGAGCCCCGCATCAGGCTCTGTGCTGACAGCTCAGAGCCTGGAGCCTGTTTCAGAGTCTGTGACTCCCTCTCTCTGACCCTCCCCTGCTCACGCTGTCTCTCTCTCTCTCTCAGAAATAAATAAAACATTAAAAAAATAAAAAAAACAAAGTCCAAAATCTAGATGAATTTTAAGAACTCCTCTCTCTTATTCAAGAGAAAGAGCTAGTGAGGAGAAGAGGAAGGGCTCTCAGGGAAAGACTGACGGGATTTGTTAACCAAGCATCTGAACCGGGCTCTGGTTGGTGCCTCCTCCCACATCACTTGTCCAGTTGGAACAACAACCCGAAAAAGATGGGGAAAGTCAGGGCTGAGAGAGACCACAAGCCTGTGCCTGGTAAAACCTGTCATCTTGGATCAAGTTGCCGGGGAAGAAATATGACGAAACCAATTAGTCATAAGGAGAGAGGGTCAAAATCTACCTGAACAGGGAGATTGTGAACATCATGACCATGGTCTACCTGCTTTTCCGAGAGAGCTTTGGCGTGGGAGGGGCTGTGTCCTTGGGGTTGAACTTGGAAGGCCATCAGCACCTCTCACCTCAGTGGCACCTCTGCCCAGAGGAGAGTCTAGGGGAGCAGGTACCTCCCCACCTGCCTGGTACCCCTGGTAGGAAGCCCCGCCCCTTGCTTCCCAGCAGGGAGGGGGGGACCATGGCCTGTGGGGGCGGGCGGGGCTGGTGTGGGTGCAGATCTGGCCCCTGGCCTGCGCCCCCTGGGGACCCACAGCTCCACCCACAGAAACTAAGGGGCTTCCTCCTGCATGGGAAGAGCTCCTTGGCCTCCCCCAGGCTCGCAGGCTTCCGCCCTGTGCAGCGGCTGCTGTGAAAATTCGGAAATTCTAGTTAGGGCAACAGGTGNGGACATTGACTCATTCACGTATGAAATTGCGTCTTTGTGTTGGTGAAGCACGAAAGATCCTGTGAAGCCAAATTAATATCACGCGAGCAGAGAGTGAGACAGGTTATTAACTGTCCCCTCCCTTGCCCTCCTCTCAGCAGGCGGAAGGAAGAAACCAGAGGCCCAGGTGCAAACTGAATTCAGGTCCAAGTATGCGGGAGAAGGGAAAGCAGGGTCGATGTCCCCGATGATTTGGGTGGAAAGGACTTTTATTTACAGCATCACAGTCAGGGAGCCTGGCTGGCTCAGTGTGTGGGGCGTGTGGCTCTAGATGTCGTGAGTTCAAACCCACGTTGGGTGTGGAGCCTAATTGAAACCCAAAAAAGCCCAACCAACCAACCAACCAACCAAACAGAAAAAGCATCCCAGTCATGCAGGTACAACTGTGGCTTCTGCCAAAGGTTTTGCATCCTGTGACCTTGTGAGTGAGCCTCGGCCTTCAGGCCAACATCNCGGGCTCTCCCGGATCGGAAGACTCGCCCTTTTCCCTCTGATCTGATGGTGTCGAGTAATCGATGGGCCTTGCGATCACCTCCTAATGGAGCTGTCAATAGTTCCTCACAGTGACACAGGACCCGGTGATGCATCACCTGTCAGTGTGTGTGAGACGTGGCAAATGCGGCGTCTCTGCCGCTGACCGACTAGTGTGAGGGCGGGATGTGACCCCCGGGGTTGAGCGGCCGCGAGCTCCTGTCCTNAGCAGAGATCTCCCAGATTGCATGCAGACGAGGGGGGTGGGCATGGGAGCTGCCAATGGCCTGGCGGGGTTTCCTGTGGTCCGAGGGCAGGGAGGCAGTGGAGGCAGCGTGCCCGCCTGGGGGCACCACTCCCTTGCCTGCTGGGGACTCGCCCCTGCAGATGTGTGGCGAGCACCCATCACCTTGGTACTGCTCTTCCGGGGAAGGGGCGATGGGCCCCAGACGCGCTGCTCCGCACATTTCTGAAAATGGAGCCGGGCCGATGACACCGTTTCTGGAGGAGTGCGGGCAGCGAGCGGCGGTGCGGGTTGGCCGTGTCTACACCAGCAGGTGCAGTGTCACCGGTTCCTGATCCGACCTGCCTGCGGGCAGGGTAAGGGACGGGCTGCAGGAGCGCAGAGCCCAGCCAGGCCCCTGCGGCGGTGTCTCAGCCGAGTCGCCGATCAGATCCCCAGGGACCGACCTCAGCGGAGCCACAGTGGGGACCGAGAGCTGCACGCGACCTGACCCGAGGCATTTGACTCACCAGCCTCAGTTTCTGGTTCACTACTTTCAGAAACTGTGGCTTCTTTTTCCTAAATGAAAACTTGTTTTTATTATAAAAGTTGTAAATATTCGTTGTACAAATAAAGAATCCCGTGAGTACAGCCCTGCGTGATCTCTGCTGGAATCGAGTCGGAGAGCTGCCTTTTCCCCACAGAGCCATCGTGTGTCTCGCCTGCCTGTGGACAGAAGCTGAGAGTCAGTAGTCTGGCATTCAAGGCCCACGCTGGTCCCATCCCAGTGACAGGTGGGGCCCAGGGGCCATTTCTGGCTTCCCAGGAACCGCCTCTCCTCTCTGGAGCTGCCCGGCTTCTGGGAGGCCCTCCCCGTGTGGGAGTGTCGCAGGGTGATTCCCAGTGACCCCTTCCACCCGGAGGCTGAGGGGCGAGGCCCTCCCTCTCCCACCCTGCTTTCCTGGCGCTGGGCACTGGCCCAGGGCTGGCCTGTCACATGCTCTTTCCCGGGACTTGGTTTTGAGCAAGTGAGGAAAGGTCGAGTGGAGGAGGGAGGTCCCTTCTCCCGGGGCGCCATCCTGGTCAGCCGGTTCCGGGCGTGAGATGCCATCGTTGGCTCCACCTTTCAGTAATTATAAGAATTGAAAGATAATTTTATCCCCTCCCCTGCCCCCCCTACCCCCGCACTAGTGAATTGTGAATTGTGGAGCTTGAGACAGGTGTTCTGGGTCCATGATGGAGACTTTGCACCTGTGCAGAGATGGTATGAACGAGCCGGCCTCTCCAAATGAAACTGATCCATCATTTTCTTGCTCTTTATTTTAGTCAGGACTCTGGGAACTAAATGGACATCTCAACTGAAATGGGGTTAAACAAACAAATGAACGGGAGCTCCTGGATGGCTCAGTCCATTAAGTGCCTGACTTTGGCTCAGGTCATGATCTCGTGGTTGGTGAGTTCAAGCACCGGGCACTGTGCTGGCAGCTCAAAGCCTGCAGCCTGCTTCGGATTCTGTGTCTTCCGTTCTCTCTGTCCCTCCCTGCTCATGTTCTCTTTTTCTCTCTCTCTCAACATATGTGCTAAGAGACCTAGCCAGGAGTCTCTGCCACTGAGAGCTCTGCGATCCTGGCTAGGTCTCTTAGGCTCTGCCTCAGTTTCTCCTTCTGTAAAATGGTATGATAGTAATATTGACCTCAAAGATGGGATGTGAGATTTAATGAGCCAATATATGCCGATCATAGTACACAGTAAGTGCCCAATAAATGTGACCTGTCACTAACACTGTCTGATCGCACATGTTCTTGTGAGATAGCCTAGATGTATATCCATTTCAAAGATCAGGAACGTGTGGCATGAAGTATTTAGCACTTTTTACAAACACCTCCATTTATGCTGTCTCTAAATCACCAGTGTTAGGAATAAGGAGGGAGAAAAAATAGACTGAGGTGATTTGCTTTCAAGGCGCATCTCAGGGGCTCTTGACAGTATCACCCAAATTAATGACCACCTAAGACAACAGCAGAGCACAGGGGGAGAGGAGAACAGCTGTGCCACCTGCACTATTTCTCTTACTGTTATGTCAACCTATGTGGTAGGTATCATACCCATTTTATGGATGAGAAAACTAAAGTCCAGATGAGTGAAATAGTTTGCCCGAAATCACACAGAAAGTATAGGAGTTGGGACTTGAATCCATGGCAGTCTGGTTCCAAGGCCCATGTAGTTTTAACTCTACCTTGTTTCTTCTTCAGAGGAGTAAGAGCAAAGCCATGGGTCTGGCCCATATCTTTGGGGGATAATAGGCCACTGGATGTTCAAGTAGTGTCCGTGTTTTTATTAGGAAACTCACCTAAAAGTTTCTAAAACATTAATTACTTTTAATCAGTGTTTTGCAACAATTGGGAATCATTCTTAATGGAGAGGGACATAAATTGATTCTTGATGGCTCAGGAAGATGGTTGGGGACAGACCTGAAGCCTGCAGACACGAGCGGGTCCTGCCTGCGCTGATGTGGGAAGGGCTGCAGCCCATGCATGGGGCTCCTCTGAAAGCACAGAGGAGCCGGCCAAGAAGGGGCATGTCTGTCATCTGACAGGAAAGTCCCCCGGCTCTGTGTCCCAGCCCCTGTGTTGGGGAGTGGCGCTTGCCTGCGAACCGCACGGGTGGGCATTCCGTGCCCGCGTCACTGTGTCCTCACAGACACTGGGTACTACACGTTGGGGAGTGTTTGGGTGAATCTGACTTGATGTGTTTTCTTCTTGTAATTTGCAGAGAATTCATCGCCGGCACCAGCTAGTCCTGGGTCTCGCCTTCCCTGCCCGGAGGACTGGAGCCCAGCTTCAAGCCAAGAAGAAACCCAGACCCTGCTGGCGGGAGCCATCAGGGCCCCCACAGCCCGTGAGATCAGGAATCCCCACTCACTTGGGGTGGGGTGTAGACAGGAGCTACTCTGCGCTGGGTCCACACCTGCTCCCTGACGGGAGGCCTAGGAATTGGGGTCCGGTTCTCCGTCCCCCCACGTGGGGCCGCCCCGTTAGCCTGTGGTTCTCAGCCGCCCCCGCAGGGGCTCCGACTCTTCCCTTCCAGCCTCTCGGGCTCGGGGAGCCTGGGGACACGGCCCGTCTTCCGCACACTGTGCAGGTGTCCCCAAGCACCATGCCCTGTTGGTGCCCTGACTGCTGATACCTCCCCAGACGACCTGGGGGTCTGGCCCCACCGACCACGTCACCCCGGAGGCCGATCCCGGAGCCTGCAGCCCTCGGTGCTCCCCAGGGGTTTGAGGTCCCTTGGTCCCTTGGAGATTCTGTCATCCCTCCATGTGCCAGTAAGGACCCCCTGGGGCTGAAGACTCCGAGAGCCTGGCCCGGGTAAACACCATGGCTGCACCGTCAGGGTGCTGGGGTTGCAGGAAGCAGAATCCACATTGAGTTCTGAGGCAAGGACGAGAGAGAGGAAGTGACCAGAGGATGTGGGGCGCAGGGCATCCTTGGGGTGGGGGGAGGAGGGGCGACGGGAGGTTTGCAGACGGGTGGGGCTCAGGTGGAACAAAACCCTCCAGGGAGAGCTAATGGGGCCCCACCCACGCAAGGCAGCAGGCCCACAGCACCCGCGTCCACCCCAGGGCCTGTCCCCGGCACCATGCTCCTTCCCTGACGCTGTCTGGGACCCCCCATGAGTACAGGTCGAAGCTGGTGGGAACCTCAGGGGTCACTTCCTCACACTCCTCGTCAGAGGGCGGCAGGCAGCACCGAGGACGTGGCTGTGCTGTGACCTGGGTAGGTAGCAGGAGCAGACGGGGACTAGGGCCTCGGTCACTAACTCCAGACTCCCGATGGCCATCAATGCCCAGAACGCCCTGCCAAGCCCTCCGGAGCGGAGGAGGGGGGCTCAGTACTGAACCAACTTAAAAAAAAAAATCATGTTTCGAGCTAAGGGGAGAAAGGAAAAGGCAAATAATTGCTGTAGTTCATCCTTACTGAGTGATTCAATGAACATGGATTCAAAAGAAAGAACCGCAACATTTTTATCGAAGTCTAGGAAAGCCTGAGGGGCTCTAGGAAGACTAACTGGGCCACCGTCGGGTTTTATAGCCGTTTTCANTGCAAAGGCCCGGGGGTAGGCATGCCCCTCGTATTTCCAGGCACAGCCAGGAGGGCAGTGGAGCCAGAGAGGAGGGAGAGAGGGGCAGGGGAGTCAGCAGTGGGGGAGGGGCTGGGTCGGGCAGACCCCCACGTCACTGTAAGGCCTTGGCTTCTACTCTGAGTCAGGTGGGAGCAGCAGAGGGTTCTGACCGGAGGAGCAGCAGGGCCTCATTCCACCGTCGGCTCGGTGGAACTCACTTCTTGAACAGGACTCGGCCTCGGCCGTCCCACAGTCCCGTGGCTGCTGACATGTCCAGTTTCAGCACCTGCGTGGCCGGGGGCCCGGGGCCACTCTGCACAGGTCTCTCATTTGTGGCATTTCTCACGTTCGCCCTCCCCCCACCCCAGTCTGGACCATTTACGGGCCTCATTACACCCTGGCTCGGAGAATGAGGCTCAGCAAATGGCTCATAAAGCATCTTTGTAAAGGTTAATGGTCACTGGCGGGGGAAGAAAGGGCCACTGCGCGAGGACGCTCTGTTTGATGAGGAGGATTTTCAATTAAGTGAAATGAGGGCCACGCCTCCTTACAGGGACCTGGTCTGATCGCCCAGCAGCCGAGGAGGCCTCGGGGTGTCTCGGAGGCCGGGCCCATCAGCCCCGTGTGAGTCCCAAGCTCTGTGACCTCAGCTGCTCCCATAAAGCACAGTGGGCCAGGCGCCCCAGCCCTGCTGCCTGCTCCACCCCGGTGAGCTGCATGCGCAGAGAGAAAGTTCTGGAGAGACTGCACTCTGGCCAGTAACTTCACGAGGGCAGGGATAGGGCCGGTTTTTAGATTCACTGTGCAGGACACCTGGCTGCTCTGGCCACGGCGGGTGCGCAGGTGTGGGGCTGACCTCGGACACCAGTTCCTGCTCAATCATCTGGGAGAGAAGGAAAATGGCCAGAGTGCGCTCCTGGTCACAGCTCCCCGCACTCCCGCAGCATTTCCTAGTTATTTCGTTCATTCAGTTATTCAGTGATGATTTATTGAGTACCCAGTAAATTAGTTATCTTTTGCTGAGTAACAGATCATAAACTTAGCAACTTAAACAATACTCATTCATTATTCCGTAGTTTCTGTGGGTCAGAAATCTGGGCACAGTTTTCTGGGTCCTCTTCTCAAGGTCTCTTTCAGGCTACCATCAAGGGATCTGCTGGGAAGGGGTCTTGTCTGAAGGCCCAACAGGGGAATGAGCCACTACCAAGCTTACTCACACAGTTATTGACATGACTTGATTCCTTTGGGCTGTTTTGCCGAGGGCCTCAGTTCCTGGCTGGCTATTGGCTGAAGACTGTCCTCAGATCCTTGCCACATGGGTTCTCCCCAACAAGGCAACGTGCTTCATCATATCTAGCAAAGAGGAAGTCTTCCAGCAAGAAGATGGGAGTCACCTTCTTTTATCACCTAATCATGAATTGGCATGCCATCAGGGTTGAGGGAGTCCACTAGTTAAAAGCAAGTTGCAGAAGGGATGGAAGATTATACAAGTTGGTGAATCCCAGAGGATGGGAATCTGGCGCATCATTTTAGAAGATGCCTACCACCGTGGATCATGGTGGACGACCTCTAAGATACGTCCCAGTGATCCCCATCTCCTGGCACTCATGCTCTTGTGTGATGACACCTTTTCCTTGAGTGTGTGTGTATGTGTGTCTATGACTTGATTCTAAGCAATAAAATATGGCAAATCCAATGGGATCGCTCTTGCATGGCTCTATGGCTCTTGTCTCACTAGTAGCCTCCTTCCCTGGTCTGTCTGTTAGACAGACCCATGTGCCTCCTCGTCAGCTAGGAACTGAGGCCCTCAGTCTAAGACCGGGGGGAAATGGTTCCTGACAACAACCACAGGAGCTTGGGAGGGCAGGGGGTGTCAGACCCTTCCCCAGCCGAGCCTTCAGATGAGGCCCCTACCCCGGTCATCAACTTGAATACAGCCTGCAAGAGACCCTGGAAAAGAAGAGCCCAGCTGAGCCAGGCCCATATTCCTACTCACAGAAATGGTGAGATAATAAACTTGTGCTGTCTGTAGCTGCTGTCTGGTAATGTGTTACACAGCAATAGAAAACTAACACACTGACTTAATGCCAGTCACTGAGCCGGGCCTTCCGAAAAGGTTTCTCTTTGGCGAGCAGCTTCAGGAGTGTTCTGACATTTGCTGCACACAGGCAATTTCAAGTGAGCACCTTTTATGACCAACCCCATTCCATGTTTGGGCAGAAAACAGTGGTCAACAAAGCCTGGGAAAGCATGGGGCCTTGAAATGCACCTGAAATTTTAAGCCTTTTGGGGCCCAGTTGATAGATGCCATGAAAGGTGTGGGTGATGACTCATGTGGGACTCGGTCTGTGGAGGGGGCACTGGAGGGGAAGGGGCTTCAGGCTGGTCTTCCGCTTGGTGGTGGGCTGTTGAAAAGGGCACTAGGAGTACAGAGAGAGAATGTGACGGGGTCAAAAGGATGCCAACTGGACACTGGGAAGCCCCGAACATCAGCCTCCTATGTCTCCCATCCCTGCTGTGACCACCTGGCCCAAGCCACCTGCCTGTTGACTCCTGTCATCTCCTCAACGGTCCCCCGCCGTCCCCTATCATCCCTTGCTGGTGAATTCCCAAAGCTGTGTCCGGGGTGGGGTGTGTGTGTGGGGGTGTGTAAACTTCCCAAGTCACACTTGGGCTGGAATTCGAATTCCTGACATGGGGTGATGTGTCCCTCCATAGTGGGTCCTGATGGCTCCTGTGGCCTTGTATGTGACAACCGTCCCCTGTCCTCTGCACCGTGTCTGCGGCAGCCCCTCTGTACTCGGTCAGGTTCCCCTCCCCCTGCTTCTCTCCTTCTGGCATCCGGATCTCGGAACCGGGTTTCCTCCTCAAGCGCCACGTCTAACCGCTCAGACTGACTCACTCAACCCAGTGACACCTCTGTGACCACTCTGAGCTGCTTCCTTCTACTGCTTCGGGACGATGGTGCTGTTTCACGTAGCAACAGTCTTCCCCGGCAGACCGTGAAGCTCTTGGGGACAAGGGACCTTGTTCCCTGTGGCCCAGTGCTGAGGACACTGCCTGGCACAGCACAGACATCAATCAGCTTTGGCCAGCTGAAGAACTGTCTGTCTTCAGAACGTGCGGTCAAGGAGTTTGTAGAATCTTCCCAGAACACGCATAACCAATAAGGAAAGAGTCTCGGGGTCTCCCAGAGCAACCGGCAGAACGCTCACTGCTCGGTTCCTTCCTGCTCTCCCTGCCCCACACCCAGCGGGCGTTGTTTGGGCTCAACCCCCCCTCCCCGCCCCCCAATAAACTACTTGACCTTGAAGCCTCACCTTGGGGCCTCCTTCTGGGGAAACCAAAACCAAGACACAGGGTGGAGGGCTTGCTTCCGGTCTGTGCGTACGTTCTGCGCACGTGATGTGTGCACGTGTGTGCGTGCGCATGCGTGATGGACGGATTGTCCCTGCGTCGGCGGGTTTGCAAGACCCAGAAACCGGTACACGCCTGGATCGAAGCTTTTCTACGGCCCGGCGGTGAGGCTGTGGTCCTCCCAGCCTCTGTCCCTCGTGGAGGGGCGAGGAGTGCAGGTCTGAAGCGGCACAGAGAAGAGCAGAGTGGGAGGGGAGGGGCAAGGCAGGAGAGGGCGGGGCAGAGGGAGGGGCTGGCGGATGGGAGAGAGGGAGGGACAGGGGTGAGGTGGGTGTTGGCGGAGCTGGGGGTCAGTGTCCCTTCAGTGAGTCCTCGGAGCTTGAGAACCGAGAGAACGTGACACGTGTGCACCAGATTTTTGGGGCCGGTGTCCACCCCCTACACTCGGGGCCTGGACAGATGTCTGTGCAGACTGGCACACACACACACACACACACACTCACACACACACACACCTATGCACATGCGCACACGCTCCACGGCCGCACACACTCGGGCACAGACACAGTAAGTCACGTGCCATTCAAATGCCCGACGTGTCTCTGCCTCCTCGCAGAGCCCCGGTGACCCCGCCGACCCGAGGCCAGAGTCCCGAGGGGGAGCCCCGGCGCTGGACCCCGGTTCTCCGTGGCAGCCCGGCCTCACCCCTGCGCGTCGGTGTGGCTGCTCCGCGGCTCACAGACCGCGCGCGTTCGCTGGTGCAGATCAGCTGCGCCCTGTTCGGACGCCCGCGGCCATGCGGGGCAGTGAGGCACGGAACTGGCGTCTACGCCGTGTGTGCTGAGTGTGGGACACGGTTAGGACGAGGTTGGGAGAAGCGGCGTGAAACAGGGTCCGGTAGTAACCGGGGCGCAGTGGTCACTTGCGTTCCGAGTACGCAGCACGGGTGTGGACTTGTCCCAAAGCCACAGGGCATCCGGTGAATCCCGAAGGGCCTCGCGGGGGTGGGGAGAGGGAGGGGAGAAAACGTGCAGGTTTGATCCCGACCCCCACGCGGTCCTGGAGTCACTGCTCGCGGCGAACGTCCAGGCACAAAACCTGGGCGAAAATCGGCACGTGGGACGCACGCACGCGGTCTCTCGGGACCGCTGGTGACCAGGACCGCGGACCACCCAGCCGCACGAGGCAGGACCCCGCGCCCTGGGCTGCTGGCCTCTGGGGGTGGGGGCGGTGAGTGGCGTCCTGGGGAGCAGGGGGAGGCAGAAAGCCGGAGAGAAAAGGCTGAATGTGTCCCTCCATCCACAGCAGGGTCTCGGACCCCAAGGCCCAGCCGGCCTGGCAAGTAGTAAAAGGAGTGAGGACCCCACCAGCCGCCAGCCCGCCCTTCCCGGAGATTCCCCCCTGCCAGAGGCGGCCCGCAGGTGCGGCCATGGGCTCGGCCAGTGCCCAGCCTGAGCGAGGGGGTCCTATTCCAGTTCCTGTCACTGAAGGGCGAGCGCGGAGGGAGGCCGAGGAGCTGGCCCGGGTCTCACGGCCGGCCAGGGGCTCACGGGCGACACAGCACAGGGTCTGGGCATCAGATCCTGGGCCCGTGTTGGGAGTGATGCGGGCGGTGGAGACGATGGTGCCGTGAGCGCAGGCCCGTCT
The DNA here is from genome assembly GCF_008692635.1 of Crocuta crocuta. NCBI lineage: Eukaryota > Metazoa > Chordata > Mammalia > Carnivora > Hyaenidae > Crocuta > Crocuta crocuta. Next base: position 8,642,977 of record NW_027532250.1, read on the forward strand.
CCAGGGGCAGCGGGGTTTTGCCCACCGGTTGCCACACAAGAGACCTCAGGAGAATCCATCGGGGTCTCAGGTGGAATCTCCAGGGTTTCCCACGTTGACACTGGATTCACATGTCTCAGAAAACACCAAGGGACAGACGCCTGCATGAGTCCCAGGACCCCCAGGCTTGTAGTCACTTGCGTCTGTAGCCCCCCCCCCCCCCCCCCCCCCCCCACCCCCCCCCCCCCCCCCGCNAGGTCCTGACACTGTTCTCCCGCTCCCTCGTGGGGAGAGCGACCCTCCAGAGGCCGGATGGAGGCCTCACGATAACCGAACCTCACAGTGGCCGTCCCTTCCTGCAGGGTCACTGGTGAAGAAAGCCATATGGCTGGCGCCAGATTGTGGCATCTGACGCGCTCCCATTTGCTTCCCCGGGAGCAAAGCGACCATTTTTTTGTGAACTCTGATGGCGAACAACTGGCCGCTGTCCTTTAATTAGCAGAGGACGTGCTGAACTGCGGCCCCTTGCAGAGCTCCGTAACCGTGCGTGAAACCGGCCTATGCGCTCCATCGCTCCCGCAGCCCCGAGGGTCCGGAGGCCAAGGAGCCCCCAGCCTCGATCTGGCTCCTGAGTCTGAGAACAGCCTCCAGGAGAAAACGACCAGCCAGGATTCCTGGCGGCCGCTCAATCCAGCAAATTATTTCTTGCAAGTTACTTCTTAAGACTGAAATCTGGGCAGGACTCCGCAAGTTGACGGGCGTCTGTAATCTGCTGGTGTTTAGCCGCCTGGACACATCTGAGGGCCGGCAGCTCATCTGTGGGTGGGGGATGTTTCGGAAACCGTGGCCGCCCTGATCAGCCAGGGGCCTTCGCTGCTCCTTCTACCTTTTGAAGAGGTGGTTGTGGCCCCGGGGGGAGGAGGGTGGGGGCGTCAAGTCCCCTGTGGCGCGTTCCAGGAGACTCTGTGTCAGGCGGGACGGGAGCGAGTCAAGCACCGTTTCTGTTGGAAAGAACCCCAGGTGTGTGCTGGGCCCTCCCTGTCCCAAGGGCCACCTGTCTGAGGCTGTGCATGGGCACGAGGTGGGCAGGGACACAAGACGCGGCTGAAGGTGCGGCGTCACCAGGCGCAGGTCCCGGGCCTAGGGCCCGGAGCGCGGGTGGAGACGCCGGTGCTCACCCCAGCCCTGCAAATCAGAGAGCAGGGGAGGCGGAGCCCTGGTGCCAGGGCCGAGACTCGGGGGTCCCCGGGCAGCCG
>NW_027532251.1:0-1198 GCF_008692635.1 Crocuta crocuta
CAGTGTATCTTATTTTAGTACATTTACTTAATTATACGGGCAACAGTCTCGATAATTCCAGAACATTTTCATGTTCTGTTCATGTCTCCCCAAGAGAAATGCCACGTGCATGAGCTGTCCTTCGCCGTCCCCTCCCTGCCCCCAGCCCTGACAGCCACGCATCTCCGTCCGGTTTCTATGGAATTGCCTGCTGTGGACACTGTGTGTAAGTGGGTCGTGCAGTGTGCAGCCTTCTGTGTCTGCTTGATGCACGGAGCCTGTTTTCCAGGCCCATCCACATTGTACCATGCTTCTGTGCCCCGTTTCTTTTTAAGGCCGAATACTATTCCATTGTGTGCATAGAACACAAGTTCTTTATCGCCAGCCGTGAGCGGACAGCTGGCTGTTTTGCCGTTCTGGCCCTGTGAATGACGCTGCTATGGGAGTTCACAGTCGTCTTTGTGTAGACCTCTGTGCTCCACTCTCTGAGCACTTTCCTTGCATTTTGAGCTGGTCACACACCCAGCCGGGAGGGGTACTTGTGTTTCCAGAGCACAGGGGCATCCGACCTCGGATACATTAAAAGAATACGGTTGGTCTTTCTGGCTTGCAGGTTGTTTAAGCAAAATTAAAACTTACAATTTTTAGATCTTAAAATTAAAAAAAATTTTTTTGGCAAGTTTATTTTATTTACTTATGAATGAAACAGTGCAGGGGAGGGGCAGAGAGAGAGAGAGAGAGAGAGAGAATCCCAAAGAGACTCTGCACTGTCAGCGCAGAGCCTAACACGGGGCTCAAACCCATGACCCGTGAGATCATGACCTGAGCTGAAATCAAGAGTTGCATACTTGGCTGACTGGGCCACCCAGGTGCCCTAATCTTAAAATTTTTAAAAATCTCCAGGGACGCCTAGGAGGTTCAATTGATTAAGCATCTGACTTCGGCTCAGGGCATGATCTCACAGTTCATAGGTTCAAGCCCNGAGCCAGGCGTGCCAGGATGGTTCCATTCAAATCCAAGGCCAGGAATGAGGCCCTTCACTGGTTAGGGTTTCAGCGTTAAGCACAAGACCAAGTGCTCAGGGAGCGATGCTCACTGTAGGGACTTGCCGGGTACATCCGGGTCCCTATGAGACAGGCTGTTAGCAAGTCCTTTGCAGCCTGTGACCACAGCAGGTTGGGACGCAATATGCCCCAAAGGAAATCAGGTTGATGGGTTG
>NW_027532252.1:0-188 GCF_008692635.1 Crocuta crocuta
TCATGACCTGAGCCGAAATCAAAAGTCAGATGCTTAATCGACTGAGCCATCCAGGCACCCCCAAAATACCAATAATATTACATAATATTAATATATAATACATAATGTTAACAAATAATATTAACACATTAAAGACAGAGAAAAAAATAAATATAATAAAGAGAAATGAAGAAAGATTAATAGGCCAA
>NW_027532252.1:216-2594 GCF_008692635.1 Crocuta crocuta
CAGGCTAATAAAGACATTTGACATTTTATAAAGGTAGAACAGCAGAGGAGTAAGGAAAAGAAGATAAATAAATAACCAATAAATGATACTGGAACAAATGAGTGTCCCTAGGGGGAAAAAATGATGACATTGAATCTAATGCATACCAGACAGAGCAATCAGTTCCTATAGAAAAAAATCAGCTTCATTATAGAATATTTTTATGCTCAAGTTAAGGAAAGGTACTTTACCACACAAAAAGTACTTAACCATAATCTGGGGGTATGGGGGAGATTGGAGGAAGGTGGACAATAGGTACAAATTTGCAGTTATAAGATAAATAAATACTAGGGGTATCATACACACCATGATGACTGTAGTTAACACTGCTATATGATATATAGGAGAAATGCTGAGAAAGTAGATCCTAAAACTTCTCATCACAAAAAGAACTTTTTTCACTTATTTATTTTTTATTGTAGCTACCTGAGATAATGGATATTAACAAAACTTACTGTGATCATCATTTCCCAATATATGTAAATCAAACCATCATGCTGTACACCCCTCAAGCTTAAAAAAAAAAGAATCATTGGTCTAAGTAAAGCACCAAAATGCATTAAACTTAGAGTTATATTAAGCAGTCCATTAAAAACTTGTGCTAATATTAGGGGGAAAAGTACTAATCATAAAAATAAGATTCAATAAATTGGAAATTAAAATTAAGAATTTCTCTTCATTAAAAGACACCATAAGGAAAGTGGGCCAACGAAAGAATGTATGCGCATCACATATTACATAAAGAAATAGTATCCATAAAATATACAGAACTCCTGCAAATCAAGATGAAAGCTCATGAACAAGCATTTCACAGAAGAGGAAACATAAGTTTTGAGTAACCAGCAGAAAAGATTCTTAGCTCCTTTAGGAAGCAGGGAAATGTAAATTAAGACCACAATGAGATACTATTTTAAACACTCAAAATAAGCAAGACTTGAGAAGTCTGACAGCTCCACATGTTGGCAAAGATGCAGATGAATAGGAACTTTCATCTACTGTGATGGAAATGTAAAATTAAAAACACACTTTATTTTTTTTTAAGTTTATTTGTTTACTTTTGAAAGAGAAAGTGCAGAAAGGGGCAGAGAGAGAGGGAAAGAGAGAATCCCAAGCAGGCTCCAGGCCATCAGCACAGAGCTCGATATGGGGCTCAATCTCACAAACCACGAGATCATAACCTGAGCCAAAATTAAGAGTCGGACACTTAACCAACCAACATTTGAGCCACCCAGGTGTCCCTAAAAAAAAACTGCTTTAGAAAACAATTAGGTATTATCTTTTAAAATTGAAAATTTGCTCACCCCTGAACACTCCACTCAACAAACACAAAGCTGCATGGGGAACATTTATCAAATTAGGCTATATTCTGGATCAAAAATTAATCCTCCATTTTTTAAAAGCCATTGAAATCATTTATAGTATCTTTTCTGACTGAAAAGGTACTAACATAGAACTAACAACACACAGACTCAAAATCAGGGAAATCCTAAAGTATTTGGGTATTAAACAACAAACTTCTAAATAACTCCTTAAACAAAAACACACATATCAAAATGTGCGGGATGCAGCTAAAGCATGTTTAGGTGAAATTTATAGCTTTGAATGATTATAATTAGAGAAGAAAATTAAATCAATGATGTAAACTTCACCGTAAGACTAGAAAANTCATTTAAGCGTCAGACTTTAGCTCAGATCATGATCTTGGGGTTTGTGAGTTCAAGCCCTGCGTTGGGCTGTGTGCTGACACCTTAGAGCCTGAAGCCTGCTTTGGATTCTGTGTCTCCCTCTCTCTGCCCCTCCTCTGCTCATCCTCTGTCTCTCTCTCTCTCTCTCAAAAATAAATAAACATAAAAAAATTTTCTTAAGACTAGAAAAAAATTAAATCCAATGCAAGCAGAAGTAAAATAAAATACAAATGTCAATGGAAACAGAAAAAAAAAATAAAAAGAATCAACAAAACCAAATACCAGTTCTTTGAAAAGGTTAATAAATCCTGACTTTTATTTTTTAAGTTTATTTATTTATTTTGAGAGGATGAGGGAGGGGCAGAGAAAGAGAGAGACAGAGAAAGAGAGAGAGACAGAAAGACAAAGAGAGAGAGACAGACAGACAGAGAGAGAGAGAGAGAGAGAGTATCCTAAGCAGGCTCAATGCTGTCAGCACAGAGTCTGACCCAGGGCTCAATCTCACAAACTGTGAGATCATGACCTCAGGGGAATACAAGAGATAGACACTTAACCAACGGAGCCACCCAGGCACCCCAATAAGATTAATTTTTAAAAACATAAATGAAAGGAATCAAACCTTAAGTATTTTTTAAAAAATCAGTAGCATCCTTC
>NW_027532252.1:2633-3897 GCF_008692635.1 Crocuta crocuta
CATAGAAAAAAAAAATCACATTCCCAGTCTTAAGAGTTTGCTCCATCTTTGTGGTCACCCCCTCCACTGAAGAAAAACACAACATTCTCACCCTTATTGTACATCCAGGCTAACCTCCACATCCTTTAGTGACTAATTGTTTAATAGTCAAATCTATAGAAAACTATGACTTTTATATCACCAATCCCTCAAGACTTCCCCTCAAGACAGCACAGTGACTTGAGTTCATGGTAAAATGGTTAATGATAGAATTTTCTGGATAAGACAGAAATGAAATGATGATTATGATGTTTATTAAATATTTTAGATTACTGGGTTGCCTGGGTGGCTCAGTCAGTTAAGCATCCATCTTTTGATTTGAGCTCAAGTCATGATCTCATGGTTCAGGAGATCAAGCCCCATGTGGGGCTCGGCACTGACAGCACAGAGCCTGCTTGGGATTCTCTCTCTCTCTCTCTCTCTCTCTCTCTCTCTCTCTGCCCCTCCCTTANTCATGTTCTAGAGGAACAATGCACAGAACACCTAGAACAGGAATGGCACCAGGTAAAATTAGAAAATTGGTGAAATCTTGGGGCGCCTGGGTGGCTTAGTCAGTTAAGCGTCCGACTTTCGCTTAGGTCATGATCTCGCGGTTCATGGGTTCGAGCCCCGCGTCGGGCTCTGTGCTGACTGTCAGCTCGGAGCCTGGAGCCTGTTTCAGAGTCTGTGACTCCTTCTCTCTCTGACCCTCTCCTGCTCACGCTGTCTCTCTCTCTCTCTCTCCTAGAAATAAATAAAACATTAAAAAAAAAATTTTTTTAAAAAAGAAAATTGGTGAAATCTTTCATTGGTGCCACTACTCACAATACTTTCATGCATCTCTTACCTCTTCCCATTTAAACCTGCTTTTCTCAGGAAAGACTCCAGTATACAGAACTGAAAATAGCCTAAAAGTGCTACCTCACTCACGGAAGAAAAAATGAGGAAGGGAAATATTTGCATGTTTGCTGGGTCAAGTACTTTACAAATGTTGTCCTGTTTATGGGTATATGTACATATGTATGTATGTATTTGTATATGTAACCATTATTAAATGTGAATTAGGAACCATTATCTCTGTTTCACAGAGGGGAAAACTGAGGCCCAGAGAGATTAAATGATTTGCCCAAAATCACATTCATATAGCTAAAAAATAGCAGCATTAGGATTTATACTCAAGCTTGTCAGGTTCCAAAGCCCTTGTTCTTTCTGTCACAACACACCATCTCTCCCAGCTGGTGGAGTC
>NW_027532252.1:4454-8178 GCF_008692635.1 Crocuta crocuta
TCTACTATTTTATTAACTTCCTATGGTCCAGAATTATCTTAAAATTAAAGGTTAAAAAAATCTCAGTAGAAATAAATAAAATTAAGAATAAACCTCAGGGGCACTTGGGTGGCTCAGTCAGTTGAGCATCCGACTTTGGTTCAGATCATGATTTCCTGGTTCATAAGTTTGAGCCCCACATCGGGCTCACTGCTGTCAGCACAGAGTCCAACTTCAGATCCTCTGTCTCCCTCTCTCCGAACCCTCCCCGGCTTGTGCTCTCTCAAAAATATATAAACACTAAAAATAATAATAATAATAAACCTCTACTGCTTTTGAGGAGAAGCCAGGCTCCCTAATCCCTTTAACTCACACATACCACAAGGGTGGTCAAGTCTGCATCCACATAAGTTCAGCCTTATGTGGAACCATAAGTTCCACTGTGGTTGTGAAAACCAGACCATTAGATAGAAAACAGGGGCCTAACTTTTCCCCGAGTGCTGATGTGTAGTTGACAGGAAGCTCCAACTCTAACCAAATTCTTTCCTACTGAACACAACATGTATTACATGGGGTCACCCTCCCACAAGCATCCACAGCCCTGTATCTTGCTAGGTATGTCTGTCACTATCGATGAAGCTCATATGTGTACAGCAGCAAGTAAAGATGGATGAGTTTTGTGGAACCCTTGTTATGCATAGGGTGATGTTAAGGAGAAGAAATGGCCATGGGATCAGAAAGCCCAATTCTACAACTTCATGCCTTCGTGACCTTAAGCAGTTTAACATGGTTTGACCTCAATTTGCTCATCTATAAAATAGGGACACCAGTTTACATAATCACATGAGATAATGACTCAATCACAATTAAATTTTACAGGACTAGTTCTCCTATAATTAAACACTGAAGATTGATTTAAATGAAAGTTTATGGAACTGGATACCACACACTTTATGTGCAACTACTAAGTGACAACTCAAAAGGTTTCCGAGGTTATTTCACCAGTGCACATTCTCAAATCTCCATGCAGAAATGCATTCAGGTATCCTCCATGGCCTAGATTTGCATGTGGATGTATTTTAGCTCCCGGCCCAAGCTCTGTGTGATGAAATTAATCCTTGGAGCTGCTGAATTATAAGGCTGGAGGTTTCCATTGGAGGTCCCAGTGTTAGTCACAGCTCCAGATTTATGAACTCATAAAACATTAACTACATTTCTCTGTGATTTGTGTCTGATTCTGTTTTTCATTCATGATGCATAAGTGAAGTACGTTTTCCCCAGATGACATCAGTGCCCTGATAAACCTATAAAATTTCTCGTGTGTTTAACTGTCTTCAAACCCTAGAGATATAAAAACTGAATGATGTGAAGTCCTCAAAAGCAAATGTTCTCCAAGTAACTTTTATTTTCTATTTTTATTTTTCTACATTTCCTTCCGGGATAGTGGTACACACTGTTTTGAGGAGGAAAAAATGCTCAGGGTTAGCCATCCCTGAGGCCAGGACCACGGTAGCAGGTGGTCAGTACTGAATTTCACAAAGCCTTGACTTTAGAGACAATATGTAACTGAAGTGCAAGACTAACTCCCCAGTGGAACAGAGGCAATTCCTCATGTTTGCGCATTTGCCATCAAATTAAAAAATGGCAAAAGGACAAAAATGAATCCAGCACCAGGGTCACTGCAGCTTGGTACAAGGCAGACTCAGGCTACATCATCCCCAAGGTCAAAAAAGAGCCACAAACAAAGAATTTCTCACGAGCCCAGGATGCGAAAAGGGAGAGGGATAGGGGAGCAGATGGAAGAAGGGCCTAATGGAAGAGGAACAGAGGAGACTTTCAGATGCCTCAGGAAAAGTGCAGTAATGGCCAGTTGCAGGGCCAGCCAGCAGAGCAGCTGAGGAATTCAATAGGACAGGAAAACCTCGCCAGAGCTCCTTGCCATATAATTTACCTTTCAAACCAGAAGAACTGAAGAGTGAAAAAAAGGTTCTCTTAACAATTATACTAGAACTACAGGCACATATTGAGTTTATCCCTGGCAGACTGTGATGTGTGGTCAAACTTTCTATACCCTCCTCTCCAATCAGGTTAATACCTACCTGCCTCCTCATACTCATCTTCCTGTGGGAAGCAGAAGCCTGTTCTCAGGTACCTCAGTTATCCTAAAAGCAAAAGCTGACTTCCTTGCCACAGAGAGGCTCCCATCCATGTGGCATATGCCACACTCAGGACCCCTTGCGGATTAGGTCAACTTCCTAGCCCCACCACAAAACCAGGCTAAAGTAAAATCACCAGACCTCACCACTACATTCTCATAGGTCATTCTCGGGGTTTTTTGTTTTTTTATTTTTTGTTTTTTGTTTTGAGAGAGAGACAGCATGAGTCAGGGAGGGGCAGAGAGAGGGAGAGACAGAGAATCCCATGCAAGTTCTGCACTGTCAGTGCAGAGCCCGATGCAGGGGCTTGAACACATGAAACTGTGAGATCATGACCTGAGCCGAAACTAAGAGTCGGACACTCAACTAACTGAGCCACGTAGGCATCTTTTTTTTTTAATTTTTTTAAAGTTTATTTATTTATTTTGACAGAGAGAAAGAGAGAGAGAGCACGCGTGTGTGTGCAAGCAGGGGAGGGGCAAAGGGTGAGGGAGAGAGAGAATCCCAAGCAGGCTCCATGCTGTCATGGAGAGGCCAACACAGGGCTTGACCTGAGGCTCAATCTCAAGAACTGTGAGATCATGACCTGAGGCGAAATCAAGCGTTGGAAGCTTAACAACTGAGCCACCTAGGGGCCCCTCTCTTAGGTCATTCTGATTCAAGGACCTCACATCTCTGTTGGGAGCCATTTCTGAACTCGTAAGTTGAGAAAAAACTCCTTGTGAGGTTAAGGTACGTTGCATGAACTCTTATGGTCAGATGGCGACCATATCTACTCCCACTCAATTGTTTCTATTTGAGCACTAACCCCCAAGGCACCTTGTTGATTGGTATTTGGAGTGACTTATTCTGGCCTTGATATGCTGTTTGCACCTTGTGAAAGAACCTATTGGAGGAACTTCTTCTTTTGTGATTATGGGAACAAACATTTTATTTCCTGAAAAACCTGTTTTTCTTAATACTTCCCTTTAAGCAAAAAGGCGATTGACCCCTGCTCACAAAGAACTAACTTTGCCTTTGCTATGCTAAAAACATTGCACTGTATGCTAAAGATACCTTCCTTCCCCATAGGATAAGCATCTAAATCACCTACCTCAATCACAATTGATAAAGGTTATGCATGAGTCTTCTACAAATNCTGGGAAATTCTTACATATCAAAGACATTTGTCAGCAGAAATCATTGTCTAAGGCAAATGCCACTTCTGTGCCATCCCCCAAACACTTAATTATAAAATAAAGTTGAGCCCCAGTCAGAGCAGAGATGCCTGCCTGGGGATCAGAAAGATTCTTGTGGCTCTCTCACTCTTGCTGACACGGTCCATCCCTCAGGGACCCCTGGACCCAGCCAGAGCAGGACTCCGGCACATCTCAGCCTGTGGATCACCAGTGAGTTCCTTGCTCACATGCATGCTTCTATAAGGAACACAATGGGTGTGAGGAGGTCACTAACAGACCTCCACTAAAGGGTTGGAAATGAAAAGGAAAAAAAATCACAGGGGGCACCTGGCACCTGGCACCTGGCTGGCACAGTCACAAGAGCCATTTGACTCTTGATCTCAGGGTCGTGGGTTCAAGTCCCGTGTTGGG
>NW_027532252.1:8332-9694 GCF_008692635.1 Crocuta crocuta
CTCTAAGAAAAATATATTTTAAAAAATAAAAAAATAAAAAGAACACAGTACAGAGGAGAGCTAAGTATAAGTGGATTCCCCCAAATATGAAAAAAATAAATAAAATAAAATGTCAAAAATAAATAAACAAATAAATAGATTCCCTGTTGGCTCCATTTGTCTCTGCCCATAACCAATGAGCCCTGATTAGCCAGTCAGTCACCATTCTGTCCCTATACCCTAAACACAACTTCTGGGAAAGGAGTAAACTAACAGATGCCTGTTTACCTTAGGAACTTGTGCACATCTATCAGTTTCATATCAAGGTCTTTTTCATATCAAAGTCTCTGAATTACTGAAGAGAAAATGGGAAACTAGAGTACCATCCATGACTAAGACTAAACCTCCCAGTCCAGGAATAGTAACAAACACTACCTCTCTCCTAATCATTAGAAGGACCCTGGAACCCAGTCTTGCAATGCCTGTCATTGCCTCTCTGGCCACAACTCTTCGCTTATTCTTCCTAAAGGTAGTTTTCATCCCCTATGTTTCCCTAAACTTCTAATACTGGCTGTTCTGATCTGTTGCTTAGACTGAAGTGCTCCAATTCTCATTTTGCTTTGGGCTCTTATTATCAAGACACTGCTATCTCTTTACTATGGTTTCCCAGTAGTACTCCCGTGGCAAGTTCGTGTGCCTGATGTCTTTTTTGCTTAGTTCTTTTCCAAGAGACTCTATGGCCCTTTATAACAAATGACTCCTGAAAAATCTATCTCATAGTCCTTCTTGATGTACCCAGACATGTCCAATTAGTGGGGTAATGCTACCTTAGACTTAAACTGAGATTGTGAGCGACACTATGAGTAAGGAAGATCAAGTGGTATCTCCACTTTACAGTTGAGTTAACTAAGAGGGTAAAACTTACCCAAAGGCACACTGTTAAATATAGAGGCAGAACTGCAGTCTAAGAGTATTTCATACTAACCAAAAGAGAAACAAAAAGAAAAAAAAAAACAGTAAATTTCATGAAAAAAACAATAATGTAGGAGTTTTGAAAGAGTCACTTTAAGATGTGCCACTTGGCATGTAGATTATTTTGAGCTGAAAACAATCAAAGCCTAAAAGACTCAGAAAGAAATTGTGACCTCTCCATAACTGCCTAAAAGAATCTGGGTGGATAAGCTATTCCAGGAAGACAGCAGTCACCATACAGTTATAACGTGAGGGGTGCCTGGGTGGCTCAGTTGGTTAAGCATCCAACTTCGGCTCAGGCCATGATCTGGCAGTTTGTGGGTTCAAGCCCCGTGTTGGGCTCTGTGCTGACAGCTCAGAGCCCGGAGCCTGCTTTGGATTCTGTGTCTCCCTCTCTCTGTGACCCTCTCC
>NW_027532252.1:9750-10338 GCF_008692635.1 Crocuta crocuta
AAATAAGAAAAAAAAAACAAAACAAAAAAAAAAAAAAAAAAGGAAAGAAAGAAATTTTAACATGAAATAGGGGTTGGAGACATAGAGGCACCTAACAAAACTTGTTTGTTAAAATTCTTCTCTTATGTCCCATCGCTTCTCTGTGGTCCGGCAATCATTTGTTTACCAAATATTTCCACTTTTTCCGTCTTCCTTTGAATGGCTTTCCTTCCATTTGAAGCCCTAGAACACTATCCCCTTCTCCTTAGTTCAGGACGACACATACCTCATTTTGTCTGACTGTCTTAAGAAATGTGACTGTCTCATGTTTATGTGGATTTCTAGGAGCTATCATATTAAATCTGATTTCCTCCTGTTTATCTGTTTTCATGTCAACTTGATTCTTAGACCAGCCAGTAGACTCTTGAGAGACTAGAAGTAATTTTTCCTCCCCCAAAATAACAAAGTCATTAAACCAGCTGCATGCAGACCTAATCGAGATGTTTAACATCTTGGTTTTTATCTTGGTTATTATCTTATTATTATCTTATTATCTTATCTTGCTTTTTATCCTGCCATGTCTAATACTTAGATGTGCAATACATACCT
>NW_027532252.1:10349-11940 GCF_008692635.1 Crocuta crocuta
ACATACCTGTCCATTGTCTCCGGAGTATGTTGGCTGCAACAGGGCCTTATCTGTTGTTAAATACTTCAACAAAAGGCACAGCAGGGTTTGTCAGACTATATATGTTCCTTTAGCTTCAAACAACTCACACTGAAGGCCAGCAATGCATTTCATGATTGAAAATGAACCTAGAAGTACAGCATTTAAAAGGGTCCATTAGAAACATACCAGAGCTCGAAACCTCCAGAGGAAGGAAGGGAAGCAATATACATATTCATCTTCACAACAGCCAAAGCCTCACAGCCCAAAGCTAAAAGAAACGGGACAACTTGCAACAATTATCAGTCCTGTGTGAAGGTTATCAAAGCACCACCTTTCCCAAAGTAAGCATTAGAAATCCAAGTCTCCACCCACCCCTGCCCATGGAAACCCATCTGCCTGCAGAAACTGTCCCCACCAGAGAATAAGCTAGCATAGCTCCAAGTGGATCCTACAAGCAGTGAGGTCAAAATGACTGACTTCTCTAACGCTTGTAACTCACTAGTGGCCCATGATTTGAACACTCACTTCCCACAGTCACTCCCTTCTCCCCCAAGAAAGGAAAAAAATTAAACTTTGGACCCTCAAAGCAAGTCAAATGATGGGTCAGTCTATCTGAACAAACAAGAGGTGATTCACCGGCTGATTTGTCCTCCCTAAGTGGCGGAGGGGAAGAATTTATTGCTTGTCTCAGGCATCCTTCAATCTGACCTGCAAAGCAAGCAGATTTAAAGTAACCTTAGCCTGGTTACTTTACTTTACTTAGCTAAGGAGTTTTTGGCCCAATTCCAAAGCCACTTCCATTATTTGCATTTTACACACACACATACACACACACGCACTCTCACACACACACACACACACACACACAGAGACAAGTGTCTTTGCCATACCAAGGTCATTCAATATAAAGACCATTAAATTAAATTCTCTCTAAAATGAAGCCCCATTATCGAGACTAATTAAATAATGACTAAATACACTGAGCAGTGCCTCTGCTTTAGAAATGCTTATTCACTGTTCTGGCACTCCTTAGCAAAAAAGCTGGCTATCAATAAGGAAAAGTTATTTGCATCTTTAGGTTAAAATAAAACCCTTCCTCTCCTCCCTCAACCCCACGGTCACTTACACACCTACCCACTACCACCATAAACTCTGATCTAGACAAGTTTGGAAAAGAGTTAGACTTTAAGGTCTCGTGTTTGATTTTGTGTAGTCAATAGCATGTCAGCTTGAAAATGCTTGTCTCTCATTTTCCAGCATTCTCTCTGAGCCAAAGTCAGTTCCCATTCCATAATTCCACAGGCCGCATCATTATGCATGGCTTATAGCGCTTTAGGGAAAAGGGTAGAATGTAAACAGTTCCATCCAAGCACACATTATCAAATAGAGCAGGCAGTGTGGGCGGGTGATGTACAACCTTGGCTGTGACATCAATATTTAAGGTGGAAACTTCTCCAACAAAATATGGAAAGAAAGGAGAAGGAAGACAAGGAATTCCACTCAGTATCTCAGAAGGCCACGGCAGGTTAAATTCACACTGCTGGTATGGACCTACTAGTGTCAGATTTTG
>NW_027532252.1:11978-13131 GCF_008692635.1 Crocuta crocuta
CATTGTATACCTGACACAAATACAAATAGGACCAGACCATTCTCCTCCTGTGACTTAATGCTCTTAATATTCTATGGCCAGATGACAAACAGGTTGATTTCAACATATATAGCCTACAATGGAGAATACCAATATTGCATTCTGTGGTTCAGGCTTTCAATGAGTTCAGGAGAAATGAGAGTAACAGGACAAAAAATAAAAACTCAGTCTCAGCTGCCAACTCTCGGATACCCTAAGATCCATGCAATTTTAATCCTTTACTATTTTATGAGTCACAATCACTTAGATAATGCCCCATTGATTAACATCCATTCCTACCTCGGTGTCTTTATTCGTTCTGGTTCATGAGTCTTCTTTTCCAAAGTCCATCTTGCTCCTGAATTTAGTTCGTCTCACCTTCCCTGTGAAGTCTTCCTTTCTGTTCTCAGCTTCGAGGGTACAGTTTCTCAAACTTCAGTCAGCATCAGAATCCTCTGCAGGTCATGTTAAAATACAGGTTACTGGAAGCCACCCACAGACACACCAGGCCAGTAAGTCTGGGGCCAGGGACTGAAACTGTGCATTTCTATCAAGTTCTCCAGTAATGCTAACGCTGCTGGTGGTTTGTATTCAGTGTATCTAGCACTTGATTATATACTGTCATTGACCATTTTTCTGTTGATTTATGAACATATTAGATAAGACTTTATGCTAGAAAAAAAACCCACAAAAAACAATGCAAACTAGCTTTAAACAAAAAGAGGATTTATTTTCTCACTTAACTAAATTGTCCAGATATATATTTAATCCAGTAATTCAGTGAATACCTTTGAGGACTCAATTTCCTTACATCTTTCTGTTTTGCAATCCTCAGTGTCAGCTTTATCCTAAAACTGGATTCTATCCTGGTGATAACATAGCTGCCAGCTATATTCAAGACCATATTTTTTTTTATTAATATCCAGAGGGATACACAGAACTTCTTACCAGCATTCCAAAGAAAAGCACTAAAATTCACCCTGATTGGGTTGCCTGAAGCAAGTGGCTTGTGAGGGAATGGGAAGGATATCATGAGGCAAAGGTGAATATTATGAGGAAGAGAATGGACCCTGGAAATGCACCCAGCACCTGTCTGCTACATAACCCAGCAACAGTATAAAATCAACTAGGGCAG
>NW_027532252.1:13167-13787 GCF_008692635.1 Crocuta crocuta
CAGGGAGCCCTTAATGAATATGAGAGGATTCACTCTCTTTTTAAAAAAAAAATTTTTTTAAGTTTATTAATTTATTTTGAGAGAGAACAAGCGAGCTGGAGAGGGGCAGGAGAGAAGGAAAAAAGAGAATACCAAGCAGGCTCCACTCTGTCAGCACAGAGCCAGACACATGGCTTGAACTCATGAACCGCGAGATCATGACCTAAGCCTAAACCAAGAGTCGATGCTCAACCGACTGAGCTACCCAGGTGCCTCCAAAAATTTTTCTATCAATTTATTAAGAGNGTTTGAATTTTCTGCAGAAAATGTTAGTAAGAGCTTTTTGTATTTTTCTTATATACATCTAAGTAAGCAAATACCAGTTCAGACTTTTCTATTACAATGTAAACAATTTTCTTCCTGGTTTACCATGACAATATCTAACTCTTTAAAATGAATTTTTATCTTAAACATTCATATAAAAAGTAGTTCTACTACCTCAACCAAAGGTCTAGAGTCTGACTTTTAGGACAGCTCTTATTACTATGCTTTTATTGTAACTGAAAGCTCTCTTTTATATACTGAATTAAAAAAATCAGTTTCCTGAAAACTTCTACTAAAGGATCTTAATTCTACTATTA
>NW_027532252.1:13964-17353 GCF_008692635.1 Crocuta crocuta
GGGCTCCAGCAAACAAGTCTTTCTTACAGTATGCCTGTATCTTGGGGCATATATTTGAAGTATCTTATATACTGAAAATAAATAAGACGATGTTTAATATGTGACTTCAAATAAAAACCAATTTGAGAAAACATGATAAGCTGTTGGATTAGCCAGCCTCCTAAACCACCATAACAAAATACCATAAACTAGGTGGCTTACAAAAACAGAAATTCATTCCCTCACAGCGCTGGAAGCTAGATATCCAAAATCAAGGCCATGCTCCTTCTTTTTTTTTTTTTTTTTTTAATAGTNTCTTCACTGGGTTGTTTGTGTTTCGGGCGTGTAGTTTGAGGCCATGCTCCTTCTGAAGGCTCGAGGGAAGAATCCTTCCTGGCCTCTTCCTAGCTTCTGGTGGTTTCCAGCCATCCTTGGCTGCTTCACTCCACTCTCTGCCTCTATTATCATATGGCCTTTTCCCCTTGTGTTTCTCTACTGTGACTCTGTGTCAAAATCACCCTCTCTTTTCCTTTATGAAGATAACAGTCACTGGATATGAGGCCCACCCTAAAGCAGTGGGGCATCAATGTAATTGCATTGTATCTATTAAGCCCCTATTCCAAATAAAGTCACACTCACAGGCACCAGGAATTAGGACTTGATTTTTTTTTTTTTGGTGGAAGCACAATTTAAATGACTGCAGCTATGTAGGGTACCAAATTTGTCAAAAATTATGTAAGTCTGGGATGCCTGGGTGGCTCAGTCAGTTAAGTGTCTGACTTCAGCTCAGGTCCTGTTCTCACAGTTCATAGGTTTGAGCCCCGCAGCTGTGCTGACAGCTCAGAGCCTAGAGCCTGCTTTGGATTCTGTGTCTCCCTCTCTCTCTGGCCCTCCCCACCCCCTCATTCTCTGTCTCCATCTCTGTCTCTCTCAAAAATAAATAAATATTAAAAAAAATTATGTAAGTCTGTATGCTTGAAATATTACATAGTTTTTTTTAAGCTTAATTATTTTGAGAGAGACAAGTGCAAGTGGGGAGAGGCAGACAGAGAGGGAGACAGAGAATCCCAAGCAGCCTCCACACTGTCAGCTTAGAGCCCGACGTGGGGCCCGAACTTACAAGAAACCCTGAGATCACAACCTGAGCTGAAACCAAGAGTCAGATGCTTAACCGACTGAGCCACCCAGGTTTCCCTACATAGCTTTTTATAGAGAGATTATATGAGAAGTTCACATAAATATACCACAAAACAAAAACAAACAAAAAATAGTAAAGGGGAAAACCCATTTTGCCAGTAATAGACAGTCTAAATATTAATGACTACTTATTGAGTGTTTACTACATGTCAAATCTATATTGAGTTGTCTACATACATTAGCTCCTGCACTCCTCACAAGAATCAGGTGTGGTAGACAAAAGAGCATAATAATGTAGTCTTCCCTCCCACCCAAAAGATGTCCACATCTGAATCCTCAGGACCTATGAATATGTTACTTTGCATGGCAAAGAGCCATGTGTAGAATTGATTAAAATTAAGGGCCTTGAAATGGGGAGGTTATCCTGGATCATCTGAGTGGGTAAAATATAATCATATGAGCCCTTAAAAGTAGTAAACTTTTTGAACCTGGAGTAAGGAGAGAAAAGAGGAAGACAAACACACAGACAGACAGACAAAGAGTGATATGATGGAAAAAGAGGCAAGAAAGACTTGAAGAGAAGGCGTCAACCCACCATTGTTGACTTTGAAGATGGAGGAAAGGAGTCATGAGCCAAACAGTGCAGGTGACCTAAGCTGAGATTGGCCCTTAGCTAACAGCCAACAAGCAAACAGGGATCTTGGGCCAACAGCTGCAAGGAACTGAATTCTGCCAACGATCTGAAAACGCAAGGAAACAGAATCTCCCCGAAAGCCTCCAAGAAGGAGCATAGGCCTGCTGAAAGTTTGATTTTAGTCTAGTGAGAGCCTCATCAGACTTCTGACCCACAAACTGTATGATAATAAATTTGTGTTGTTTTAAGGCAGTAAACTTGTGGCAATTTGCAATGCAGCAATAAAAAAACTAACACATTAGGTAAATAATAATTATGTTATTTTTTTATTATTATTATTACCATCACCATTTATTTTTAAAAAATTTTTAATGTTTATTTATTTTTGAGAGAGTGAGAGAGGCAGAGAGACAGAGAGTGAGTGGGGGAGGGGCAGAGAGAGAGGGAGACACAGAATCCGAAGCAGGCTCCAGGCTCTGAGCTGTCAGCACAGAGCCCAAAGCTCAAAACCACAAACGGTGAGATCATAACCTGAGCTAAGGTCGAATGCTTAGCTGACTGAGCCACCCAAGCGCCCCTTACCATTACCATTTAGAGTTTGAAAAGAAAATAGTAAGTCTCAGAAAAATTAAGTAATATGCCTAAGGTCACAGAGGTAATAAGAGGCAGAACAAAAATTGAACCGGAAGTATGCCTGTCAGCAGAGGCCATGCTTTTTATCACAGTGCTATACTGCCCATCCAAAGAAACAGTAATATCCCAAAGCAGTTAGTTTTAAAAGTAAAAGAAACACACTGGGTGTTATATGTAAGTGACGAATCACTAAATTCTATTCCTGAAACTGATATTACACTATATGTTAACTAACTAGAACTTAAATAAAAACATAAAAAGAAAAAAGAAATACATAAAAGGAAACAAAAATTATGTTNTTTAGGCAGCAGCTCTTCTCGTCTTTGAAAATAGCTGACTTCAAAAGAACTCCTTCATGCATCTAATACCGTACAACCTAAAATATCTTAACAAAGCAAATGGCCAAGAATAGGCCAAGGTGATCCTGGAAAGTATTTTGGGGAGACTTGCTCCCCTCTGAAAAACACTAAAACTTTATAAAGCCACAGTAATTATGATGAAATAAGAAAATAGACCAGTGGAATAGAATATAGAATCCAGAAAGAGACTTTTATATATATGAAAATCTGACATATGACAGAGTTATCCATTGAAAATTAGAAGGGAAAGAATACATTATTTAATAAATTGCTCTAGGATAACTGACTGTTAACCTTAAAACATAAAACTGTCAGTTATTTTACCAGCAAAATGGTTTTATTTGGGAATAGCAGAGAATTGCAACTCAGGACACACAAGCTAAGGTAAAACCATAAGTAAGTCCAGAGAACAAAAGAGAGCAACACTTTTTTCTTTTTTATGTTTGTTCATATTTTCTTTAAGTAATCTCTACCCCCTATGTGGAACTTGAACTCATGACTCTGAGATCAAGAACAGCATACTCCACAGACTGAGCCAGCCAGGTACTCCAAAGGCAAGCAACATTCTTTTACAGAGGAAAGGGGATAAGTTGGGAGGCACTGTTATGAACAAAAGGTCCATTGGACTACACTAGGCGTTTTAAGTA
>NW_027532252.1:17394-27283 GCF_008692635.1 Crocuta crocuta
TCTTTCCTCCCGCTTCTGGAGTAGTAAAGTACTATATAGAACTCTTCCTAGCAGGAATGTAAGGTATACCTCTTCCTAAAAGTGTTAATTGTGAGAGCCCCACCTCCTGGCCTCCCAACTCCATTTTAAATGAGGTTACCTTTAGTCAGTTTCACATGACTATTTTTTTAAAGTTCATTTATTTATTTTGAGACAGAGAGACAGAGAGAGAGAGAGAGAATGCAGGAGGGGGAGAGAGAGAGGGAGAGAGAGAAAATCCCAAACACGTGCAGAGTCCAGTGGGAGGCTCGAACTCACAAACTGTAAAATCATGACCTGAGCCGAAACCAAGAGCTGGAAACTTACCCGACTGAGCCACTCAAGTTCCCCACATGACTACTTTTTTAAAGTTTTTATTTATTTATTTTGAGAGAGAGAACAGCACAGGGGTGGGGGGAGGAGCAGAGAGAGGGAAAGAGAATCCCAAGCAGGCTCCTCAGTGTCAGCACAAAGCTCGACTTGGGACTTGAACCCATGAACCACAAGATCATGACCCGAGCCAAACTCAAGAGTCAGACACTCAACCAACTGAGCCACCCAGACATCCCCCACCCCACCTGGCTTTTTATGTGGAAGAAAAAAAAAAAACATATCCTGGCATTACAATATACAAAATCAATTGCAGATCAATTAAAGATGACTCCATTTGAAAGTCCAAAGAAAACAAAAATGGTAAAGGTAAATATCCTTTATGATCTCAGGGTAGGGAAAGCATTTTAAGCATATCAGAAAAGCACTAATCATAAAGAATAAGATTGACAAGCCTAATAAGTCAAAATTGAGAACTTCTGAGGCACCTGGTTGGCTCATTCAGTACAGCATGTGACTCTTGATCTCAGGGTCATAAGTTCAAGCCCCACATTGGGTGTAGAGAGAAAGGACATAAATAAAAACCACACACACACACACACACACACACACACACACTCACACAAATGAGAACTTCCATTTACCACAAATTACCATAAAGAAATTAAAAGGCAGCTTACAAAGTTAGAGAAGACAACTGCAAGTCATATAACTAGCAAAGAATTAGCATTAGATCTATAACAAACTCCTACAAATCAATAAAGAAAAATATGAATTGTCAATAATGGTCCAATGATATAAACAATTATCTGACAAAAGAGGAATNCAAAAGAGAAATTATAAATGTCAAAAAAAAAAAAGAAAAAATGCTCAACCTCACTTGTAATCAGAAAAATACAACATAAAAACATAAATTTGGGGGCACCTTGCTGGCTCACTTGGCAGAGCTTGTGACTGTTGATCTCTGGATCGTGAGGTCCAGCCCCATGATGGGTGTAGAGATTACTTAAAAATAAAAATAAAACAATCTTTCTTTTTAAAGTTTTATTATTATTTTGAGAGAGAAAGTATGTGTGCACAAACAAGTGGGGGAGGGTCAGAGAGAGAGGGAGAAAGAATCCCAAGCAGGCTTCATGCTGTCAGTGCAGAGCCTGACGCAGTGCTTGATCACATGAACTGTGAGATCATTACCTGAGAAAATCAAGAGTCAAATGTTCAATTGACTGAGCCACCAGGAGCCCCTAAAAATAAAAATATCTAGGGGTTCAGTCGATTAGGCATCCAACTCTGACTTTGGCTCAGGTCATGATCTCACAGCTCCGGATTTTGAGCCCTGCATCTGGCTCTGTGCTGACTATGCAGAGCCTCCTTGGGATTCTCTCTCTCTCCTTATCTCTCTGCCCCTCCCTCCCCCTCTCTCAAAATAAATAAACTTTAAAAAAAAAGAACTAATAAAAAACATAAATTTTCCAACCACTAAATTTGTAATAAATTAAGAGTCTGTTAATAACAAGTATTGGTGAAGGTGAGCAACAAAAACTTTTATAATCCACTGATAAATTAATATGCACACTGGAAAAGTTGAATATGCTCATTCTCTATGATCCAGTACTTCAATCCTACACACATACTCTAGAGAAACTCTTGAACAGGTACAAGAAACATGTACAAGAATGTTTCAAAGCAGCACTTATAATTGCAAACCCTAAGAACAAACCAAATATTCATCAATAGGAGAATGCTTAAATTATAATAGAGTCATACAATGGACTGCAGTACTGATAACTTATAAAATATGTGCATTAACATGAAAATAACTCAGAGATATAATGTTCAGGGAATAAAGAAAGTTGCAATGTTATCCCATACCTACAAAGTGAGAAAGATGCAGAAATAACTACTATTTTGTATAAAGATGTGTGTGTGTATGTGTGTGTGTGTGCATGATTTTTTTAAGTGAAAATACCAAGAGAACAATGAATACACAATTCAGTGCTTTCCTCCTGTGAGGATGATAACAAGTGAGGCGTGCAGCAGAGTTTTCATATGCACTGATAAGTGCTCTATTTCTTTTTTTTAATTTTTTTTAACATTTATCTATTTTTGAGAGACAGAGCATGAGTGGGGGAGGGGAAGAGAGAGAAGGAGACAGAGAATCTGAAGCAGGCTCCAGGCTCTGAGCTGTAAGCACAGAGCCAGATGCGGGGCTCGAACCCACAAAACCATGAGATCATGACCTGAACCAAAACCAAGAGTCAGATGTTTAACTGACTGAGCCACTCAGGCACACCAGTGTTCTATTTCTTAATCCAGGTGATAGATGAATGCTCATCTATTTTATATAACAGCTTAGAAAATAGAGGAGCACCTGGGTGGCTCAGTCAGTTAAGCATTGACTTCGGCTCAGGTCATGATCTCACAGTTCATGGCTTTGAGCCCCACGTTGGGCTCTGTACTGATGGCCAGCTTGGAGCCTGGAGCCTGTTTCAGATTCTGTTTTTCCCTCTCTCTCTGACCCTCCCCTCCTTGCTCTCTCTCTCTCTTTCAGAAATAAATAAAACATTAAAAAAAAAAAGAAAAGAAAAAAAAATAGGGGCCCTGGGTGGCTCAGTGGGTTAAGCGTCTGACTTTGGCTTAGGTCATGATCTCATGGCCCATGAGTTCAAGCCCCACATCAGGCTCTCTGCTGTCAGCGCAAAGCCCACTTCAAATTCTCTGTCTCCCATTCTCCATGCCCTCCTCCACATGCATGTAGACTCTCTCTCTCTCTCACTCACTCTCTCTCAAAAATAAACAATTTAAAAAAGAAATGATAAATTTTTTTAAAAGGAAGAAAATATTTGAGGGGCACCTCAGTCAGTTGAGCGTCTGACTCTTGAGTTCAGCTCAGGTCATGATCTTATGGTTTGTGTGTTCAAGGCCCACATAGGGCTCTGTGCTGACAATGCCAAGCCTGCTTGAGAGTCTCTCTCTGCCCCTCCCCCACTCACCTGCACTCTTTCTCTCAAATATAAATATATATATTAGAGGAGTGGTATTCAAACTGTGTTCCACTGGTAAAAGGAGTGCCAAAGCTGGACAGTGTTAAGGAGGTAAGACTCTGGGCTCCCCAACTCCAACTTCACTCAGAGCACAGGTACCCTTCTGATTATAGAGAAGGTTTGAAAACCACTTCATTCCAAGCAGTCAGAAAGGGGATATACTGAGTCACAAGGTTCCCTTGTACACTTACATATTTCTATGACATTAGATATTTTGTAGGAGTCCATGAGATCAAAAGCTCAGATCACAATAACCCACAGGTGTCACCTGTCCACAGGTAACAAACTTTAACTAAAGACAAAATAGTCATCAGAGGTCACGATGAGAAAACTGGTACCTACTTACATGTAACTTTTCAGGAGCTCATCCACAATGAAATGGATAAAGAGGGTTCCTTCTTTAGCCACTTGTAAGCTTCACAATCATTTCCAACACTGAAAGGGGGGCTTGTCCCTTATTCTTTTTAACCCTACTTCTATTGCTCACTCATTCTCTTGCTCACTCTTTCTGATAAAATGTCCCATGTGGCTATATATTTTTTCTTTTATGAAGTATGTCAGCAAATGTGAAAATCTGCCAACTCCCCATTATTTCAGAGTTTCTCCAAACCCCCAGCATCAATCATGGAGTATAACTGCAAAAAATATTCTGATCTAGCTGTAATCTTTAGCAATCCAGTATCTACATAGAGACTATCAAAAATGTTTTTATGGCGTTTCTTCTTTTCTCTGTCGCATTTTCGACCTGATGCTACATCCCTGCTGACTTTGTCTTTTTGTTTGGCAAAGGTCAGCTTTGACTATACACTGGTGTTTCATCAAAGATGGATAATCTGCTTAATGATGGCAATTTCCTGCTCTGACCTACCCTTTAATTATTTTTTAATCATGTATTTGGCATATTTGGTCATAGTAGTTCATCGCTTCCTTTACAAAGTTGCCTCGTAAATGAAAATGAGCACAAGTCTTCCAGACAGTATGGAATGAAGTTATCACAGTGAGGGTAAGCCTCACTTTACAATGGATGTAAGTCCCCAAAACATGGCCACAAATGGCATTTCAGTAAATCCAGCCTTATCTTTCCATAAACGAATATGATCATTTATCATATGCTTTACATTCATCTTTGAGTAACCTCTGATTATTTACTCTTGATTCTTTTATTTCACTTAAGTCTCTCCTCCAAGTTGTTAATGCTCTATAAATGTATATCAATTATACCTCAAGGATGTAATATTTAAAGAACCAAAATTAGACATTTGGGTATATGGGCAAGCATTTTATAACGTGACTAATCATTGCCCTAATTTGTTAGGGCTTTTAACTTTGAACTTTTATTCGCAGATAAATATTCTTATAGACAAACACCATTATAAAGGATTCAGTATAAGAAGCATTTCTAAGTCCCACTGGGTGACCTTGTACTCAATAAAGAAGTTACTCCGTGCAGTGTACCATAAACTAGCATAATAACACTGAGGGGAGCTACACCAAATGTACCAGAATTTGGTACGTATCCTGCCTGGCACAGCTTCCTGGGATATCACTCTAAGACTTTAGGAGCTGAGAGAGGTTTCTGTTATNGCCTATTTCAGAGTCTGTGTCTCCCTCTCTCTCTGACCCTCCCCTGCTCACGCTGTCTCTCTCTCTCTCTCTCCTAGAAATAAATATTTTTTAAAAAAGCAATAGTTTTATTAAAATGAACCCATATGCTAAAGCAAGAAGTTATCTTCATATAATTTTAAGGTAAAGCACATCTATTCAAAGAAATATCTTGCTTTCAGAAGTACTTAGAACTTTGCCCCCTCACCCTCACAGTTACATTTACTTTTCTCTATGATTAGGGGTAAGAAGGCAGGAAAGTTTGAGAAGTCTTAGCTACAGCATTTTGACAAGAAGCTATCCAGTCTCTATTTGAACATTTCATACAATGGGTGGGCTTTCGCCTCAAAAAGGAAAGCACTTGCATTACCAAAAACAAAAACAACAAACAAACAAACCCAACAAACCTTTAAGGGTAAGCTGCTGCCTTCAGATATTACTGAGCCTGTAGGCTTTCTCCCCACCCCTTCCCCATTCCAGATTAGCCTCTTTTCCCAGTTATCCACTACTTTTTCTCAAAGCATAAAACAAACAGCCTAACCAAACTCAGCTCTGAAACACTTGCTCCACTTGCTCTTTCTCCTGCCCGACTCCCTTACTGGAATGGGGGTACTATAAGACGAGCTCCAAGTTGAAGCAACCCACTTGCGATTCGGCCTCGCCTCACGTGCTAAAGACGGTAGGGCAGTGCGCATGCACTCTCAGGGTCAGTGGGGTTAACTTCCGTCAGCCTTGCGCCTTGCCAGCCAAATCATGGAGCACACTAGGGGGCGCCATCATAGCCAGGAAGGACGGCATGACTCTAAGGGGAGGTGGGGGAGAGGGCGAATTGTTTGGAAATATGCCAAGATCTAATGAAGCTATTTTGGGGGACTTTCAGATAAACGTCTTAGGTGAAAAGTATGATACCCTAGTTCATTTCTGTGACAAATACAAATTACCGATTAAAATCTACGGGCCAATGATTCCATGCAAGCATGCTTTTGGCTATGCCTGCGCTATTTTACATGAGAAACAAGGCGAGCAGATGTGTCCAGGCTGTAGTAATCTTGTGGAGCGAATTGAGGAACATACACAAGGTTCTCTTTCCATGTGCAGTACTGTTCAAGGATACAAGAGAACATACTCGTCTCAAAGAGATTTAGAGGCTCATATCATCCACCGCGTTATGAGAGCTGAAAAGCCTGCTGCCAGTGTATAACTTGAAAATGTTCATCCTACATCTTGCCCCATTACCACATGAACTCTCTGATTGTTTTATAAGGTTGACACACAAACATATGAATATGAACCGTATTCCAGAGCAGAGTATTATACCACCACCTCCTTTCCAACATGCACTGCACAAGCCATATAATCAGCCATGAGATCTCTGTGCTCCTCCAGTAGAATTCATTGTACACAGCTTCACCTCATCCTCCTTCAGTGAGTCAGGAAACCATTGTATTTGAACAAGGAAACAACTTAATAACTGTTCCTATTCACAATGACTCAAATTCAGATACTTGAGAACCGCCACCTCCTGTTTCTATACATGAGCTCACCATCATCCTGAATATCAGGGTCAATCAGTGGTATTAAACTCTGATTATATTATGCCTCAGAGCAACGTTCTGTACATACTCTCACCTCTACCACCAACAAGCCATCAAATGCCACATCCTTCCCAGGTTGCAGGTACTTCTGACTTGATTCACAGCCAAGCTTCAGGTCTACCAATGACTTCTCCATAGGCTTCTCCACAGACATATTATTGCCCAGATGCTACCTTATATGAAATATCTTCCTCCAGGACCTATACCATTTCAATAGGGTAGTTCACTTGGAAGTACACACCCTCATCACTATTGTAATTTACACCCTTTACCCCAATTCACTGAAAATCAAGGAACTAAGAGCCCTCCACTTATAAAACTAAGGGAAGCGAGTCATAGTATATGGTCTGTACCCAGAGGGCCACACACCCCTTCCTCCATGAGTGTAGGCTCTGTCTTCTCAGACCCTACATTCTGGACCATATCATCCAGAACAGACAAGACACAAATTGTATTACCGATGATAATAACATTTTGAACAGAAGATATGAGAAGGAAAAAAAACTTAAGTATTATCAACCTTCTAATTAAGCTCTGACTATTTGGGGCAGGAAAGGACCTCTTACAGGGGTGGCTCTAAAAGACTTAAAGTCTTGTTTCTTAAAATGGTCTTAAACTTGATCTCAGGAATGATTTCAAGTACTTTACTACTGTGCAGAAAAGTGGCTCAGTTGAGCATAGCTTTCTATGCTTTAACAACTTTGTTGTTCTACTGTGGTAAAGTGGACCCAGAAGTGACCATTTGCAATATTATTTCCTGAAAAATATCCTGAAAAGCATTCTACTCTCAAAAGTGTTTTTTTTGTTAAACATGCTTAGTTTGTCTTGTGATTTATTTTGTTAACTGGCTTAAAAGGAGTAAGTATCAATATGGTTGTTAGAAACAATAATGCCTTGGGGTGCCCGGGTGGCTGAGGTGGTTGAGCCTCTGACTCTTAGTTTCTGCTCAGGTCATGGTCTCGTGGTTGTGGGATCAAGCCCTGAGTCTGGCTCCTCACTGAGCATGGAGAGTGCTTAAGATTCTCTCTCTCATCTCTCCCTATCTCTCTGCCCCTCCCTTGCTTGTGCTCTTTCTCAAATAAACAAAAAAAAAAACCCAATTATGCCCTTATACACAAATCTATTTCTCTATAACTTCTAATCTTCTTGTTTCTAGGCCCAAATTCCTTTTTCTTTAATGCAGCTGAGGCTCTGTGACCCAAACTATCTGCAGGCTGAGCCCTGCCCCGGATTTTAGAAGCCATACAAACCAGAAGTATCTAAGTAGTTCTAGCCCTAATCTATCAAACCCATCCCTCTTGCTACTCCAACCCTGACCTAATGTACCATTTATAATGGGGCATTGCCCCTTTTGCTGTGTTAAAAGATAAACTAAGGAGGGGTGTCTGGCTGGCTCAGTTGGAAGAGCATATGACTCATGTGACTCATCTCAGGGTTGTGAGTTCAGGCCCCACACTAGGTACAGAAATTATTTAAAAAAAATTAAAATCTTAAAAGAAAGATAAACTGATGCATATTAAACTTTTGTAAGGGTTTATTTGAGCAAAAGTAAATCAGGCAGTATCCAATTTTGTAGCTAGGAATTGCTCTGATGAGCTATATAAAATGAAAGACTTAGGGGCACCTGGGTGGCTCAGTCGGTTGAGCATCTGACTCTTGATTTCAGCTCAGGTCATGATCTCAGAGTCATGAGATCGGGACCCACATTGGGCTCCTCACTGGGTGTGGAGTCTGCTTAAGATTCTCCCTCTCCTGAAAATGGGTGATGGGCATGGAGGAGGGCACTCGTTGGGATGAGCACTGGGTGTTATATGGAAACCAACTTGACAATAAACTATAATTAAAAAATAAAAGAATAAAAAAAAAGATTCTCCCTCTCCTGCCACTCCCTGGCTTGCACGCTCTCTTGAATAAATAAATAGGTAAGTAAGTAAATAAATAAATAAGTAAGTAAAATAAATAAAATGACTTATACAGGTAGAAGGAAAGAGGAACAAGGAAGTTATCCTAGACAAAAAAGCAGATCGGTTGTTGTAAGGTTACTTTCCATTAGGGGATGCCATGGCTCTATGAGGCAAATTACTAGACTAGCACTGGTCAGGTGATTCCTGACTGAATGGTTTAAGATTGCATTTCTGGGGTGCCTAGGTGGCTCAGTCAGTTAAGCATCTGACTCTTGATTTCAGTTCAGGTCATGGTCTCATGGTTCATGAGTTTGAGCCCTGTGTCAGGCTCAGCACTGCTGGTGCAGAGCCTGCTTGGGATTCTCTCTCTCTCCATCTCTGCGCTTCCTCTGCTCGCTCTCTCTCACTCTCTCTCTCTCTCTCTCAAAATAAATAAACAAAGCTAAATAAAAAAGATTGCATTTCTGGAAGAACTGAAAACTATAATTAAATCTTAGTTTGGTGACATGGGGCTTAGCATAAGTGACTAGTTTGTTGTCTTGTTTTTAAGAGCTGAAATCCAGAGCACTCCTCATCTCTAGATCCAGCTACTAAGTAAGGCCTTTTCTTCTTCCTGTGTGCAAAACCCTATCTGGGTCGTGTATTAGATAGTATAGGCCCTCTAGGACCAGGACCTTGACTATTCTTTGCCAGGGTAAGGGTAAAACGAACCTAAAAAATTTTAATTTAAAAATTTCCCTAATCCAAAAAAGTAAAGAACTTTCCTCTCCACCTCCCACTTTTATTATTTCCTTCAGAGGGGCTGCCTGGGTGGCTCAGTCAGTTGAGCGTCCAACTTCGGCTCAGGTCATGATCTCATAGTTTGTGAATTCAAGCCCCATGTCAGGCTCTGTGCTGAAAGCTCAGAGTCTGGAGCCTACTTCACATTCTGTGTCTCCTTCTCCCTCTGCCCCTCCCATACTCATACTCTGTCTCTCTCTCTCTCTCAAAAATAAATAAAACATTACAAATTTTTAAATAAATAAATAAATAAAATTTCCTTCAGAAAATGAGATTATAAATTCCAGNTGTAAATGTTTTTCAAAGCTAAATAAGCCTCTAAGGTTTTTTTTTTAGTTTATTTATTATTTTGAAAGAGAAAGAGAGAGCAAGTGGGGGGCAGAGACAGAGAGGGAGAGAGAATCCCAAAAGCAGGCTCTGCACCATCAGTGCAGACCCTAATATAGGACTTGAACCCATGAACCACTAGACCATGACCTGACCCAAAGTCAGATGCTCAACCAACTGGGCCACCCAGGCACCCAAGCCTCTTACAGTTTTGCAACCTGGAAACATCACTGCTGGGTGGCCAAAGAGCCATCTCTTCGAAAATGAACACCAACATGGGTTAGCATGTATA
>NW_027532252.1:27365-30388 GCF_008692635.1 Crocuta crocuta
TGTGGTTTTTTTGTTTTTTGGTTTTTTTTTTGTGGTCAATACAATCTCTTTAGCAGATTGCCTGTGATACACATTGTGGTCTGGTTTAATGCTTATTCAATAATAAAACTAGTTCATCCTTGTTTACACTTTATGGAGAAGTTTTATTGGGTTGGCAGGAAATGTTATATTGAATTATATTTTCCCAACAATTTGGTAATAAGGATTCAGCTGGCAATTCCTGAATTGGGTGGATCAGCTAAAACTCTTGTGAACACACAACCATCAAGTAAGAAACCCTAAATTAAGAAAAGTGTCCTTTCTTGATCTCCACTGTTTTAGAATAGTAACCAGATGAACTACCCTCTCCAAATTCAAGATTTTTTTATTGAATAAGCATTGGTGATCCCAGCTCTAAAATACCATCAGGATCACCAGTAGGTTTGATGGTAGAAAAATATAGAAAGCCAGAAGTGTTGCCTGTGGGGCTTTCTCTGAAACTGCTCATATCTCTCTGTCACATTTGGAATGGGCATACGTAGAAGAATCCGGTCTTACAGTGGTGGGAATGGTTTCTTTGATTTGGACAAATGAACATATTTGCAGGGGTTCTTAGAAGCACCTCATTCCAAGCATATGAATTAGTGGTATTCACTGGATGACTGTCAACTGAGGACAATGTAGAAAGTGATTTGACAAACAGAAAGAAAGACTGAGAACCATGAAAGAGAAAAATGAAAGATGAAAGCACGTTCTCTTTCACAGAACCGCCCTCTTTGTTGTACACACTCCTGCTGCATCTCTTAATCTTTCCCTACATCAAATTGACTCCTGAGAAGGAAGCAATGGTCTTTTATTTTAAAAAAAATTTTTTAATGTTTGTTTATTTATTTATCTTGAGAGACAGCATGAGCCAGGGAGGGGCAGAGAGAGGGAGAGAGAAAATCCCAAGCAGGATCCATGCTGTCAATGCAGACCCCAATGTAGGGCTTGAACTCATGAATCAGTGAGATCATGACTGAAGCCGAAACCAAGAGTCGGATGCCTAACCCACTGAGCCTCCCAGGCACCCCAGCAATGATCTTTTAGATGGTGATTCCCTTCACTAGTAGATTTCCCTGCAAGGAAAGACAAGGGCACAACTTCTCCAGCTGGTAATTAATCATTTGCCCTGTTTGAGGGCACATGCTTGCATCCCTGGTGTCCTAGCCTGACTCTATTTCATGTCCCAACCCTGGAATCCACCTCTACGAGTTGCTTACTGAACACACAACATGTAGCTAGGAAGGCAAGTATGATAAAGAAATGGGATCAAGAAATAATCAGGAATTTGGATAAAAGACTAGGTCACTGTATGAAGGCAACAGAAGAGAGTGGTTTCATTGGCCATATGGAAAAACTATAAAATGGTGTTAGGCCTGATAAATATCAACATGAGAAAAAAAACCAAAGTGCCATATAATTCTATATTTTTGTCTCAATAGGCATACCTCATTTTATTGTGGTTTGCTTTATTTATTGTGCTTCACAGATACTGCGTATTTTACAAATTGAAGGCTTGCAGCAACCCTGCTTTGAACAAGCCTATTGGTGCCATTTTTCCAGCATCATTTGCTCACTTTGTATCTGTGTCACATTTTGGTAATTCTCATATTAATGAAAAATTTGAAATACTGGATTTTTTATGGTGATCTGTGATCAGAAGAAATTCCAACTCACTGAAAGCTCAGATGATGGTTAGCGTGTTCTAGCAGTATTTTAAAACTAAGGTATGTATGTTTTTTTTTTTAGACACAACGCTATCATGCACTTAATAGACTATAATATATTGTAAACATAACTTTTATATGCACTGGGAAGCCAAAGATCTTATTTGACTCACTTTATTGTGATATTTCCTTTATTGCAGGGTTCTGAACCAAACCCACAATATCTCCAGGGTATACGTGTGTAAGGAGAACCTGCTCTTCCTATTCAGATCACCTGTGAAGCTGATGCCATTGAGAAGCTTTCCAGGTCTTCCAG
Source organism: Crocuta crocuta (assembly GCF_008692635.1). Classification (NCBI taxonomy): domain Eukaryota; kingdom Metazoa; phylum Chordata; class Mammalia; order Carnivora; family Hyaenidae; genus Crocuta; species Crocuta crocuta. Next base: position 29,370 of record NW_027532252.1, read on the forward strand.
GTAATCCACTTGCCTTCTCACCAGCTGATATTAGTCATTTTTTAAAAAGATTTTATTTTTAAGTAATCTCTACACCCAAAATGGCACTGAAATTTACAACCCCAATGTCAAGTGTCACATGCTCCACTGAATGAACCAGCCAGGCATCTCATTATTAGTCATTTAAAGACTTCTTTCTTGGGGCCCCTGGGTGGCTCAGTCAGTTAAGTGTCCAACTTCAGCTCAGGGCATGATCTTGTAGTTTGTGGATTCGAGCCCCGCATCAGGCTGTGTGCTGACAGCTGAGAGCCTGGAGCCTGCTTCAGATTCTCGGTGTCTCCCTCTCTCTCTCTGACCCTCCCCTGCTCACACTCTGTGTCGCTCTCTCTCTCAAAACTAAATAAACATTAAAAAAAATTTTTTTAATAAAAAAAAAGAGAACCCAGAAGGACAAAACCTTCAGGAAGGAAATAAAAGGCAAATGGTTCAAAAATGTTCAGATTGGGGGAATCTTAGGGGTGGGAACTAGAGAATAACATGCTTCAATAACTTTCTCTCAGGTTAACCTTTTCTTACTTTTTCTGGTAGATACCAGTGCTCCTTATTCTGCAGTTAATTTGGAAATTTCTCATTTTGCATCTGGGTGCTACAGCAATACAAGTTGTTGCTATTTCATGTCAGGCTTCTCATTGTTCCTTTTCCTCAGTGGTCCCATTCAGATTTTTCTCCTGACTGAGGAACATGTTTTCTTATGTTCTCATGACTCTCTTCTAAACCTACAGGGAGCAACTGTGCTGTGCAAATAAAAGCTATCATAATCAGTGCTCCAGATGAAGTGCTTTGCTGGGCTCCCTTGGAAAAAGTCACCTGATTTCGTTATTATGTGCCAGGGCTGAGACAAGTTGATGCATCACTTTAGGCCATTATTTAGCAATAATGATACTAGTTTAATTTGAAATAGAAAACCAGTAAAATTAGCTTACCAAAAGGATAAGCCATGGCCATGTGTAAAACAATATCTTTTGTTTAGATCTGAATTT
>NW_027532252.1:30403-34927 GCF_008692635.1 Crocuta crocuta
TAGCTCAATTTGAAGGAATAAAACTTGTTATATTTTAAAATTAGGAGGAAAAATTTTTTAATTTAAAAATAAAAATAAAAAAACAAAATTCAGCAAAGAAAGGAGGCACAATTTTGAAAGTGGATTCACCCCATAATAGTTGCATACTTTAGTAAAAAAGGAAGATAAATTTGATGCAGATGGTTGACTATGTATATCTGTATAGTATCTTAGAGAAGGAAATAAATTTTCTGTTCCTTAACCTACATAGTTCCTAACTCTGCAACTATTCAGACTTTAGTACCATTGTCTGCAAAGTTGTTCACTGTCATTGATCTGTATTGCCCTTTTTTCTTTTTTTTTCTTTTTGCTTTTCTTCCAGTGGATGAGTCTATATTCTTGTTTCCATTTACTTATGAAGGAGTTATAAGTAAGTCTTATGAAGTTAAAGAATTCTGAAAGGGTTTGGGAGACTCCCTTACTATTTTCTCTAGTCATTTACAGGAAAACAGAGAAATCTGTCCCATCAGTAAGATCTATAATTATTCAACGTGTAGATGACTTCCTAGTAATTCGAGTAATGTAAAACTGATACTTTGGCTTCAAAAAGGCTTAAAGCCACCCTTTCCATTTGTTTTGTACTAAAAATAAAGGTGCTACTAGAATTTCAACTTCTAAAGCTGGGATTACACTATAGACCAATCTGGATGCCACCACACTTATTGAAAAGGCTCAAGCCCTTCCATTGGGTCGCTTGATGTACTTGAGTATCCCACATGTGGTGATACATATCTCACAAGAATATAAGAGCCAGCATTTGTTGGTAGACTGTCAGACTGCCTAGAAACAATCCTAATACTATGATCGGAAGATGCAATTCCTAAACCTGCTACTTGTTTATCAGATTAGGAAACTGAATAGATGATCATGATTGTGCAACTGTAATAAAACATGAGGCTCCAGTCTGATTTATCTGATAATCCTTTTTAAAATGCAGATTCCATTAATATTTCCTGATGGGTCATATGCTTCAGACAAAAGTGGCCAACTCAAGGCTTTCTATGTTTTGGTGACTGATCATAACATCTTGGAAGCTTGTATTTTATCTGGGATTAAGTTAGGTAAAGAAGATAAATTAGTAGCAGTTACTAGAGTCTGAAATTCTTTACTCTGAACATAAAGCAAATATATATACTGATGATAAACATGTGTTTGGTGTCTGTCATGCAACAAAGCAAATTTAGAAAAATAGGGGATTGTTGACTTCAGTGAGGACTAAGACATCTCCTGAAGAATTAAAAGCTCGTTTGTTAGAAGCTTTACAACTGCCTACTCAGATTATCAGTATCCACTGTTGAACTCACACGGGGCAGAATGACAAAATTTCTAAAGGCGATGATTTTGCTGAAATAACTTCAAAAGCTGCTGTAAAAACATGACAGATTCTAAACTTAGAGGCCTCACTTTTAATACCTGAAACCTTTGTTCATCTTCAAAAATAAGCTTCATGAAGAGAAATGAACAAATGGACTGAAATGGGGGGAGCTAAAAGTAATTTGACTGGACTACAAAAATTACCTAACAAAATAATTCCTATACCACAGGAGTAATTCCTTGATTAGTTTATTGTTATGTTGTCAAAATCATCTAACAGGGATTTTTAAAGGCACCAGACTTACTACACCTATCAAATAGATGAAATTATTCACAATATATTAAAGAGTTTTATTTTTTGTCAAAATTCGTTAAAGACCATGTCCAAGGTAGGTGCAAAAAGTTATCTCTGACCAACTTGACCAGGAACCTGAAGGCAGTTAGATTTCATACGATTAATGCCTATGGAAGGTAAGAGATTTCTGTCTAGTTGTGGTGTGTATGATGTCTGAATGGCCTAGTCTTTCCCTCTTCAAAAGCAGATGTTCAGGCAATGATAAAGGCTCTCTTAATGCACATAATCCCCACTTTTGGGGCCCTGAAGAATCAGATAGAGGAAATCATTTTATGTCCACTGTTGTCCAGGAGTTATGCAAATGTTTGTGGATTCCTAAAATCTATCATACTGCAAGTACAATAGATGACTCAAACTCTTAAACTGATTGGCTAAGATTCAGCAATCTATTGGGTTAAAGTGACCTACAGAGTTACCACCAGCTTTGTCACAAATTAGAGAGATTCTTGAAAACAATAATGTTATCTCTCTCTGAATTTGTTTGGCAGTACAGGGGCTAAGGACAGGCCACCCCAAAATGTGCCATTTTGGCATACTGATCATTTTATTTATGTATGTATTTATTTATATGTTTATTTTTGAGACAGAGAGTACAAACAGGGGAGGCACAAAGAGAGAAGTGGACAGAGGATCCAAAGTGGGCTCTGCACTGACTGCAGCAAGCCCAATGCAGGGCTTGAACACATGAACCACAAGGTCATGACTGAATCCGAAGTCAGATGCTCAACCAACTGAGCCACCCAGGTGCCCCAGTATATTGATCATTTTAAATAAATGTTATTAAGAGATAGCCAGTGCAAAAAGAACTCTCTGACCCCTCCTGTGTCTCCACAAAGCAAGAAATAAATCTCCCACATGAAAGGTGCCTTTCCTGTACTAGGAGGTAAAGAGACATCAGTATCACCACAAATAAGAAATTTAGAGCCAAGAAGGCTGTATAAACAACCCTTGTTACTTTTTACTAATTTACTACCACAGCCCAAATTCTGTTTGGAATTCTTTCCTAAGTGAAGCTCCCAAAGTTACGTTTTCTTTGTGCTATCAATTCTTCACAGATTTGTCTTTTTGTCTAAAAAGAATAAAAACTGCCTGCCTTGGTGATTTCTTTGGGTTTCAAGTTCATTATTGGGCCCCTTAGCACATGTAATTAAACTTCAGGTTTTTTTCTTCTGTTACTCTGTCTCATGCCAATTTAATTCTTAGGCCAGCTGGAAGAATGTTGAAGGGTAGAAGTAAATTTTCCTCCCCTACATCAGCAGGGTGAATTTGTCTCTGAAATCACTTCCTGTGTCTGTTTAACTGAATTCTCTCATAATCATGTTCAATACTTAACATGGCTTCTCTCTTCCCTAGAAACCCTGAGACAAAGCCAGAAGGGCCTGGAGGGACCTAGTGGAAGAAGTCTGTTCTTCCCGGGCTCCTGCCCCATCAAACTGGGCAATTTATTTTACATAAAAGTGTTCTGCAGGGAAGATGAGGAGTTACCACATGGAGGGACCATTTGAAGTGCTGCTGATCACCCCTATGGCTCTCAAAGCAAAAGATAACCAGATGGATTCATGCTTCCCTTGTGAAGCCAGCTCCTCAGGAGGATGAGACTGTGGTTCTCATAAGGGATTGGAAACTTAAATTATCCTCGGTGACTGAGATTGGTACTGAACTCAGCTGAAAGGGGGTATTCTAATGAACTTAATATAATTCTCAGAAGAATGCCTTGGTGTCTTATTCACAGTAGTAGTTATTTAAGTTACTATAAGAAATACACTTTACTAGCAATCAAACATATTATTTGTTACATTACTTTTTTTTTTTCCCTTTACTCTCAATAATGGTTCCTAAAGTCACACATTTCTGATCAGCTCTAAATTACACTCCCGGTATGGACACAGTCTGGGCTTATACATTCAACAATCTGATTACTGGCAGAATAAAAATAGGACCATATTCATTATTGTTTTTCTTTAATAATATCAGAGTAAAACTAATATGCATTTAGATACTCATGACCCAGATTTGACACACAGAAAAAAAATGTTTTGTTAACTAGTTTGATAAGAAGGGTGGTATGAAAAGGACCTGATTAATAGAAAAACAGAAATCTGGCATTTANTATGCCTCCTTGACATAAAAATTATCTTTCACTGGTTATTTTTAAGAAAGAAATAGCAGACATGGGAAAAGCTCTAAAAACCAGTTACCCTTTTGTACAAAACACTTACATATAAGGGAATTCTCCATTTGTAAAGCTGTCTCCCTCTCTGTTCCAGGAAGAAGAGGATGACTAAATCTCTAAAAATTCTTATCAGTGGAAAAGGTAGTGATTTAAATCTGCATAGCAACCATAACCTCATTTACTCTGTTTTTCATGATAACCTCCCATACCTGGTTTCCCCCACCTTCAATATCTTCTTTTGTCTTTAGCTAGAGATAGTACATAAGGCGATGTCTTGGGCCATTTCAGGGAATTACTCAGTTCCTGAGTATCTCCCATGTATAAAGGTGGTATATATATGTTATTAAACACCAGTTTGTTTTCTCTTATTNGCAATGAGTGCCTTATAATAGGGCTTTGATGCTAGATAATGGCCATTAGAGTCTTTGTTTTACATCTGGGAGAAATTATTTGGGAGGATGGAATAATTACTAAATGGCCTAGTTTATCCTTCAATTGTAATGTTACCTATGTGACTGATGAAAAGGCACAGTCTTATTGATTGACTGATTGATTGATTTGATTTTAAAGGAGAAATTTAGTTTTAACAAAAAATTAAAAAATTAGATTATCAAGCTCCAGAGTTAAACTACTGCTTAGGCTT
>NW_027532252.1:34967-38782 GCF_008692635.1 Crocuta crocuta
TGAAATGGATGTGATATCATAAAAAATTATAAATTAATACTCTAGTTAACTTTTTCAAGTAATTATTTGAAAGTACAAACTATAAAGACATAACAAGAGTTTGTAAAATTAATGACAAAGGAGAATATTGTGCACTTTTGTCTTAATCAAGAATCTGCTTTAATCAATTACCACTGATAAGATATACTTCAACATTTTTTTCAAAGCAAAACATACACTAGTTTTTAAAATTCACTCTATTGTAATCAGATAGTTGCTTTGTTCTGTATTATACTATGGACTTGCTAGATATTGACTTGCTAGAGAAAGGTAGAAATGGCTATGTTGAAAATTAGAAAACTATAGATTTATTAAAAAAGTAACAAAGGGGAAATTATAAGATTATATACAAATCTAAAAAAATTTTAATTTTTCCTAATGCAAAAAAAGAACTTTTCTCCCTCTTCTTTTAGCATTTCCTTCAGAAAACTTGAGATTATAAATGCTATCTCTGCCTCTTTGAGAGGTATGTACATCTATTTAAATAGTAAATAAGCTTCCTTCCAGTTATGCATCCCAGAAATACTATTCTTGGGGGCCAAAGAGCCATCTCTTTGAAAAATGAAATTAAGAAGGGTTGTGCCCCATTTCCTTGGTCTGTGGCAGTTTAACCGCAAGCTGTAACTTCCTGCTTTTCAAAAGATATGGGAAATTTTATTTTTCCTTTGGCTAAAGGCAATTAACATGTATATTATGGATTGTACCTGCCTGGCTATGTAAATAGGGTGAGATTTCTTTTTTGCCTCTACAATCTCTCAAAGATTACCTGTGACGCATCACAGTCTGTTTTAATCTTCCTTTAAGAATAATACTGTTTCATTATTTTCTACATTTTGTGGAGAGATTTTTCTGGATTGACAGAGATTTTANATCTCTAGCCCAGTGGCAAAAATCTTGCAATACTGATCTGCTGGATTCATCTGTTGTAGACTGCTCCACGGCTGCTGAGAGTTTTTAGCTCTCTTAACCAAACTCTACTTAATTAACTAGTGAGGTTAAGTGAAGCTCTCAGTCCTCTACAAAACATACGAATGCCTGTAGAATGCCCATGCTCATAGACTATGCTGCCGGATTCCTCATACTTTAGTTTCTACCAGTTGAATCATATGCTTAAGAGTCAACTATTTTAGTTCCTGAATCTGTTGTATACCACTTGTGCTTATAATTATAAAACACACAGTTGACCCTTGAACAACATAAGCGTCAGGGGGTGCGAACCCCCATGCAATTGAAAATCCATGTATAGGGGCACCTGGGTGGCTCAGTTGGTTAAGTGTCTGACTTCAGCTAAGGTCATGATCTCACAGTTTGTGGGTTCGAGCCCCAAGTCGGGCTCTGTGCTGACAGCTCAGGCCCTGGAGCCTGCTTCAGATTCTGTGTCTCCCTCTCTCTCTGCCCTTCCCCTGCTCATGCTCTGTCTCTCTCTGTTTCTCAATAATAAATAAATGTTAAAAACATTTTTAATACAAAATTTTTTAAAAAAAGAAAGAAAATCCACATATAATTTGATTCCCCAAAACCTTAACTACTAATAGTCTCCTGTTAACTGCAAGCCTTACCATTCACATAAACAGTTGATTAACACCTATTTTGTACATTATGTGTTATAAACTGTATTCTTACAATAAAGTAATCTAGAGAAAAAAGTAATCTATAGAAAACAAGATGTTATTAAGAAAATCATAAGGAAAATACATTTACAGTACTATACATTTATTTTTAAAAATCTACATATAAGTGGACCTGTGCAGAAAAAAGTGTTGTTCAAGGATCAGCTGTAATTAGAATACATATAAAACAATAATACATTACTGCACCAAAAAAATAGTTGAGTCTATAAAAGCTATATTGTTTTGCAAAGAGCTACTGACATTTGGTAGTCCCCCAAGGAAAAAATCAACTTGTCACCCAAAGGTGCACAAAAAGATAAATTCCACTTACCCATAAATAACTTCAAGCTAGCATTGCTTTCTTTTAAAGTCAACTTTATTGGAGTATAACTCTAAATGCACCCACCTAGGTATATAGTTAAATGAGTTTTGACACCTATGTATACTAGTATATGCCACATTCAAGGTAAAGAACATTTTCATATGACAAAGAGTTCCTTCTAGCCTCTACCCTATCCCTGGTCTCTGACACCATTGATCTACTTTCTGTTACTATAGATTAATTTTGCTTATTGTAATATTTCATCTAAATGGAATTATATAATATGTATTCTTTGGTGTCTGGTTTCTTTTGCTTAATGTAATGTTTTGAAATTAACTCATGTCGTCTCATGTACCAATTTGTTCCTTTTATTCTGGAGTAACATTACAGTTTATTAACATACCACATTTTTTCCCCATAAGTGTTGATATACATTTTGGTTGATTTCCATTATGGGATTTTAATAAAGCTACTATGAACATTCATGTGAAAGTTATTTGGTGGACACAGTTTTTATTTTATTTAGAATATAGATGTAAAAGTCCAAATGCTGGGTAACATAGTAAGAGTTTGTTGATTTTTTAAAAATGTATTCTGGGTTTATTTTTTTCAAGTAAACTCTATGCCTAATATGGGGCTCAAACTTACAACCCTGAGATCAAGAGTCATATACTCTACTAACTGAGCCAGCCAGGCATCTCAGAGTATGTTGACCTTTATAAAAAAGTACCCAACTTGTTTTGAAAGTAGCTGTACCATTTTACACAACCCTCAGCAATGTGTAAAGTCCTAATGGTTCCATATCCTTCCCCCAAACTTGGGATTGTCAGTCATTTAAATTTTAGCCATTCTAGTAGGTGTAGAGTGGTATCTCACTGTGTTTTTTGTTTATATCTTTCTGGTGACTAATGATGTTAACCATCTTTTAATGTACTTACTGGCTATTCATATTTGTCTTTCTGAAGAGTGTTTAAATCTTTTTTTTCCCATTTACATTGTATCACTTGTCTTATTATTGAGATGTAAGAGTTCTCCGTATGTTATGGATAAAAGCCCTTTATCAGATGTATGTATTGCACATAATTTCTCCCTGCCTGTGACTTGCCTTCCAATTTTCTTCTTAAGGAAAAGAAGTTTTTTTTTTCTTTTATATTTAGTGCAAAGCTGCAAAAATTTCCTCCCACACGTTCTTTTAGAAATGTTACAGTTTTAGTTTTTTAATGTTAGTTCCATAATCAATTTAAAGTAGGCTTTGTGTGACATGTGAGGTAATAGCCAACATTCCAACCCCCCCATGGTTATCCAGTTGTTCTGGTACCATTGACTGTAATAGCTATCCTTTCTCTAGTTAATTGCCTTGGCTTTTTGTCAAAAATTGATTGAACATGGGGCGCCTGGCTGTCTCAGTCAGTAGAACATGGGACTCTTGATCTCAGGGTTGTGAATTCGAGCCTTACATTGGGCATAGAGCTTAATTAAAAAAAAAAAAGAAGGAAAAGAAATTGATTGAAAATATATATGTAGGTCTATTTCTGGACTCTCTTCTGTCCCATTTCTCTAAGTCAAACTATACTTATGGACAAGGGATATTGCCAGTGGCATCCTGGCATTTACCAACAGGCACTTTGGGGGCATGGGTATAAACAAACAACAACAAACAAACAAACACTGATTGGTAGCATACACTGATGGCCAATGCATAAATTTTCCAACCATGGTCAATTTCAAAGTACCTTGCACTATAAATTCCAGCTATCTCAGACTCCTCAAACCACAATGTTCAACTCCTCAACTCAGAGAGATTTCCAAGCTTTGCTTAGGTACCCTCTCCCTGTGCCGGGGTC
>NW_027532252.1:39143-47021 GCF_008692635.1 Crocuta crocuta
TGTTCTCAGCATTCAAGAGTCTCTCATGGTTTGCCTCTCTCCCCCTCCCCCACGCTCCTCCGTTAAGTTCCTCCTAATCCTCCTATACGTGCAAACACATGGTATTTGTCCTTCTCTGCCTGACATATTTCAATGTCTCACTTTTTTTTGTTTGTTTGTTTTATTTATTTAAGTAATCTCTATGCACAGCATGGGGCTCGAACTCATGACCCTGAGATCAAGAGTTGCACACACCTTCAACTGAGCCAGCCAGGTGCCCCATAAATGCCTCACTCTTAAATATGAATGTATAGTCATGAACCAACATAAATTTGAGAATAGCCTTTANTTGAGGATAGCCTCTAACATGAAACACAGATCAAAACAAGCAAAAGAATTTTGTAAGAAGCTGATAATACAGAAATAAGGAAATATTTTTAAGAACTGTAATTAATAATTTTAGAGATATATTGCATTTATGAAACAAAAAAAAAGATGCTGTAAGAAAAGGAAAATTCAGGCAACAAGAAAAAAGTCTTAGAAGTTAAATATATATTAATATGTGTATATGTAAATGTGTGCACATGTATACATGTGCATATATATATGTGTGCATATATATATATGACATAAAAAATACAGGCTTGGAGAAAGTTGAAAATTTTTCCTAAAAATTAGAACAAAAGAACAAAAAGATAGACAGTAGGAGAGAAATAATAAAATACAGAATCATTCCAAGACATTAACAGTACGTTCAAGGAAGACAGAAAATAAAAAGGATATTTAAGTCAAGAAAATTTGTACATTTAAGGGTGGTCTCTTCACAGATTTATTTATTTATTTATTTTTTATAAATAGTTTATTGTCAAATTAGTTTCCACATAACACCCAGTGCTCATCCCCACAAGTGTNGTCTTCACAGATTTAAAAGACCTAGCACAATCAATGATTTCAACAAGGCACATCATTGTAAAAGTTTGAAACACCTAGAATAGAAGATTCTAAAAGCTGTCAAAGAGAGGAGCGCCTGGTGGCTCAGTCGGTTAAGCATCCAATTATTGAATTCAGCTCAGAACATTATCTCACAGTTTCATGGGTTCACAGGGCCTGTTTGGGATAATCTCTCTCCCTCTTTCTCTGCCCCTCCCCCGCTCACACATGCACATGCACGCGTTCTCTCACTCTCTCTCTCAAAAATAAATAAAATCAAAGCAGTCACAGAGAAAGCATATGAAACATACAATGGATTACAAAAGAATAACACTGAGCTCCTCAACAGCAACACTAGAAGTAAAAGAGGACAAATGCCTTCAAAATTCTGAGGGAAAATGACTTTTTTTTAACCTCAAATGCTATACTTCATTTATATTAATCAAATGTAAAGAAAGACTAAAGATATTTGAGACATGTGACATCTCAAAAAATAAAGGGTGAGCTCCAGCAGAAAGAAGGGAATGACCTAAAAAAGATGGTACAGTGGAATCCAGAAAACAGAGCCAGTGCAGAAATCAAGTTTTGCTTTTTGGTTTTTGTTTTTGTTTTTTTTATGATGGTGAGGGAAACTCTAAGATGACAGCTGTATAGCAGAAGTTAGCAGCAACCAGTCCATACTGAAATGGCATGATGGGGAACTCTAGGAGGTTGATCCCCAAGAAAAAACAAAATAGAACCAACAATTCCTGTGCCTTCTTGTATTAAGTTTACAACTCTAGATTACGACAGTTCATTAGAAAACTAAACCAAATATAAGACCAGTTTTAATTCCAAAGAAAAATAGAATTTGTAAGAAACGGTCTTAGAACATTCAGCCTGCTCTAATAAAATATCACAGACTGGGTAGCTTATAAGCTATTGGAATTTATTTAACATGGTTTTAGAGGCTAAAGTCTGAGGTCAGGGTGCCAGCAAGGTCGGGTGAGAGTCCTCTTCTGCATGGCAGACTCCTCATTGTATCCTCACATGACAGAAGGGGTGAGGAACCTCTTCTCTCAAGATATCCCTCTGTGGGATATCTTTAATAAGAACATTAGCCCAAGGGCACCTGGGTGGTTCAATCAGTTAACCGGTTAACCGTCTGACTTCTCAGGTCATGATCACACGGTTCATGAATTCAAGCCCCACATCAGTCTTTCTGCTGTCAGCACAGAGCCCACTAGGGATCCTCTGTGCCCCCCCCGCCCCTCCTCCCTTTCCCCTTCCCAGTGCCTGTGTACATGCTCACTCTCTCTCTCAAAAATAAACATTAAAAAAAGAAGAAAAGGGAAAAATTTAATACACCTATACTTAATTATTAATCTACCCTCAATATTCATGCCTTTTCAGTTCCCTCCAGTGCTAGATCTTCAATCCAGACTCACTGGGTTCTGGAGTCAAAGAGACAAGAGTTCAAATTCTGTATTATGAGAAATCCAAATGTTCTTTTCCCCAAAACAGTGGATACTAAGAAATTATGATTATTGTTTTTAACAAAGTAGACCAAGCTCACTGAGTTCTGTTCACAGTTGCATTATCATCATTAAGGGAAAATGAGTAACATCTGGTGGTTTCCTAATCAAATATCCTTAATTTTTTTAAGTTTTTATTTAATTCCAGTTAGTTAACATATAGTGTTATACTAGTTTTACATGTACAATACAGTGATTCACTACTTCCATACAACACCTGGTGCTCATCAGGACACATATACTCTTTAATCCCCATCACCTAGTTAACCCATCCTTTCATCCCCCACCCCTCAGGTAACCATCAGTTTCATCTCCATAATTACCATAATTACTGGTTTCTTGACCAAGAGAGCTCTTTTCTTTTTCTTTGTTTAATTCACTTCTTAAATTCCACATATGAATGAAATCATATTGTATTTGTCTTTCTTTGACTTATTTTGCTTAGCATTATACTCTCTAGCTCTGTCCATGATGTTGCAAATGGTGAGATTTCATTCTTTTTTATGGCTAAATAATATTCCACTGTATATATATATATATGCCACATTTTTATCCATTCAACAATCAATGGACACTTAGGCTGCTTCCATATCTTGGCTATTGTAAATAATGCTGCTACAAACATAAAGGTGATGCATCCTTTCGAATTAGGGGTTTTGTATTCTTTGGGTAAATACCTAATACTGCAGTTCCTGGGTCGTAGGGTAGTTCTGTTTTTGTTTGTTTTGAGGAACCTCTGTACTGTTTTCCAAAGTGGCTGCACCAGTTTGCATTACCACCAACAGTACAAGAGGATTTCATTTTCTCCACATCCTCCCCAACACTTGTTGTTTCTTTTGTGGTTGATTTTAGCCATTCTTTTTTTTAAGAGGATTTTTAAAAATTTTATTTTTTTTAATGTTTATTTTTGAGAGAGAGAGAGAGAACGCATGAGCTGGGAAGGGTCAGAGAGGGAGACACAGAATCTGAAGCAGACTCCAGGCTCTGTGCTGACAGCTCAGGGCTCAAACTCACAAACCACGAGATCATGACCTGAGCGAAAGTTGGCTGTTTAACTGACTGAGTCACCCAGGTGCCTTGATTTTACCCATTCTGACAGGTGTGCAGTGATATCTCATTTTAGTTTTGATTTGCATTTCCAAGATGGTTAATGATGGTAAACATCTTTTTAATGTGTCTGTTGGATATCTATATGTCTTCTTTGGAGAACTGTCTGTTCATGTCTTCTGCCCATTTTTAATTGGATTATTAGTTTCTTGGGTGTTGAGTTTGATAAGTTCTTTGTATATTTTGGATACTAACCCTTTATCAGATATGTCATTTGCAAATATTTTGTCCCAGTCAGTAGGTAGCCTTTTAGTTTTGTTGATTGTTTCTTCATTGTGCAGAAGCTTTTTATTTTGATGTAGTCTCAATAGTTTACTTTTGCTTTTGTTTCCCTTGCCTCAGGAGACATAGCTAGAAATAATTTGCTACAGCTGATGTCAAAGAGGTTCATGCTTATGTCCACTTCTAGGATTTTTATGATTTTAGGTCTCACATGTTGAATTTAATAAATTAGAATTTAATAAATTAAATAAAATTTAACAATTTTTTTAATTTTTTTTGAGAGAGAAAGAGCATAAGCAGGGGAGAGGCAGAGAGAGGGAGGAACAGAGGGTTAAAAGAGGGCTCTGCACTGACAGGTTGACAACAGCAAGCCCAATGTGAGGCTCAAACTCATGAACTCATTCTTTCTCATTGCCATGTAGTATTCCATGGTATAGATAAACCACATCTTNATCCAAACACCATTTGTTGAAGAGACTGTCCTTTTCTGATTGGATATTCTTTCCTGCTTTGTAAAAGATTAATTGACTATACAGTTGGTGGGTTTATTTCTGGGTTTTCTATTCTGTTCCATTGTAAATCCCCTTAATTTAAAAACACTGCTTGCTCCCTCACTAGTTTGCTCACTCTTATAAGTGTGTGTCTCCATAGATGAATTAGGGAGAAATCTGTCCCTTTGTATTCCAAAAATGGCAAAGGAAGTTGTAATTGGATTTCTCCATTGATACACTGTTTCCTCTTGAGGGTGAAGCAATAAAAAGAAGGCAGAGTATGTTTCCTAGCTACAATTGTCATCTAAAACTCCACAGGAGTTTGGCTCTGCACTAAAAAAAGGGGAGGTAGGGACTTTTTCATCCTCCACTCAACTCACCTCACCACTCAACTCAATTACTAAGTGAGTAATTCCAGCTCTGAAGTTCGGGACCGTCAGGAAATTTAAGAATTCCTACCTTCAGATGGAAGACTAGAGGAAGCGTGGCTAATATTACTATACTTTGAGATATTTCATTTTATAGGGAATAAATGAAATGTCTTAGTTTAAAATGAAACATTCAAATGTGTATCTTCTTTTAAGATTTCCTGATGTAACTGATTTTTAAATTTTTTTATGTTTAATGTTTATTTTTGAGAGAGAGAGAGACAGAGGGATAGAGCGAGAGAGGGGGAGTGCACGCACAAACAGGGGAGGGACAGAGAGAGGCTCTGAAGTGGGCTCCATACTGACAGCAGAGTCCAATGCGGGGCTGGAACTCACAAACTGCAAGATCATGTCCAGAGCTGAAGTCAGATTCTTAACTGACTAAGCCATCCCAGGCACTCCATAACTGATTTTTTGATTAGCGAACCAAGTCCTGATGATGTAAGCAGGCTTTTGTCATAGTCTATTCCTTAATTCTCCATTGCAATGCCTCATCCCATCTCATAGATACAGAAACACAGTCATACACTCACTCAGAGTAGATTACCGGCCTAGACTCTCATATGCTGTTTCAACATCTGGGAGTAATCTGTTCTTCCTATGGCACTGTGAACTTTCTCCTAGACTCTCCAACTGAGTCTGCCTGCCTCAGCCCAGTTATGCCAGTCTAGTTGCCTACATCAGCCTCTCCAAGTCTGTCCCTTCTTACTTTAAGATATGACTCTAGTTCTGACCTCTGGAGTATAACAGAATATGTCCACCAGTCTTTCAAGCTCTTAAGCACAGTAAATCTTTGAAGAGGTTCAGAACAACTCTCCCCAAAATGTGCTACTTTATGGCATGTGGACTATTTTGAGCTGAAGGTAATTAAGACCCAGCAGATCCAAGAAAAACTTTTGCCTCTCCCTAAACTACCTAAAAGAATTTAGATAAAGAGCCCAGTGCAGGAAGAGAGCTTATTACCAAGAGATAACTTTTGTATCTGAATGACCTATCTGGAGGAAAGGACACTCATCTAATTACCAAACATGTGCTCTTCTTATCAGCCTGTGGATCGCTCTCCTACTCTTTGAAGCCCCAGGCCTCTGTCCCAATCCTTAGCTCAAGGTGGCACATAAGCCTCAATTACCTGGCTTGTCCTTGAGTCTCCCTGTCTTTCTGAGGTCCCTGTATATACATAAGTTAATCTGCTCTTCTTTTATTAACATGTCATATGTTAATTTGATTATTATACCAGCCAAAAAAACCAAGAAGGGTAGAGGAAAAATATTTCCTCCCCAACAGCTCTGATCCACAGATTTTTTTCAACTCTTTTTCATATGTGAATTCATTACAGCAAAGCTGCATTTAACTTGGCTTTCTTTCAAGGCATTGTAGCCAAATGACTCTAATTTGGATTATTATGGGGTTTGCACTTACATCGCCGTGGTTTTCAGACTTTAGTGTGCATAAGAATTTCCAAAGGGGTGACTAAATTGCATTTTCCTGGGCCTCATGCCCTGCCCAAAAGATTATGAGTCAGTGGGTCTAGGATGGAGTTGAGGAGTCTGCAGTATATATAAGTACTCATGTCATCCTGATGTCAGAGGTGCTTCGGTCCACACTTTGAAACACTGTACTTGTTAACTTGTCATTAAAGCTCACATGGATCCACTCAAGTAACAGGAACACAAATTCTCCTTTCAGTGGTTTGAAGAATATGCATCTAGAAGTCTGCTTTTCTCCTCTGATGGCATTACATGTGAAAAGAAGGAAATCAAGAGCTAAACTGCTGGCAGTGTCCCTTTAAAGATCATCATTATTCTGAAAATGAAATGTTTGCCTGCTTCCTTCACAAAGAAATAGTTCTGCTTGCCGTGGGAGTAAAAGGTGTTATGATTGCAAAATTTTTGTTCACCAGACAAATTCCAGTCCTTTCATATGGCTTTAGACAATGATCTCTCATAACTGTTTGTACAGCACTTCACAATTCTGAGGAGGTGGCTTCAGTGTGGGCTGATGCCAGTGTTATTTAGAGAACTTGCAAACAGAATTGAGACTTAGAGATGCTCAAGGGGATGGAACAGTGGCCTCCCAAGCAATAGGACTTGTACTTGCTGGAGTCACGGAGTCATCCTGAACCACAGATTGCCCATCTCTCTTAAAGGTGAGGCAGTGAATACTTAACAGGTTCAAAGGCCAGAATCTGGCTAAAACACTCCATGGGATGCTCCCCTACCCATAGTTCCAGGCTCTCATAAGATCAAAGGCAATGACAGAAATGAGAATTCAGTTGCAGCTCTGACACTTAATTGACTAAAAGACCTTGAGCACGTCATTTTACTGGTCTGAGTTTATAGAATTAGGATGACAATATTTACCTCACCGGATGGTTGTAAAAATAATTAAGTTTAGTTGATGATAATATACAGCACAGCACCTGACAGTAAACCACTGCAACATTCATTTTTTATGCCTACCTCATAATTTGGTCTGGAGTCATTGCTACACCAATCCCTCAATGGCAGTGAGTATCTCCAGCCACCATTTAGCTCAGGGCAACACCCTTTCCAATGGACACTGTATGCCACTTAATATGGCTGATTTTATGGGCTGGCAGTTAAGAAGTGCTGGGGTATATTCATCAGTTACCAATGTGATAGAGTAGCAGGCAGGTTATAAGTTTTAATGCTAATTGAGGATACTTTGATTTTTCTTAAAAATCCCCATTTTAAGCCCACTTATTNGCTCCAGGCTCTCAGCTGTCAGCACAGAGCCCAATGCGGGGCTTGAACCCACAAACCGTGAGATCGTGACCTGAGCCAAAGTCAGACACTTAACTGACTGAGCCACTCAGGCACCCTTATTTTCACATTTTTTTTAAATGAAGTTCAAAAAGCAGATAAAACATGGGGCACCTGGGTGGCCCAGTAGGTTAAGCATCTGGTTAACCAAGCATCTTGGTTTCAGCTCAATTCATGATCTTGCAATTCGTGGGTTCGAGCCCCACGTCAGGCTCCATGCAGACAGCACAGAGCCTGCTTGGGATTCTTTCTTTCCCTCTCTCTCTGCCCGTCACCCACTCATCCTCTCTTCTCTCTGTCTATCTCTATCAAAATAAATAAGTAAATTTTTAAAAACTTTTAAAAAAGTTATTTTAAAAAAATAGATACAACAAAAGCCAGATTTACCTAACAGATCAGTTAACACAAGGACTCTCAATGGTAC
>NW_027532252.1:47107-48684 GCF_008692635.1 Crocuta crocuta
GCCTAATAAATGAAATGAATCCTCTCTCTTTCCTCTGGAGAAAAATATGCATACACACTAAATTTTGCATTCCATTGATGGAGGTTTACAGACTTGCCACTGACCATCAATGAAACCCAGGCTAAGAAGCCCTGGTATGGATACCATCACTAATTTACCACCCTTTCCCTAGTATACTAGGAGCCTTTTTTCCTAGTAAACTAGTAGCCTAAGCCTCTTCTAACCCTGAGAACAACCTGGAACTTCTCTTGAAGGCTGTTAAAACCCCACAAAAGACTTGTGTGGGCTCCTTTAACAGACACTTGGGTTCTCACAAAGACTACATACAGCATATGTCTAGGCAATGATGGGGTTGCCATGGTGAGGTGATTAGGAACTCAATTTTATAGTTTGGCCAATATGTTTTCCAGCTTCTGTAAATCAGGAAAAATGGAAGGCAGTGAGAAGAAAAGTCTGAAGAAAACTCAGTTTTCTTGAAGGGCCTCATTCAAAGTTTAGGGGTCATGTTATCCGCATTGCTTGCCATACTGCAAGTATGCTGGAAAATGCTTCTATTTCATTGTCAGGGACTGCTTCCCACCTTCATAATTCTGCTTTTTCTAACAGAGATTTCAGAATATCAACTTGTCAATGCTCCAATTCTCAAATATCAAGAGTCAAACAGTGAGAGATCGGTTTTCCAGGTGACAAACTGATAGGGGAGGCAAAGATTCCTGGTAGAGAAAATACCAGGAATCAGACATCAGGCAAAAAGCAAGTGGTAAACTATGTTCAATTAACTTCTATTATTACATATTTTTTAAATTTTCAGTGTAGGCATGCCATGGTTATTCTTAACCCATCTCCCTCCTACAGAGAGCTATGTTTTAAGGGTCGGAATGCAGTATCATTCAGATATAAAGATAAAAATCCTGGCCTTCCCCAACAAACTGTGAATGCAGAATTTCTCCTCCATACGAATCATTCCTAGTCCTTCAACCCCTAGGATTAAAGACATGCTTTTGAGGGGCTCCTGCCTGGCTAGTTGGTGGAGCATGAAACTCTTGATCTCGAGATTGCTTATAAGTTAGAGCCCCATGTTGAGTATAGACATTAGTTAAGAAAAAATTAACATCGGGGGAGGGGAGTGATGGGCATAGAGGAGGGCACTTGTGGGGATGAGCACTGGGTGTGATATGGAAACCAACTTAACAATAAACTATTAAAAAAAAGAAAAAAAGAAAAATTAACATCTTAAAGAAAAAAAAAAGACATGCTTTTGAGAGAAGGCTGGTCAAGTCAGGTCAGGATCACAAGCTGTGGCCAAAGAACAAGATGTATGTGGTTCTAGACAGGGATGGTATCCAAAGAGACAATTAAGAAGGTCAGTGGAAGCTCTGAAAAGAAAATAAGTTTAAATGATTTTGAATGATTTTCCAATGGGTAAATAATAAATTGAAATATGACAGAAAAAGGAATTGAAAGAGAACATTAGAACTGCAAAAATAGGATTCATCTTGTTCTAACACTCAGCTAACACAAAAAGCAGGTCTTAATGTCTTCAGAAATGAAACCCACTGAGCTATACAAATGACAGT
>NW_027532252.1:48769-53064 GCF_008692635.1 Crocuta crocuta
AATATATCAATAGGGGGGATAGACTTTCAAGTTCTCAGGGATTGGACCTGCATTTTCTGCTCATCTCTGCTATATTCTCTTCCTAAAAGACCTCATCCAGTCCCAGGCTTTAAATACCATCTATACACCAATTATCCTCAAATTTATTTCTCGAGCTCTGACTTCCTCCAGATTTTTACACNATGAAATGAGAAGGGAGTCAAAATGGTACACCCCCCCAAAAAAAAAACACAAAAGGAGGCACTACTGGGGTGCCTGTGTGGCTCAGTTGGTTATGCACCCAACTCTTGATTTCACTTCAGGTTATGATCTCACAGTTGTGAGTCCCATATTGGGCTCTGAACTGGGTGTGGAGTAGGCTTAAGATTCTATCTCTCCCTCTTCCTCTGCTCCTCCCCTGCTCATGCATGCATGCAAATGCTCTCTCTCTCAGAAAAAAAGGCTGGGGGCGGGGGCACCTGGGTGGCTCAGTCAGTTAAGAGTCTAACTTTGGCTCCGGTCATGATCTCAGGGTTTGTTGGTTTGAACCCCACATTGGACTCTGTGCTGACAGCTCAGAGCCTGGAGCCTGCTTCAGATTCTGTTTCTCCCTCTCTCTCTGCCCCTACCCTGCTTCTGCTCACTCTCCAAAATAAATAAATATAAACATTAAAAAAATTTTTACTTAATGTTTATTTATGAGAGCGACAGAGAGAGACAGAGTGCGAGCAGGGAAAGGGCAGAGAGAGAGGGAGATACAGAATCCAAGCAGGCTCCAGGCTCTGAACTGTCAGCACAGAGCCCAACATGGGGCTTGAAACCACGAGCTGTGAGATCATGATCCCAGCCAAAGTCAGACACAACTGACTGAGTCATTCAGGCATCCCAATAAAGAAACATTTTTTAAGAGGTGACAGTACTGAAGAAATTAAGGAAGAAAAATGATATAAGCAATATAGAAATTGACAAAATGACAGAATTAGGCCTTTTCTTTAAAATAATTTTAAAAAACATTTGTGTGTACTATTTTTTTGTTTTTTTTTTTCAATTTTTATTTTTTTAGAAATAAGTTTTTCCTTATCAGTAATCAGTCTAAATGTAAATGAGTTAAATTCACCTCTTAAAAGATAATTGGAAGTATGGATTTAAAAAATGATTCATCTAGGGGTGACTTGGTAGCTGTTCGTTGAGCGTCTGACTCTTGATTTCTGCTCAGGTCATGATCTCACAGTTTGTAGGATCTAGCTCCATGTTGGGTTCTGTGCTGGCAGTTTGGGATTCTCTCTCTTCCTCCCTCTCTGCCCCTCCCCCGCTCACTCGCACATGTGCTTTCTCTCTCTCAAAATAAATAAATAAACAAAAAAAATATTCATTTATATGCTATCTACAACAGACTCACTTTAGATCTAAAGACAAATATGTTTAAAATAAAAGAATAGATGGGGCACCTGGGTGGTTCAGTCAGTTAAATGTGTAACTTCAGCTCAGGTCATGATCTCACAGTTTGTTGAGTTTGACCCCAGCGTCTGAATTGACAGATCAGAGCCTGGAGACTGCTTCAAAGTCTGTCTCCCTCTCTCTCTGCCCCTTCCCTGCTCACACTCTGTCTCTCTTTCTCTCTCTCTCTCAAAAGTAAATAAGCATTTAAAAAAAGAATAAAAGAATGAAAAAAATATATTCCATGCAAACAGTAAACAAAAGAGAGCTTGAGTAGCTAATATAATAGCAGACTAAATAGACTTTAGGTCAAAAGTTGTTATGAGACAAAAGAAATAACATCGTATTTTGATAAAAGGGTCAATTCATCAAGAAGATATAATAATCATAGACATACACACAAACAAAAGAGCTTCAAAACATGTGAAACAATCATTGACAGAAGTGAAGAGAGAAATTGATATTTCTACAATAACAGTTGTAGATTTCCAATACTCTACTGTCAATAATGGATGGACATCTAGATCCAGTATCAGTAAGGAAATAGAGGATTTAAACAATATAAACTACATACACCTAATAGGCATACAGAACACTCCACCCATCAACAGCAGAATACACATCCTTCTCAATTGCACATGGACTATTCTTCAGGACAGACCATATTTTAGGCTACAAAACAAGTCTCAATAAATTTAAAAAGATAGAAGTCACATAAACTTTCTTCTCTGATATAAATAAAATGACTCTAGAAATCAATAACAAGGAAAACTGGCAAGTTCACAAATGTGTGGAAATTAAACAACACACTTTTAAACAATCAAAGAGTAAAAGATAAAGATTGTAAGGGAAATCAGAAAATACTTTGATAGAAATGAAAATGATAACACAACATTCCAAAATTTATGGGAGGCTGAGAAAGCAGTACTCAGAGAAAAATGCATTCCTCCAAAGGTATACATTAAAACAGGAGATATCTCTCAAACCAGTAACTTAAATTTATGCCTTAAGGAACTAGAAAAAAGAAAAGTAAACTAAACTCAAAGCTAGCAGAAGAAATAACAAAGAACAGAGATCAATGAAATATAGAATAGAAAATCAGAGAATCATAAAACAAAAAGTTGGTTTATTTAACAGATCAATAAAATTGACAAACCTTTACCTAGGCTAAGAAAACCTAAATAATAAACATCGGAAATACTAGAGGCAATATTATTCCAAACCTTAGAGAAATAACATAAATTATAAATGAATACTATGAGAAATTTTACATCAATAAATTACCATACTACTAAATTGACTTAAGATGAAATAGAAAATCTGAATAGACCTGTGATAAGATCAAACCAATAATCAAAACCTCTCAACAAAGTCCAGGACCAGACGGATTCACTAGAAAATTCTATTAAGCATTTAAAGAATTAACATTACCAGTATCCTCTTTACTCAAGTATTACTGATCTCTCAGTTGTAAGAATATACAAAATTCTTCTTGCCATGCATTTCAATTCCTGGAACCCTTTTCCCTCAAATCTTTAAATAAATGGCTTATTCTTTTCCTCAAATCCCAGTGTAATTGTTTTTCCTTCATGGAGGCCTTCCCAAATCATGCTAACAGTTTCCCTCTATTTATTCTTTATTACAGCATACTGTTTATTTTGGAACACTTGTCCTGGAATTAACCTTCCTCATTTATTTGTTTGACTTTTAATCTTGTTTGTCTTCTAAACTGAAGTGCAATGAGGGCAAAAACCTTGTCCGTCTCATTTACAGGTTATAGCCAGAATGTAGCAAAATACCTGACACATTGTAGGCATTCAGTAAATTTTAGTGAATTAATAAATAGAAGGAAACATTTTATACAATCCTTAGATGTTAATCAGTGACTATAAATTTGGCATAAGAGGGGCACCTGGGTGGCTCAGTCAATTGAGCATTTGACTCTTGATTTTGGGTCAGATCATGATCCCAGGGTGGAGGGATTGAGCTCTGCATTGGGCTCCATGCTTGGGATTCTCTCTATCTCTCTCTCTCTTTGCCCCTGCCCCCACTCATGCTCTCTCTCTCTAAAATGAAAAAACTATACTTTTTATATTTGGCATAAAAATAACTAGGTTTCAAGTTAATATTTAGCAAACTATAATATATTTGTCTCTGATCTGTTCCATCTCTCCCCACTCCAACCTTTTAAACATATAGATTATTATATAGTTTCCTAGAAATTTAAGATGAAGAATGATGTTTTCTAACTGTATCTTTTGGCCTTATTCTTCAGATAACCAAATATCATAATCCCTTTAAGGAGGCTAAGAAAGGTCAAACTACTAATACTTTATTTGGACATAAACTTAAAATGATAAAAGTCACTCTAGATACTATTTATTTATTAGTAGTAAGTTATTAATAACAATAAATGTATATCCATATTCCGTGAAGGGAGATCTTGAGTAGTAAGACATTGCCTGACTGCTTTTTGTTTTGTTTTTCTTTTCAAATTTTTATTTAAATGCCTGAGTATTAAGTATAGACATATCAGCCTAAAACAAGAGAGTTTGTTCTCAGTCTATATTCTCACAAGAGTCCCAAACCAGACTGAAATGAGAGGGGAATGACCACTTCATTTCAGCCACATTTTCAAAAGTTAATTTGTCACTCATTGGGATGAGCACTGGGTGTTGTATGTAAGCAATGAACCACGGGAATCTACCCCAAAAACCAAGAGCACACTTTACATACTGTATGTTAGCCAATTTGACCATAAATTATATTTTAAAAAGATGAAATAAGTTACTAATAAAAGTAAATTTGTCTGATTTTTTTAATGCTGGTTTAGATTTCTAAAATTATTACCCACAACTGTCAAATGAACAGAACTTCTG
>NW_027532252.1:53186-57263 GCF_008692635.1 Crocuta crocuta
CACAATTGTCAAATGATCAGAACTTCTGGACAAATACCTTATAATCCCATGAGTTCTCACAATAACAATGACCGCAAAATTTATTTGAGGCACTTGTACTACTATGAAGTCCCTAAAAGCTCAAGGACTACCCAACTCCACACTTTACTTAGAAGTCAGAAAGGAGGGGACAAAAAGAAGAAATTAAATATTGTCAGCAGTTAGGACCCATGCACATAACCAGAAATATTCTCCTCAAAAATGATTATTATTTTAGCTAATATGTGTTGAATGTTTACAATGGACTAGGTTTTTCTAAGTGTTATCATTTTTATTGCATCTAAATCTCAGAACAACTCTAAAAGGCAGGTGCTACGATGATGTTTACTTTACCACTGAAGAAACTAAGGCTTTGAAAGGTTAGATAACTTGCCAAAGGCTCACAGGTAACAAATAGAGAGGCTAGCAGTTGAAGTCATGTAGTCTGATTCCTTTGACAGTATTATCCAAAGGGGTTATAGATTGCGGCACCTGGCTGGGGCAATTGGTAGAGTATGCGATTCTTGATCTTGCATTTGTGAGTTTGAGCCCAAGTTGGGTTGTAGAGTTTACTTTTCTGTCCCTTTTCCAACTGAGAATCCTGAGCAACAGGAGTTAAGATGCTTACAGCAAAAGCCATCATTTCATGTTGAAAGAGAAGGTGAGAAAATTCTATGAACAATAAAAAAAAAATGATTGCATTTCCAGGAAAGTAGCAAACCATATATCCCTAGGTTACCTTGTTGTGGTCATAAAGTCTGCCAGTTACATTTCAGTAACTTTTGTAGCCTTGGACTACAGTTTACTATTATTGACCTCAAAGCTAATCACTGTGTCTATTTCCACTCTAACAAAAACTACTTTAGGATAAGTACAAGACCTAAGTCTTCGTTTGTTGCAAGGGTAACTCAGATGCTACAGGCTACCAATTTCTGTTTCTATTTCCACCTTGGTATAAAGTGCCGGATCTTTTCTCTAGAGATAATCATAAAAGCCGTTAATGGGTATGACCTCAGGAGGAGTCAGAGGATGAGATCCAACACAAAACGTCTTCTGCAACCTCCCACCAACAATAGAAAGCCCATTAATCCTAGGAAGATCCACTTTCCTTCAAAAGAGATAAAGGAGCTCTCACTTCCAAGGAGGTCAGGGATAGATGAAGTGAGAAGCAGGAATGACTCTTACCTAATAATATTTATTACCTAGCAATAAAAGTATTCTTGCATTTTAACATAATTGTTCTAATGTTATATCAAAATAGCTGCATCAAAATATCTCCAGTACCTAAAGTGGCTATATCTAATCATTCCCTGGACTTCTGGTTCTGTGATAAGAAAGAAGAGGAAATGTACTTCTCCATATTCCTTTCACTAAGTATAATTAACAACCTGAACATTGTATATAAAACATAAGATAGCTCTGAAAGGTGGAGAGAAGAAAAGCCAGGTAGGGACCTTGAGACTCAAGGTATGGCATAGTGTTAAATTCCCTGGATTTCCCTTTTTCCTAATATATCCTAGATTGGGTACATTAGAAGCTTGTAATGAGGATATACCCATGAATGCAGTCTAAACATGCTTCAAGTAAAGTTTGTTCTCTCTAGCAGATAAAGGCAGCCTAGTAAGACAGAAAACTTTTAGACAATAGTCACCTTACTCCAGCCAAACACTATGGGATAAAAATTGTGGTTGTACCTCAACCCATGACAGAACAAGACAGGTAGGAAACCTAGACTTCTACATTTACAAAGCCATAACTAGTCATCTCTTCTCCTATACCGGGGTGGTGACAAAAAAGGCAGAATAGATAGCCAGAACTTAAATTTTGACCCAATGGTAAGGAGCCCCCCCGCCCCCCATTTCCATGGTGACAGTGGAGGCCATGTCAGGTGCAGTAATGAGGCATTCGTTCTCCTCCCAGCCAAGGTGATATCAGCAGAGACCTAGTAAAGTTTTGAAATTTTATCCCTGCCCCAAAATAACAAGAGGCTCTTCCCTATGGAATGTCAAAGGTGGCTTAGTAGAAAACATCGACTTCCATCCCAAATTGGCAGTAATGAGGCAACATACCACTTCTGACTCTTGTGTGGTGACTAAGGAGTCCTACAAAAGTTTAATAAGATCCAGAATCTCATAACATAATAGCCCTAGTTGCCAGGACACACTAAAAATAATCATTCATCGTAGAATCAGGAAAATCTCAATATGAATGAGGAAAAGAAAATCATCAGGTGAAAACAAGAAGATACAAATAATAGAATTATGTGACAAGGATTTTAGTCATCATGATGCTTTGATGAAACATTATGTAAAAGCTTGAGGAAAATGAAAATATAGAAAGTCCTAGAGTTCTCATCAAATAAATATAATGTCCCAGCAAAGAAATAAAAGACATAAAGAAAAATCAAATGTTAGAATTGAAAATATAAACCAAAATGAAAAACTGCCAACAGCAGAACAGAGTTGCTAAGGGAAAGAATGAGTAGATGTAGATAGGACAGTAGAAATTACCCATTCTAATAAATATGAGCAGGAACTCAGGAAGACTCAGCTTATCAAAGCTGCCCCAGCAACTAAAACAAGCTCTATGTTTGAAGACCCAGTGATCAGTAAATTCTCCAACACAATAATGAGAGGCAGAAACAAAGTACTGGCCACATCCCTCACAATGCAAACTCTGAAGGCTGTGAAAGGAAGCATTTTGAGAAGTACCATGCTGTTACAGAGCGACAGGCCATCATCAAACACAACCCCTACCCCATCTTCCACCAAGCACTGGAAAACTGTGAGCCTCTGATTGGGCTGGGCCTCATCCTCAGAGCTGGCCATTTCTACCAGGTCCCTGCACTACCAGCAGACCAGTCATGAAGTGGATGATTCCTGAGTGCAGGGAGAAGCACTGGAAGATGCTGATACCAGAGGAGTCATCACATGAGCTGCTGGAGGCTTTTCACAACCAGGGCATTGTGATCAAGAAGTATGACATGAACAAGATGACGGAGGCCATCCATGCCCTACCAAGTTCACTACTGCTGGTGTTAGAGAGAGGGTGGAAGCTCAAGGAGCAGCCCAGCGCTCTCTGATACAAGAAACAAGAGGAGCTACTGGCACAGAGAAAAACACTTGTGTGTTAAGGATGTAGCTCCTTTTTAAGGTCAGGCAAGCCTCATAAGGATGGAGCAACATATTTATTGCTTGATTGTCCTTTCTTTGGGGGCTAGAATTTGTTCTTCCTATTCTATCACCTTACAAAGAGGAACATATCAATTTGGATTTCCCCCAGGAAACTTATGGCCTACCCAGCTGCTCTTCCTTCAATTTGGGGTAGAACGTAGGATGATATGAAAGGAAGCAGTTATAATATTAGAAAACGTTTATTAAAAAATTCTCACCCTGAACTGGTGTAGTATGTGATGTGGTACTGCCATTTAGTAAAACCAACTGGAAATGAAGAAGAAGAAAGAAGAAGAATACGGAAGAAGGAAGAAGAAGAATTAGAAGAAGAAAAAATTACCCATTCTGAAAAACAGGAAAAAAAATAGATGGAAAAAAATACTTAGGGACCTGAGGTTCTATAACAAAAGATCTAACATCCATGCCATTAGATTCCTATCAAGTTATAAGAAAGAATGACGCTGAAGTAGTATTCAAAGAAATAATGGCTGAGGGGTGCCTGGCTGGCTCAGTCAGTAGAGTATGTGAGTCTTAATCTTGGGGTCATGAGTTCAAGCCACACGTTGGGTGTAGAGCTTACTTTAAAACAAACAAACAAATAAGTAAAAAGAAATAATGGCTGAAAAGTCCCCAAATATGGCAAAAGACATAAACCTACAAATGCAAGAAGATGAGCAAATCATAAACGGGATAGACCCAAAGAAATTCATGCCACAGTACATTATAATCCAACTCCTGAAAATTAGAAACAAAGAAAATCTAGAGAATAGCAAGAAATAAATGACATCTTACTTTCCAGGGGAAACTAATGCAAATTACAGAAGATTTCTCAATACAAGTTGAGAATGAGTACAGCCAAGAGGTGGGTGCTGTGCTCCCTTCTCCA